>NC_069501.1:1248957831-1249321164 GCF_027579735.1 Bombina bombina | reverse complement strand
AACTTGATATCAATGGAATGAAGGGGTTCAAACGGAACCCCCTGTAAAACATTAAGAACTAAGTTCAAACTCCATGGTGGAGCAACAATTTTAAACACAGGCTTGATCCTAGCTAAAGCCTGACAAAAAGCTTGAACATCCGGAACTTCTGACAGACGTTTGTGTAAAAGAATGGACAGAGCTGAAATCTGACCCTTTAAGGAACTAGCGGATAAACCCTTTTCTAAACCTTCTTGTAGAAAAGACAATATCCTCGGAATCCTAACCTTACTCCATGAGTAACTCTTGGATTCGCACCAATATAAGTATTTGCGCCATATCTTATGGTAAATCTTTCTGGTAACAGGCTTCCTAGCCTGTATTAAGGTATCAATAACTGACTCAGAAAAACCACGTTTTGATAAAATCAAGCGTTCAATTTCCAAGCAGTCAGCTTCAGAGAAATTAGATTTTGATGTTTGAAGGGACCCTGGATCAGAAGGTCCTGTTTCAGAGGTAGCGACCAAGGTGGACAGGATGACATGTCCACTAGATCTGCATACCAAGTCCTGCGTGGCCATGCAGGCGCTATTAGAATCACTGATGCTCTCTCCTGTTTGATTCTGGCAATCAATCGAGGAAGCATCGGGAAGGGTGGAAACACATAAGCCATCCCGAAGGTCCAAGGTGCTGTCAAAGCATCTATCAGAACCGCTCCCGGATCCCTGGATCTGGACCCGTAACGAGGAAGCTTGGCGTTCTGTCGAGACGCCATGAGATCTATCTCTGGTTTGCCCCAACGTCGAAGTATTTGGGCAAAGACCTCCGGATGAAGTTCCCACTCCCCCGGATGAAAAGTCTGACGACTTAAGAAATCCGCCTCCCAGTTCTCCACTCCCGGGATGTGGATTGCTGACAGGTGGCAAGAGTGAGACTCTGCCCAGCGAATTATCTTTGATACTTCCATCATTGCTAGGGAGCTTCTTGTCCCTCCCTGATGGTTGATGTAAGCTACAGTCGTGATGTTGTCCGACTGAAACCTGATGAACCCCCGAGTTGTTAACTGGGGCCAAGCCAGAAGGGCATTGAGAACTGCTCTCAATTCCAGAATGTTTATTGGTAGGAGACTCTCCTCCTGATTCCATTGTCCCTGAGCCTTCAGAGAATTCCAGACAGCGCCCCAACCTAGTAGGCTGGCGTCTGTTGTTACAATTGTCCAGTCCGGCCTGCTGAATGGCATCCCCCTGGACAGATGTGGCCGAGAAAGCCACCATAGAAGAGAATTTCTGGTCTCTTTATCCAGATTCAGAGTAGGGGACAAGTCTGAGTAATCCCCATTCCACTGACTTAGCATGCACAATTGCAGCGGTCTGAGATGTAGACGTGCAAAGGGTACTATGTCCATTGCTGCTACCATTAAGCCGATCACCTCCATGCATTGAGCTACTGACGGGTGTTGAATGGAATGAAGGACACGGCATGCATTTTGAAGCTTTGTTAACCTGTCTTCTGTCAGGTAAATCTTCATTTCTACAGAATCTATAAGAGTCCCCAAGAAGGGAACTCTTGTGAGTGGAAAGAGAGAACTCTTCTTTTCGTTCACCTTCCATCCATGCGACCTTAGAAATGCCAGTACTAACTCTGTATGAGACTTGGCAGTTTGAAAGCTTGAAGCTTGTATCAGAATGTCGTCTAGGTACGGAGCTACCGCAATTCCTCGCGGTCTTAGTACCGCCAGAAGAGCACCCAGAACCTTTGTGAAGATTCTCGGAGCCGTAGCCAATCCGAATGGAAGAGCTACAAACTGGTAATGCCTGTCTAGAAAGGCAAACCTTAGATACCGGTAATGATCTTTGTGAATCGGTATGTGAAGGTAAGCATCCTTTAAATCCACTGTGGTCATGTACTGACCCTTTTGGATCATGGGTAAAATTGTCCGAATAGTTTCCATTTTGAACGATGGAACTCTTAGGAATTTGTTTAGGATCTTTAAATCCAAGATTGGCCTGAAAGTTCCCTCTTTTTTGGGAACCACAAACAGATTTGAGTAAAACCCTTGTCCTTGTTCCGACCGCGGAACCGGATGGATCACTCCCATTAATAAAAGATCTTGTACGCAGCGTAGAAACGCCTCTTTCTTTATTTGGTTTGTTGACAACCTTGACAGATGAAATCTCCCTCTTGGGGGAGAGAATTTGAAGTCTAGAAGGTATCCCTGAGATATGATCTCTAACGCCCAGGGATCCTGGACATCTCTTGCCCAAGCCTGGGCGAAGAGAGAAAGTCTGCCCCCCACTAGATCCGTTCCCGGATCGGGGGCGCTCGATTCATGCTGTCTTAGGGGCAGCAGCAGGTTTCCTGGCCTGCTTGCCCTTGTTCCAGGACTGGTTAGGTCTCCAGCCTTGTCTGTAGCGAGCAACAGCTCCTTCCTGTTTTGGTGCAGCGGAAGTTGATGCTGCTCCTGCTTTGAAATTACGAAAGGAACGAAAATTAGACTGTCTAGCCTTAGGTTTGGCTCTGTCTTGAGGCAGGGCATGGCCTTTACCTCCTGTAATGTCAGCGATAATTTCTTTCAACCCGGGCCCGAATAAGGTCTGCCCTTTGAAAGGTATATTAAGCAATTTAGATTTAGAAGTAACGTCAGCTGACCAGGATTTTAGCCACAGTGCTCTGCGTGCCTGAATGGCGAATCCGGAATTCTTAGCCGTAAGTTTAGTTAAATGTACTACGGCATCTGAAATAAATGAGTTAGCTAACTTAAGGGCTTTAAGCTTGTGTGTAATCTCATCTAATGGAGCTGATTCAAGTGTCTCTTCCAGAGACTCAAACCAAAATGCTGCTGCAGCCGTGACAGGCGCAATGCATGCAAGAGGTTGCAATATAAAACCTTGTTGAACAAACATTTTCTTAAGGTAACCCTCTAACTTTTTATCCATTGGATCTGAAAAGGCACAGCTATCCTCCACCGGGATAGTGGTACGCTTAGCTAAAGTAGAAACTGCTCCCTCCACCTTAGGGACCGTTTGCCATAAGTCCCGTGTGGTGGCGTCTATTGGAAACATCTTTCTAAATATCGGAGGGGGTGAGAACGGCACACCGGGTCTATCCCACTCCTTAGTAACAATTTCAGTAAGTCTCTTAGGTATAGGAAAAACGTCAGTACTCGCCGGGTACCGCAAAATATTTATCCAACCTACACATTTTCTCTGGTATTGCAACTGTGTTACAATCATTCAGAGCCGCTAACACCTCCCCTAGTAATACACGGAGGTTTTCCAGCTTAAATTTAAAATTTGAAATATCTGAATCCAGTTTGTTTGGATCAGAACCGTCACCCGCAGAATGAAGCTCTCCGTCCTCATGTTCTGCAAATTGTGACGCAGTGTCTGACATGGCCCTAATATTATCAGCGCACTCTGTTCTCACCCCAGAGTGATCACGCTTACCTCTTAGTTCTGGTAATTTAGCCAAAACTTCAGTCATAACAGTAGCCATATCCTGTAATGTGATTTGTAATGGCCGCCCAGATGTACTCGGCGCTACAATATCACGCACCTCCCTAGCGGGAGATGCAGGTACTGACACGTGAGGCGAGTTAGTCGGCATAACTCTCCCCTCGTTGTTTGGTGAAATATGTTCAATTTGTACAGATTGACTTTTATTTAAAGTAGCATCAATACAGTTAGTACATAAATTTCTATTGGGCTCCACTTTGGCTTTAGCACATATAGCACAGATATCTTCCTCTGAATCAGATATGTTTAACACACTAGCAAATAAACTAGCAACTTGGAAATACTTTTCAAGTAATTTACTATAATATGAAAACGTACTGTGCCTATAAGAAGCACAGAAAAAGTTATGACAGTTGAAAATTAATAAACTGAAAAGTTATAGCATCAAATCTTTGTAAAAAACACAATTTTAGCAAAGGATTGCTCCCATTAGCAAAGGATAACTAACCCTGATAGCAGAAAAAAAAAAAAAAAAAATACAGAAATAAACGTTTTTTTATCACAGTCAACTACAATCTCACAGCTCTGCTGTGAGTGATTACCTCCCTCAAAACAAGTTTTGAAGACCCCTGAGTTCTGTAGAGATGAACCGGATCATGGAGGGAAGACAATAAACTTCTGACTGAATTTTTTGATGCGTAGCAAAAGCACCAAAAAAGGCCCCTCCCCCTCCCACATAACAGTGAGAGAGATCAGTAAACTGTCATAAATTAAATAAAACGACTGCCAAGTGGAAAAAAATAGTGCCCAAAACATTTTTTCACCCAGTACCTCAGAAAATTAAACGATTTTACATGCCAGCAAAAAACGTTTAACATTAATAAATTGAGTGTTATTAAAAAGCCTGTTGCTAGTCCCTGCAAATTAGGCTAAAGTTTTATGCATACAGTATAATTCCAGTGAAGTGCCATTCCCCAGAAAACTGAAGTGTAAAATATACATACATGACAGCCTGATACCAGTTGCTGCTACTGCATTTAAGGCTGAGTTTACATTATATCGGTATGGCAGAATTTTCTCATCAATTCCATTGTCAGAAAATAATAAGCTGCTACATACCTCTTTGCAGATTAATCTGCCCGCTGTCCCCTGATCTAAAGTTTACCTCTCCTCAGATGGCCGAGAAACAGCAATATGATCTTAACTACTCCGGCTAAAATCATAGAAAAACTCAGGTAGATTCTTCTTCAAATTCTACCAGAGAATGAATAACACACTCCGGTGCTATTATAAAATAACAAACTTTTGATTGAAGGTATGAAACTAAGTATAATCACCACAGTCCTCTCACACATCCTATCTATTCGTTGGGTGCAAGAGAATGACTGGTAATGGCAGTTAGGGGAGGAGCTATATAGCAGCTCTGCTGGGTGAATCCTCTTGCACTTCCTGTTGGGGAGGAGTTAATATCCCATAAGTAATGGATGATCCGTGGACTGGATACACTTAACAAGAGAAATATATGTATATAAGCTTATAAATATATATGTACAGGGAACACACAGTTCCCCATAGACCGCACACATAAATATATATGTATATAAGCTTATAAATATATGTACAGAGAACACACAGTTCCCCATAGACCGCACACATAAATATATATATATGTATATAAGCTTATAAATATATGTACAGAGAACACACAGTTCCCCATAGACCGCACACATAAATATTTATATATGTATATAAGCTTATAAATATATGTACAGAGAACACACAGTTCCCCATAGACCGCACACATAAATATATATGTATATAAGCTTATAAATATATGTACAGGGAACACACAGTCCCCATAGACCGCACACATAAATATATATGTGTATTTAAGCTTATAAATATATGTACAGGGAACACACAGTCCCCCATAGACCGCACACATAAATATATATGTATATAAGCTTATAAATATATGTACAGAGAACACACAGTTCCCCATAGACCACACACATAAATATATATATGTATATAAGCTTATAAATATATGTACAGAGAACACACAGTTCCCCATAGACCGCACACATAAATATATATGTATATAAGCTTAGAAATATATGTACAGAGAACACACAGTTCCCCATAGACCGCACACATAAATATATATATGTATATAAGCTTATAAATATATGTACAGAGAACACACAGTTCCCCATAGACCGCACACATAAATATATATATGTATATAAGCTTATAAATATATGTACAGAGAACACACAGTTCCCCATAGACCGCACACATAAATATATATGTATATAAGCTTATAAATATATGTACAGGGAACACACAGTCCCCATTGACCGCACACATAAATATATATATGTATATAAGCTTATAAATATATGTACAGAGAACACACAGTTCCCCATAGACCGCACACATAAATATATATATGTATATAAGCTTATAAATATATATGTACAGGGAACACACAGTTCCCCATAGACTGCACACATAAATATATATATGTATATAAGCTTATAAATATATGTACAGGGAACACACAGTTCCCCATAGACCGCACACACAAATATATATCTATATAAGCTTATAAATATATATGTACAGGGAACACACAGTCCCCATAGACCGCACACATAAATATATATGTATGTATATAAGCTTAGAAATATATGTACAGAGAACACACAGTTCCCCATAGACCGCAAATAAATATATATATGTATATAAGCTTATAAATATATATGTACAGGGAACACACAGTTCCCCATAGACTGCACACATAAATATATATATATATGTATATAAGCTTATAAATATATATGTACAGGGAACACACAGTTCCCCATAGACTGCACACATAAATATATATATATGTATATAAGCTTATAAATATATATGTACAGGGAACACACAGTTCCCCATAGACTGCACACATAAATATATATGTATATAAGCTTATAAATATATATGTACAGGGAACACACAGTTCCCCATAGACCGCACACATAAATATATATGTATATAAGCTTATAAATATATATGTATATAAGCTTATAAATATATATGTACAGGGAACACACAGTTCCCCATAGACCGCACACATAAATATATATGTATATAAGCTTATAAATATATGTACAGGGAACACACAGTTCCCCATAGACCGCACACATAAATAAATATGTATATAAGCTTATAAATATATGTACAGGGAACACACAGTTCCCCATAGACTGCACACATAAATATATATATGTATATAAGCTTATAAATATATATGTACAGGGAACACACAGTCCCCATAGACCGCACACATAAATATATATATGTATATAAGCTTATAAATATATGTACAGAGAACACACAGTTCCCCATAGACCGCACACATAAATATATATGTATATAAGCTTAGAAATATATGTACAGAGAACACACAGTTCCCCATAGACCGCACACATAAATATATATATGTATATAAGCTTATAAATATATGTACAGGGAACACACAGTTCCCCATAGACCGCACACATAAATATATATATGTATATAAGCTTATAAATATATGTACAGAGAACACACAGTTCCCCATAGACCGCACACATAAATATATATGTATATAAGCTTAGAAATATATGTACAGAGAACACACAGTTCCCCATAGACCGCACACATAAATATATATATGTATATAAGGTTAGAAATATATGTACAGAGAACACACAGTTCCCCATAGACCGCACACATAAATATATATGTATATAAGCTTATAAATATTTGTACAGGGAACACACAGTTCCCCATAGACCGCACACATAAATATATATGTATATAAGCTTATAAATATATGTACAGAGAACACACAGTTCCCCATAGACCGCACACATAAATAAATATATATGTATATAAGCTTATAAATATATATGTACAGGGAACACACAGTCCCCATAGACCGCACACATAAATATATATATGTATATAAGCTTATAAATATATGTACAGAGAACACACAGTTCCCCATAGACCGCACACATAAATATATATGTATATAAGCTTAGAAATATATGTACAGAGAACACACAGTTCCCCATAGACCGCACACATAAATATATATATGTATATAAGCTTATAAATATATGTACAGGGAACACACAGTTCCCCATAGACCGCACACATAAATATATATATGTATATAAGCTTATAAATATATGTACAGAGAACACACAGTTCCCCATAGACCGCACACATAAATATATATGTATATAAGCTTAGAAATATATGTACAGAGAACACACAGTTCCCCATAGACCGCACACATAAATATATATATGTATATAAGGTTAGAAATATATGTACAGAGAACACACAGCTCCCCATAGACCGCACACATAAATATATATGTATATAAGCTTATAAATATTTGTACAGGGAACACACAGTTCCCCATAGACCGCACACATAAATATATATGTATATAAGCTTATAAATATATGTACAGAGAACACACAGTTCCCCATAGACCGCACACATAAATAAATATATATGTATATAAGCTTATAAATATATGTACAGAGAACACACAGTTCCCCATAGGCCGCACACATAAATATATATATGTATATAAGCTTATAAATATATGTACAGAGAACACACAGTTCCCCATAGACCGCACATATAAATATATATGTATATAAGCTTATAAATATATGTACAGGGAACACACAGTTCCCCATAGACCGCACACATAAATATATATGTATATAAGCTTAGAAATATATGTACAGAGAACACACAGTTCCCCATACACCGCACACATAAATATATATATGTATATAAGCTTAGAAATATATGTACAGAGAACACACAGTTCCCCATAGACCGCACACATAAATATATATGTATATAAGCTTATAAATATATGTACAGAGAACACACAGTTCCCCATAGACCGCACACATAAATATATATATGTATATAAGCTTATAAATATATGTACAGGGAACACACAGTTCCCCATAGACCGCACACATAAATATATATATGTATATAAGCTTATAAATATATGTACAGAGAACACACAGTTCCCCATAGACCGCACACATAAATATATATGTATATAAGCTTAGAAATATATGTACAGAGAACACACAGTTCCCCATAGACCGCACACATAAATATATATATGTATATAAGCTTATAAATATATGTACAGAGAACACACAGTTCCCCATAGACCGCACACATAAATATATATATGTATATAAGCTTATAAATATATGTACAGAGAACACACAGTTCCCCATAGACCGCACACATAAATATATATGTATATAAGCTTATAAATATATGTACAGGGAACACACAGTCCCCATTGACCGCACACATAAATATATATATGTATATAAGCTTATAAATATATGTACAGAGAACACACAGTCCCCATAGACCGCACACATAAATATATATATGTATATAAGCTTATAAATATATATGTACAGGGAACACACAGTTCCCCATAGACTGCACACATAAATATATATATGTATATAAGCTTATAAATATATGTACAGGGAACACACAGTTCCCCATAGACCGCACACACAAATATATATCTATATAAGCTTATAAATATATATGTACAGGGAACACACAGTCCCCATAGACCGCACACATAAATATATATGTATGTATATAAGCTTAGAAATATATGTACAGAGAACACACAGTTCCCCATAGACCGCAAATAAATATATATATGTATATAAGCTTATAAATATATATGTACAGGGAACACACAGTTCCCCATAGACTGCACACATAAATATATATATATGTATATAAGCTTATAAATATATATCTACAGGGAACACACAGTTCCCCATAGACCGCACACATAAATATATATATATGTATATAAGCTTATAAATATATATGTACAGGGAACACACAGTTCCCCATAGACTGCACACATAAATATATATGTATATAAGCTTATAAATATATATGTACAGGGAACACACAGTTCCCCATAGACCGCACACATAAATATATATGTATATAAGCTTATAAATATATGTACAGGGAACACACAGTTCCCCATAGACCGCACACATAAATATATATGTATTTAAGCTTATAAATATATGTACAGGGAACACACAGTTCCCCATAGACCGCACACATAAATAAATATGTATATAAGCTTATAAATATATGTACAGGGAACACACAGTTCCCCATAGACTGCACACATAAATATATATATGTATATAAGCTTATAAATATATATGTACAGGGAACACACAGTCCCCATAGACCGCACACATAAATATATATATGTATATAAGCTTATAAATATATGTACAGAGAACACACAGTTCCCCATAGACCGCACACATAAATATATATGTATATAAGCTTAGAAATATATGTACAGAGAACACACAGTTCCCCATAGACCGCACACATAAATATATATATATGTATATAAGGTTAGAAATATATGTACAGAGAACACACAGTTCCCCATAGACCGCACACATAAATATATATGTATATAAGCTTATAAATATATGTACAGGGAACACACAGTCCCCATAGACCGCACACATAAATATATATATGTATATAAGCTTATAAATATATGTACAGAGAACACACAGTTCCCCATAGACTGCACACATAAATATATATATATGTATATAAGCTTATAAATATATATGTACAGGGAACACACAGTTCCCCATAGACTGCACACATAAATATATATATGTATATAAGCTTATAAATATATGTACAGAGAACACACAGTTCCCCATAGACTGCACACATAAATATATATGTATATAAGCTTATAAATATATATGTACAGGGAACACACAGTTCCCCATAGACCGCACACATAAATATATATGTATATAAGCTTATAAATATATATGTATATAAGCTTATAAATATATATGTACAGGGAACACACAGTTCCCCATAGACCGCACACATAAATATATATGTATATAAGCTTATAAATATATGTACAGGGAACACACAGTTCCCCATAGACCGCACACATAAATATATATGTATATAAGCTTATAAATATATATGTATATAAGCTTATAAATATATATGTATATAAGCTTATAAATATATATGTACAGGGAACACACAGTTCCCCATAGACCGCACACATAAATATATATGTATATAAGCTTATAAATATATGTACAGGGAACACACAGTTCCCCATAGACCGCACACATAAATATATATATATATGTATATAAGCTTATAAATATATATGTACAGGGAACACACAGTCCCCATAGACCGCACACATAAATATATATATATGTATATAAGCTTATAAATATATATGTACAGGGAACACACAGTCCCCATAGACCACACACATAAATATATATGTATATAAGCTTAGAAATATATGTACAGGGAACACACAGTTCCCCATAGACCGCACACATAAATATATATGTATATAAGCTTAGAAATATATGTACAGGGAACACACAGTTCCCCATAGGCCGCACACATAAATATATATGTATATAATCTTATAAATATATGTACAGGGAACACACAGTCCCCATAGACCGCACGCATAAATCTATATGTATATAAGCTTAGAAATATATATGTACAGGGAACACGCAGTTCCCCATAGACCGCACATATAAATATATATGTATATAAGCTTATAAATGTATGTACAGGGAACACACAGTTCCCCATAGACCGCACACATAAATATATATATATATATATATATATATATATATATATATATATATATATATATATATATATAAGCTTATAAATATATGTACAGGGAACACATAGTTTCCCATAGACCGCACACATAAATATATACGTATATAAGCTTAGAAATATATATGTACAGGGAACACACAGTCCCCATAGACTGCACACATAAATATATATATGTATATAAGCTTATAAATATATATGTACAGGGAACACACAGTCCCCATAGACCGCACACATATATATATATATATATGTATATAAGCTTATAAATATATATGTACAGGGAACACACAGTCCCCATAGACCGCACACATAAATATATATGTATATAAGCTTATAAATATATGTACAGGGAACACACAGTTCCCCATAGACCGCACACATACATATATATGTATATAAGCTTAGAAATATATGTACAGGGAACACACGGTTCCCCATAGGCCGCACACATAAATATATGTATATATATATATATATATATATATATATATATATATATATATATATATATATATATATATATATATATATATATATATATATATATATATATATATAAGCTTAGAAATATATGTGTACAGGGAACGCACAGTTCCCCATACACCGCACACATAAATATATATGTATATAAGCTTATAAATATATGTACAGGGAACACACAGTTCCCCATAGACCGCACACATAAATAAATATATATATATATATATATATATATATATATATATATAAGCTTATAAATATATATATATATATATATATATATATATATATATATATATAAGCTTATAAATATATGTACAGGGAACACATAGTTTCCCATAGACCGCACGCATAAATATATATGTATATAAGCTTAGAAATATATATGTACAGGGAACACACAGTTCCCCATAGACCGCACATATAAATGTATATGTATATAAGCTTATAAATATATATGTACAGGGAACACACAGTTCCCCATAGACCGCACATATAAATATATATATATGTATATAAGCTTATAAATATATGTACAGAGAACACACAGTTCCCCATAGACCGCACATATAAATATATATGTATATAAGCTTATAAATATATGTACAGGGAACACACAGTTCCCCATAGACCGCACACATAAATATATATGTATATAAGCTTAGAAATATATATGTACAGGGAACACACAGTTCCCCATAGACCGCACATATAAATATATATGTATATAAGCTTATAAATATATGTACAGGGAACACACAGTTCCCCATAGACCGCACACATAAATATATATGTATATAAGCTTATAAATATATGTACAGAGAACACAAAGTTCCCCATAGACCGCACATATAAATATATATGTATATAAGCTTAGAAATATATGTACAGGGAACACACAGTTCCCCATAGACCGCACACATAAATCTATATGTATATAAGCTTAGAAATATATGTACAGGGAACACACAGTTCCCCATAGACCGCACACATAAATATATATGTATATAAGCTTAGAAATATATGTGTACAGGGAACACACAGTCCCCATAGACCGCACACATAAATATATATATATGTATATATAAGCTTACAAATATATATGTACAGGGAACACACAGTTCCCCATAGACCGCAATGTAAAGGCTTTTCAGTGCTGTGTATTTTTCTGATACCCCACTCCCGCCACTTTTTACCCCTAAAAACTGCTTTGTGCAATTGTTTTTTATTTAAAAATAATACGACAAGACTCTTATATGTGGGGCCAATTGGGTCACATTTAGAAAATTAACCAGAATTCTAGTAATGGCTGGTTATTTCTCGCGCGCACGTAAATGGACGAATTTGACCGTTTACGGGCACTCAATAAGTTATCACTCCACTTGTAATCTAGCCCTTAATTAGAGCAACAAGGTTGGGGCAAGGCATGAATGAGAGATTGGATTGCAGATAAAAGGAACGGTAAAGTCAAAATTCAACTGAAATGGATTAGATACAGCAAAACTTTCCAATTCACTTATGTTATCAATTTTGCTTAGTTCTCTTGGTATTCTTTGTTCAAGAGTAATCCTAAGTGAGCTCAGGAGTGTGCATCTGTCTTTAGCCATCTGGCAACAATGTTTGCAACAATGTTTCTAACAATGTTATACATAGAAGCCAACACTACTGCCATAGAGTGCTATAGACATGTGTACGTTCCTAAGCTCTTATAAGCCTACCTAGCTTTATTCTTCAGCACAGGATATTAAGAGAACATAGAATTATAACAGTTTAGTTTTGACCTTATTGATCTTTCTTTCTAATGGCACAGTGAGTCCACGGATCATCTTAATTACTGTTGGGAATATCACTCCTGACTAGCAGGAGGAGGCAAAGAGCACCACAGCAAAGCTGTTAAATACCACTCCCCTTACCCACAACCCCCAGTCATTCTCTTTGCTTGTATCAGTTGCAAGGAGGGGTAAAGTTAGGTTCTGATTCTTCAATCAAGAGTTTGTTATATTTTAAGCAGAGCAAGTTTGCTCTGTTTTTTTCCTGGGGTGTAGCCATAGTCCACGTTAGTCTCTTCAGTAGGGCAGTGGTGACTTTAAAGCAGTTAGGAACTTGTAAAGTGTGCTTTGCTGTGTTTTCCTAACAGGTTGCTGCCCTGCTATAGAAAGCCAGGGTAGGTTTACTCTGTTTTTCTTTTTTCCACAGGTCTCTGTGAGGAGTGGCATCCTCCCATACTTTGTAAAGGTCGTCTGACTGCCGGGCGCCTAGTAAGTGCCTTTTGTTCTTCTGGGGACGGCACTGTAGGGGTTGAGACCCTCTGTTTTCAATGGGACATATTCTTTTTGGGATTCTTACGGCAGTGGCAGGCACATTATGCATAGACTTGGAGACTGTTATCTTCCTTCATAAGGGAAGGAGTTAACTACTTTGGGCTAATTTATTTTTTATTGGGGCCTTTATATCTTAGAGTGAAGTCACTCTTTTTTCTTTCCCTGGTTCATTGGGTGCAATGATACAGGGAGTGTTGGGTGATTGCGTGTCGCCTTTTTTACACTTTGTGGTATATATGCAGGGATTTCCATCTCTGCCGTTATTTCCTGTAGGGGAACTGTGTGAGAGATTAAGCTTTTGGTTTTTTTATTACAAGTTTTTCTTGATCCAGTTTTCTTCTAAGAGTTACAAATTGCCGCTGTTTGAGGGAGATGGTCGACGACATTACATTTTTTCTGTGCCGACCTTGACCACTCCTCCTCCTTTTTTGTTTTTTCAGAGTGGCACCATTTTGAGTTGAGCATCTGTTTTCTTCTCTGACCCGCTGTTCAGCATGTGAGCGGAACGGAGCTTGCGGCTGCTTGTTTTCTTTCTTTTTATTGATAGTCACAATCACTTACTTAAACGGAATTTCAGTGTAATTTTTATGTTCAATGAATATGCAGACATTTTCCTTCATGTGCATCTGTGTATTCTAAGGTGACAGTGTCAGGAGTATTATGTGTATGTTAGATTTCCTTAACTTAGGGAAATTTTAGTTTAATTTTTTCTGCATTATTTTTCTTGCTAAAAAATGGAACAGAGGTCTGTATATATATATATATATATATATATATATATATATATATATATATATATATATATATATATATATAATATATTAATTTTTTAATTATGTCCCTATTATTTTTAAAGTGTCAGTGTCATGTAAAATATTTTATATATAAAAAAAAAATCTAATTTCTAGGAATCTTTTTTAGGATTCTTAAAGTGACAGTGTCATGTTAAAAATGTTTACATATAAAAAATCTCCTGGAGGAATTATTTGCTGGCAGAAATTGCTGCCAAGGTATCTTCTGCTGTGTCTGTGGCATTTTCTGATTTTTCCTTTACTGATGGGAAATCGCAAGAGGAATGTTAAAGATTCAGATAGTACAATTTCTGTACCTCCTGTTGGTTCACTGCTCATCTGCCTCATAGGTCTGATGAGGAGGATATGTCGGTAGCATCAGAGCGAAATCTCAGATTCGGACAGTATAATTCCTTCATCTGATGCTAGAGTAGTATTCTTCAGATTTTAGCTTTGAACACCTTTATGTATGGTTTAAGGAGGTTTTGGCTACTTTGGAGCGACTCCGATATGTATGTCATTGTCAACACTAAAGAATCCAGTAATATTCCTAACTACTAGGATGTTCCTGGAAGAATTTTTTTTCATGTTCTAGGTGATTTTTCACAGGAATAGGAGAAGTCTGGGTTTTCTTTTTTCCCGTCTCCTGTCTTTAACAAGATATTTCCTGTCGCTGTCTCCGTTAAATATCAGTGCGCACGGTGCCTAGAGGAGTAGGGCATTTTTACTTTGGCTAGAGAAATTCGTTTTCCTAGAGAGGATAACTGAATTATTTTTTTTTATTTTTTTTTAGGATCTATGGACTAAGCTGGTGATGGTAGAGTCTGTTTGGAGTAGATCCAGTACAGAATTAAGGCTCTTAAGCTAGCCAATTCTTTATCTCTATGCTTCCAAGCAATTTCAGCCAGGAGCTAGATCTGGCTTTGCTGTGCTAGTAGTGGATTTTTCCTATGAATCCAGGTTTTCTGGTGTATCCATACAATTCGGATATAGAGGAATCTGTCCTCAATATGGGTTTGATTCTTTCTGTTTGTCTGCAAACATAGATTCAATGTATCCCAGATAGTCTGTGGACATAGTACTCCAGGGTTTCTACATTGTAGTCATTCCTTCCCTGTAAAAGGCAGGTCCCATCTCTCAATTTTATCTGTGGGCCAGTTAACTGTGAGACTTTCTTGATAGTGTGTTTGGGACTTCTCTTCCCAGTGAGTGATGGTTCCAGTCCCTGTAAGAGAACGGGGCCTTGGATTTATCATTCCAGTTGAGTTTCCGAAAAGGAGGGAATTTTTCGTCCTTTAGTAGATCTGAAGTGTTTCTATACATTGTCTCAAGGTCTCATTCTGCAAATGGAAACCAGTGGTTCCATTCTGCCTTTTGATCTAGGTGGGTCAGTTCATTGTGACCATAGTCCTGGAGGATGCGCATTCCAAGTTCCAGAGGTTGGCTTTTCTGTCAAACACTTTCAGTTTTTGGTTCTTCCCATTGGCTTTGCCAGGGTTCTCTGAAGGTTTTTAGGGAGTTGCTGTGGTGCCATTCCTGGACGTCATTGGGTTCAGGCGCCATCTTTTGAACAAGCAATATCTCATTCTGAGATCTTGTTGTCTCGCTTCATTCCTCGAATGGATGTGTGTCTACAAATGAGTACCATTGTTCCAGCTACAGGGGTAGTTTTTTAGGGACAAGTTTAGTTTTCCCTATCTCTGAAGATATTTTGTCAGAGGTCAGGAAATAGGAGTTTCTTCCTCTTGCCTCTTTCAGCACTCTACTGTTTAGCCCTTCAGTGGCTCAATGTCTGGACATAATGGTCTGATGTTTGCTTCATTGGACATCATCCCTTTGTTCGATCCTGTCTGAGAGTCTGTGCTTATGCATGTTCAGACAGTGGAGCGAGAATCTTGTGGCGATCCTGG
This sequence comes from Bombina bombina, assembly GCF_027579735.1. Classification (NCBI taxonomy): domain Eukaryota; kingdom Metazoa; phylum Chordata; class Amphibia; order Anura; family Bombinatoridae; genus Bombina; species Bombina bombina. The sequence goes on along the minus strand of NC_069501.1, from coordinate 1,249,304,419 downwards.
TGGATAGTTCTAGATTTGTCGGCACAAGATTCTTCCCTGGGATCAGAGAGAGGAAGTAGCATTCGAGCGCTTGTTTTGCTTGCTAGACTTAATGGGATTGGAATTTTCCAAAATCTTTGGGTTCCTTCCGGAGCATCTGTTTAGGAGACTTTCCTGAGTAAAAGTCGCAGTCGCCAGCCTGTAATAGGTTGGTGACTATGGTCTTTGGAGCCGCTCTCCCCATAATCATCTTGGAGTGGAGAGCGATTTTCAATGCTTTGATGTCTTTGCCTCAGTTGTTTTATCTGGTTTTTCAGGTTCTAGTTGCATAATTTCATCTCGGTGGTTACATTAACCACCTGGAAGAAACCTGGAATTCTTTTGTCATGATTGGCGTGGATTGTTCGGTGGGCGGACGCTCACATTCTAGTTTATTCACATTTCAAGTGTGTTTACCGGGAGCATTCAGATTTTTCTTCCCGGGGAGTGGACGCTTCTCCCAGAGGTGTTCTCCAGGTTAATCCTCACATGGGGGGTGTTAATCCTCACATGGGGGGTGCTGGAGATGGCAGTATGCCATTTTCAGATGTTATGTTTAAGTGATTAGTGGGCTGCTCTGCTAAATTCCCTGGTGTTTCCCTGAAGTTTCAGTCTGATGGTTCTTCTTCCATAAGTCTTTGCTCTTATCATATGTGAGTGAGATACAGCATTTTATAGTTACTGCTTAGCCGCAGGGTCTGGTCTTCAGGCCTAGCGGAGTTGTGTTTCTTCCCCCATTAGTGGTTGTTTCTGAGGATGGACCTTCTAATTCAGGGTCCATTCTTTTATTCAACTTCTTTTCTCTGAAGCTTTCTGCCTGGAGATTGTTTGTTTAGTTCTATCTAAGTGTGATTTTCCTGAATAGGTCATTGTGTCCACAATTCAGGTTTGCAAGTCTGTTTCCATTTTCTTTTACCATAAGGTATGATGTAAATTTCTGATTGGGGTGAGGCCATGGACTTCTTGTGGAAATGGAGTCAGGATTCCTAAGAGTTTTGTCCTTCTCCAGGTCAGTCTGGAGGATGGTTTGTCAGTCAGGTTTCTGCATTATTATTGTTTTACACATGTGTCTGGCGGATGGGCCAGACGTGTATCTTTTTTGTCAGATCCTGGTTAGTATCAGGCCTGTGTTTAAGTTTGTGGCTCCTCTTGGAGTTTTAACCTTGTTTTTAAGGTTGTGCAGCTGGCTCAGTTTGAGCTATAACATTCCATAAGGTTTTAAATCTTTTCTTGGAATTTTTATTTTTGCTTTATCTTCTGCTCGGAGAGTTTAGGTACTCTCGGCCTTGCAGTGTGATTCGCTTTATCTTTTTTCAGATAAGGAGTTTTTTCTCATAAGTGAGAATTTTGTTTGGCAATTGTTGTTCCATCTCTGTGTCCTCATTTTTATCTCTTGAGGAACATGTGTGCACAACTCAGAGTGTTGTGTGGGCTTTATATTTATTTCTTCTGTTTTGTTGTTTGTTTTCTCTGTCTTAGAAAACTACTGCTATTTCTCTTTTCTCTGGTTGAGAAGTTTAATTGTTTGGTTTTCAGATTGCGGGGGTGCAGTCTTCTGAGAGTTATGTCTCATTTCATGAGGGCTGTCTTTTCTTTTTGTGGTTTCTAAATTAAACTTCTATGGATCAGATTTGCATGGCTGCAAATTGGTTTTCCTTACATTCTTTTTCTAAGTTTTTAACTTTTATCTTTTTGCCTCGGCTGAGGCTTCTTTTGGGAGAAAGCAGTTGTGCCTTCTGTTTAGGTTACCTGTCTTGTCCATCCCTTATCATCCGTGTCCTCTAGCTTGGGTATTGATTCCCAATAGTAATTATGATGATCCGTGGACTCATCTTGTCATTAGAAAGAAAACATAATTTATGCTTACCTGATAAATGTATTTCTTTCTTGACACGATGAGTCCACGGCCCGCCCTGTTTATTCAGACAGATTTTATTTTGTATTATAAACCTCAGGCACCTCTGCACCTTTATATTACTTCCTTTCCCTTTTCCCTTTGGTTGAATGACTGGGGGTTGTGGGTAAGAGGAGTGGTATTTAACAGCTTTGCTGTGGTGCTCTTTGCCTCCTCCTGCTGGTCAGGAATGTTATTCCCAATAGTAATTATGATTATCCGTAGACTCATCGTGTCAAGAAAAAAAAAACATTCATCAGGTAAGCATAAATTATGTTTTTTTAAGCTTTAATTGAAAGGTTGTGCTTTTAAAGGGACATGAAACACTTTGCCTAACAAAATGACAGTGGCAATTCTTCAGTAAAATGTCACAATTGACTTCTCCTATTTAAGTTAAATATTTTATTAAATGGCTACAGAGCAACCGTGTAATTAAATATAGAAAATTGGATACCTATGTACCTCCCTATACTCCTGTTAAATTATGTTGTGGCAAAGGGACCAGATATGCACAAAATAAACTGCTTTAAAGCTACTGGACAGTTTTCTCCTGTTAAGTGTGGTCAGTCCACGGGTCATCATTACTTCTGGGATATTATCTCCTCCCCTACAGGAAGTGCAAGAGGATTCACCCAGCAGAGCTGCTATATAGCTCCTCCCCTCTACGTCACCTCCAGTCATTCTCTTGCACCCAACGAATAGATAGGATGTGTGAGAGGACTGTGGTGATTTTAATTAGTTTATTACCTTCAATCAAAAGTTTGTTATTTTATAATAGCACCGGAGTGTGTTATTCATTCTCTGGTAGAATTTGAAGAAGAATCTACCTGAGTTTTTTCTATGATTTTAGCCGGAGTAGTTAAGATCATATTGCTGTTTCTCGGCCATCTGAGGAGAGGTAAACTTCAGATCAGGGGACAGCGGGCAGATTAATCTGCAAAGAGGTATGTAGCAGTTTATTATTTTCTGACATGGAATTGATGAGAAAATCCTGCCATACCGTTATAATGTAAACTCAGCCTTAAATGCAGTAGATGTAGCTGGTATCAGGCTGTCATGTATGTATATTTTACACTTCAGTATTCTGGGGAATGGTACTTCACTGGATTTATACTGTATGCATAGACTTAACCTAATTTTCAGGGACTTGCAATAGGTTTTAAATAACAATTAATTTATTGAGGTTAAACGTTTTTTTGCTGGCATGTAAAATCGTTTATTTCTCTGAGGTACTGGGTGAAAAAATGTTTTGGGCACTATTTTTTCCACTTGGCAATAGTTTTGTTTAAATTAAAGCAGTTTACTGATCTCTCTCACTGTTATGTGTTAGGGGGAGGGGCCATTTTTGGCGCTTTTACTACGCATCAAAAAAACTCAGTCAGAGGTTCATTTTCTTCCTGCATGATCCGGTTCATCTCTACAGAACTCAGGGATCTCCAAAGCCTTTTTTGAGGGAGGTAATCATTCACAGCAGAGCTGTGAAGATTGTAGTTGACTGTGATAAAAAACGTTTATTTGTGTATTTTTTCTGCTGCCAGGGTTAGTTATCCTTTGCTAATGGGAACAATCCTTTGCTAAAATTGTATATTTCTTACAAAGATTTGATGCTATAATTTATTTATTTTCAACTGTCATAATTTTTTCTGTGCTTCTTATAGGCACAGTTCGTTTTCATATTATTGTAAATTACTTGAAAAGCATTTCCAAGTTGCTAGTTTATTGCTAGTGTGTTAAACATGTCTGATTCAGAGGAAGATACATGTGCTATATGTGCTAATGCCAAAGTGGAGCCCAATAGAAATTTATGTACTAATTGTATTGATGTTACTTTAAATAAAGGTCAATCTGTACAAACTGAACATATTTCACCTAACAACGAGGGGAGAGTTATGCCGACTAACTCGCCTCACGTGTCAGTACCTGCATCTCCCGCTCGGGAGGTGCGTGATATTGTAGCGCCGAGTACATCTGGGCGGCCATTTCAAATCACATTACAGGATATGGCTACTGTTATGACTGAAGTTTTGGCTAAATTACCAGAACTTAGAGGCAAGCGTGATCACTCTGGGGTGAGAACAGAGTGCGCTGATAATATTAGGGCCATGTCAGACACTGCGTCACAGGTGGCAGAACATGAGGACGGAGAACTTCATTCTGTGGGTGACGGTTCTGATCCAAACAGACTGGATTCAGATATTTCAAATTTTAAATTTAAGCTGGAAAACCTCCGTGTATTACTAGGGGAGGTGTTAGCGGCTCTGAATGATTGTAACACAGTTGCAATACCAGAGAAAATGTGTAGGTTGGATAAATATTTTGCGGTACCGGCGAGTACTGATGTTTTTCCTATACCTAAGAGACTTACTGAAATTGTTACTAAGGAGTGGGATAGACCCGGTGTGCCGTTCTCACCCCCTCCGATATTTAGAAAAATGTTTCCAATAGACGCCACCACACGGGACTTATGGCAAACGGTCCCTAAGGTGGAGGGAGCAGTTTCTACTTTAGCTAAGCGTACCACTATCCCGGTGGAGGATAGCTGTGCTTTTTCAGATCCAATGGATAAAAAATTAGAGGGTTACCTTAAGAAAATGTTTGTTCAACAAGGTTTTATATTGCAACCTCTTGCATGTATTGCGCCTGTCACGGCTGCAGCAGCATTTTGGTTTGAGTCTCTGGAAGAGACACTTGAATCATCTACACTAGATGAGATTACACTCAAACTTAAAGCCCTTAAGTTAGCTAACTCATTTATTTCAGATGCCGTAGTACATTTAACTAAACTTACGGCTAAGAATTCCGGATTTGCCATTCAGGCACGCAGAGCACTGGGGCTAAAATCCGGGTCAGCTGATGTTACTTCTAAATCTAAATTGCTTAATATACCTTTCAAAGGGCAGACCTTATTCGGGCCCGGGTTGAAAGAGATTATCGCTGACATTACAGGAGGTAAAGGCCATGCCCTGCCTCAGGACAAAGCCAAACCTAGGGCTAGACAGTCTAATTTTCGTTCCTTTCGTAATTTCAAAGCAGGAACAGCATCAACTTCCTCTGCACCAAAACAGGAAGGAGCTGTTGCTCGCTACAGACAAGGCTGGAAACCTAACCAGTCCTGGAACAAGGGTAAGCAGGCCAGGAAACCTGCTGCTGCCCTAAGACAGCATGAATCGAGGGCCCCCGATCCGGGACCGGATCTAGTAGGGGGCAGACTTTCTCTCTTCGCCCAGGCTTGGGCAAGAGATGTTCAGGATCCCTGGGCGTTAGAGATCATATCTCAGGGATACCTTCTGGACTTCAAATCCTCTCCCCCAAGAGGGAGATTTCATCTGTCAAGGTTGTCAACAAACCAAATAAAGAAAGAAGCGTTCCTACGCTGCGTACAAGATCTTTTATTAATGGGAGTGATCCATCCAGTTCCGCGGTCGGAACAAGGACAAGGGTTTTACTCAAATCTGTTTGTAGTTCCCAAAAAAGAGGGAACTTTCAGGCCAATCTTGGATTTAAAGATCCTAAACAAATTCCTAAGAGTTCCATCGTTCAAGATGGAAACTATTCGAACAATTTTGCCCATGATCCAAGAGGGTCAGTACATGACCACAGTGGATTTAAAGGATGCTTACCTTCACATACCGATTCACAGAAATCATTACCGGTATCTAAGGTTTGTCTTTCTAGACAGGCATTACCAGTTTGTAGCTCTTCCATTCGGATTGGCTACGGCTCCAAGAATCTTCACAAAGGTTCTGGGTACTCTTCTGGCGGTACTAAGACCGCGAGGAATTTCGGTAGCTCCGTACCTAGACGACATTCTGATACAAGCTTCAAACTGCCAAGTCTCATACAGAGTTAGTACTGGCATTTCTAAGGTCGCATGGATGGAAGGTGAACGAAAAGAAGAGTTCTCTCTTTCCACTCACAAGAGTTCCCTTCTTGGGGACTCTGATAGATTCTGTAGAAATGAAGATTTACCTGACAGAAGACAGGTTAACAAAGCTTCAAAATGCATGCCGTGTCCTTCATTCCATTCAACACCCGTCAGTAGCTCAATGCATGGAGGTGATCGGCTTAATGGTAGCGGCAATGGACATAGTACCTTTTGCACGCCTACATCTCAGACCGCTGCAATTGTGCATGCTAAGTCAGTGGAATGGGGATTACTCAGATTTGTCCCCCACTCTGAATCTGAATCAAGAGACCAGAAATTCTCTTCTATGGTGGCTTTATCGGCCACACCTGTCCAGGGGGATGCCATTCAGCAGGCCAGACTGGACAATTGTAACAACAGACGCCAGCCTACTAGGTTGGGGCACTGTCTGGAATTCTCTGAAGGCTCAGGGACTATGGAATCAGGAGGAGAGTCTCCTTCCAATAAACATTCTGGAATTGAGAGCAGTTCTCAATGCCCTTCTGGCTTGGCCCCAGTTAACAACTCGGGGGTTCATCAGGTTTCAGTCGGACAACATCACGACTGTAGCTTACATCAACCATCAGGGAGGGACAAGAAGCTCCCTAGCAATGATGGAAGTATCAAAGATAATTCGCTGGGCAGAGTCTCACTCTTGCCACCTGTCTGCAATCCACATCCCGGGAGTGGAGAACTGGGAGGCGGATTTCTTAAGTCGTCAGACTTTTCATCCGGGGGAGTGGGAACTTCATCCGGAGGTCTTTGCCCAAATACTTCGACGTTGGGGCAAACCAGAGATAGATCTCATGGCGTCTCGACAGAACGCCAAGCTTCCTCGTTACGGGTCCAGATCCAGGGATCCGGGAGCGGTTCTGATAGATGCTTTGACAGCACCTTGGACCTTCGGGATGGCTTATGTGTTTCCACCCTTCCCGATGCTTCCTCGATTGATTGCCAGAATCAAACAGGAGAGAGCATCAGTGATTCTAATAGCACCTGCATGGCCACGCAGGACTTGGTATGCAGATCTAGTGGACATGTCATCCTGTCCGCCTTGGTCTCTACCTCTGAAACAGGACCTTCTGATCCAGGGTCCATTCAAACATCAAAATCTAACTTCTCTGAAGTTGACTGCTTGGAAATTGAACGCTTGATTTTATCAAAACGTGGTTTTTCTGAGCCAGTTATTGATACCTTAATACAGGCTAGGAAGCCTGTTACCAGAAGGATTTACCATAAAATATGGCGTAAATACTTATATTGGTGCGAATCCAAGAGTTACTCATGGAGTAAGGTTAGGATTCCAAGGATATTGCCTTTTCTACAAGAAGGTTTAGAAAAGGGGTTAACCGCTAGTTCTTTAAAGGGACAGATTTCAGCTCTGTCCATTCTTTTACACAAACGTCTGTCAGAAGTTCCGGACGTTCAAGCTTTTTGTCAGGCTTTAGCTAGGATCAAGCCTGTGTTTAAAACTGTTGCTCCGCCATGGAGTTTGAACTTAGTTCTTAATGTTTTACAGGGTGTTCCGTTTGAACCCCTTCATTCCATTGATATCAAGTTGTTATCTTGGAAAGTTCTGTTTTTAATGGCTATTTCCTCGGCTCAAAGAGTTTCTGAGTTATCTGCCTTACATTGTGATTCTCCTTATCTGATTTTTCATTCAGACAAGGTAGTTCTGCGTACTAAACCTGGGTTCCTACCTAAGGTGGTCACTAACAGGAATATCAATCAAGAGATTGTTGTTCCATCTTTGTGTCCTAATCCTTCCTCGAAGAAGGAACGTCTGCTACACAATCTAGATGTAGTCCGTGCCCTGAAATTTTATCTACAGGCAACTAAGGATTTTCTTCAAACGTCTTCCCTGTTTGTCGTTTATTCTGGTCAGAGGAGAGGTCAAAAAGCTTTGGCTACCTCTCTCTCTTTTTGGCTTCGTAGCATAATACGATTAGCCTATGAGACTGCTGGACAGCAGCCTCCTGAAAGAATTACAGCTCATTCTACTAGAGCTGTGGCTTCCACTTGGGCCTTTAAGAATGAGGCTTCTGTTGAACAGATTTGCAAGGCTGCAACTTGGTCTTCTCTTCATACTTTTTCCAAATTTTACAAATTTGACACTTTTGCTTCTTCGGAGGCTGTTTTTGGGAGAAAGGTTCTTCAGGCAGTGGTTCCCTCCGTATAAAGAGCCTGCCTGTCCCTCCCGTCATCCGTGTACTTTTGCTTTGGTATTGGTATCCCAGAAGTAATGATGACCCGTGGACTGACCACACTTAACAGGAGAAAACAAAATTTATGCTTACCTGATAAATTCATTTCTCCTGTAGTGTGGTCAGTCCACGGCCCGCCCTGTTTTTTATGGCAGGCTAAAAAATTTTTGGATTATACTCCAGTCACCACTACACCCTTGGGCTTCTCCTTTCTCGTTGGTCCTTTGGTCGAATGACTGGAGGTGACGTAGAGGGGAGGAGCTATATAGCAGCTCTGCTGGGTGAATCCTCTTGCACTTCCTGTAGGGGAGGAGATAATATCCCAGAAGTAATGATGACCCGTGGACTGACCACACTACAGGAGAAATGAATTTATCAGGTAAGCATAAATTTTGTTTTTTATTTTTAGTTTTTTGATTTATGCATTTTTTTATTTTATTAAATCGGCACATTAAAGGGATATGAAACCAAAACATTTTCTTTTGTGATTCAGACAGAACATAACATTTAAATAAAGTTTCCAATTTACTTCTATTATCAAATCTAAGGAAAGTGTTACAACGCACGACTTCTACATAAAAGTGACACTAAACATAATTTGTTTCTTTCATGACTCGGATAGAGCAGCAATTTTAAGCAACATTCCAATGTACTCATATTATCAATTTGTCTTCCTTCTCTTGGTATCTTTATTTGAAAAAGCAGAAATGAAAGCTTAGGAGCCGGCCCATTTTTGGTTCAGCACTCTGGATAGTGCTTGCTGATTGGTGGCTACCAGTACCCAGGTGCTGAACCTAAAATATTTGATAATTAGAGTAAATTAGAAAGTTGTTTAACCCCTTAATGACCACAGCACTTTTCCATTTTCTGACCGTTTGGGACCAAGGCTATTTTTACATTTTTGCGGTGTTTGTGTTTAGCTGTAATTTTCCTCTTGCTCGTTTACTATACCCACACATATTATATACCGTTTTTCTCGCCATTAAATGAACTTTCTAAAGATACCATTATTTTCATCATATCTTATAATTTACTATAAAAAAATGATAAAATATGAGGAAAAATAACACTTTTTCTAACTTTCTAAAATCTGTTACACATCTACAACCACCAAAAAACACCCATGCTAAATAGTTTCTAAATTTTGTCCTGAGTTTAGAAATACCCAATGTTTACATGTTCTTTGCTTTTTTTTGCAAGTTATAGGGCAATAAGTACAAGTAGCACTTCGCTATTTCCAAACCACTTTTTTTCAAAATTAGCGCTAGTTACATTGGGACACTGATATCTGTCAGGAATCCCTGAATATCCCTTGACATGTATATATATATTTTTAGAAGACATCCCAAAGTATTGATCTAGGCCCATTTTGGTATATTTCATGCCACCATTTCACCGCCAAATGCGATCAAATACAAAAAAAATTCACTTTTTCACAAATTTTTTCACAAACTTTCGGTTTCTCACTGAAATTATTTACAAACAACTTATGCAATTATGGCATAAATGGTTGTAATACTTCTCTGGGATCCCCTTTGTTCAGAAATAGCAGACATATATGGCTTTGGCGTTGCTTTTTGGTAATTAGAAGGCCGCTAAATGCCACTGCGCACATACGTGTATTATTAACAGCAGTGAGGGGGTTAATTAGGGAGCTTGTAGGGAATGTGTTGGGTTAATTTTAGCGTTAGTGTAGTAGACAACCCAAAGTATTGATCTAGGCCCATTTTGGTATATTTCATGCCACCATTTCACCGCCAAATGCGATCAAATAAAAATAAATTGTTTCCTTTTTCACAAACTTTAGGTTTCTCACTGAAATTATTTAGAAACAGCTTGTGCAATTATGGCACAAATGGTTGTAAATGCTTCTCTGGGATCCCCTTTGTTCAGAATTAGCAGACATATTTGGCTTTGGCGTTGCTTTTTGGTAATTAGAAGGCTGCTAAATGCCGCTGCGCACCACACGTGTATTATGCCCAGCAGTGCAGGGGTTAATTAGGGAGCTTGTAGGGAACGTGTATGGTTATTTTTAGCTGTAGTGTAGTAGACAACCCAAAGTATTGATCTAGGCCCATTTTGGTATATTTCATGCCACCATTTCACCGCCAAATGCGATCAAATAAAAATAAATTGTTTCCTTTTTCACAAACTTTAGGTTTCTCACTGAAATTATTTAGAAACGGCTTGTGCAATTATGGCACAAATGGTTGTAAATGCTTCTCTGGGATCTCCTTTGTTCAGAAATAGCAGACATATATGGCTTTTGTGTTGCTTTGTGATAATTAGAAGGCCGCTAAATGCAGCTGCGCATCACACGTGTATTATGGCTAGCAGTAAAGGGGTTAATTAGGTAGCTTGCAGGGTTAATTTTAGCTTTAGTGTAGAGATCAGCCTCCCACCTGAAACATCAGACCCCCTGATCCCTCCCAAACAGCTGTCTATCCTCCCCCACCCCACAATTGTTCCCGCCAAAGTCTGCCAGTACTAAAATAAAAGGTATATATATATTTTTTTAGCATATTTACATATGCTGCTGTGTAGAATCCCCCCTTAGCCCCCAATCTCACGGATACCCCATCAAACAGTTCTCTAACCCTCCCCCTCTAGCCTAATGGGCGCCATCTTGGGTACTGGCAGCTGTCTGCCAGTACCCAGTTTAGTAAAAAAAAAAAATGCTTTTAATTTTTTGCCCTTTTTTGTAGTGTAGCTACCCCCCCCACACCCCATCCCCCCTCCCAGAACCCTTTGATTGCTTCTTGAATTAAAATTCCCCCCCTTTTCTCCCAATTTATTATTTAAGTTTCTGTAGTGTAGCGGTTCCCACCCGCTCCCGCTCCGTGCACGCGCCCGCCCGCCGCCCCCCGTGCACGCGTCCACCCGCCTCCCTGTTTCGCTCCCACCCACCAACGACGCTCCGGTGCAGAGAGGGCCACAGAGTGGCTCTCTCTGCATCTGAGGCTTGCTAAGGGGCATTGCAGGATGCCTCCATATCGAGGCATCACTGTAATACCCTCAGAGCTGCTAGCAGCGATCACAATCGCTTCTAGCACTCTGTTAGACAACTGACGTACCAGGTACGTCTATTGTTATTAACTGCTTGTTAATGCATGACGTACCTGGTACTTCAGTTGTCATTAAGGGGTTACAATTGCATGCTCTATCCCATTCCTGAGAGAAAAAAAATGGTTTTAGTATCCTTTTAATATTGGTTTATGAAATTGACTTCTCCCCTGATCTTGTAAAATTGGCAAGCTGTGTGCTCGTTTCATACTGATAAATAAGGCAGGGGAAGGTAAGTTTGTGTTCTTGTAGATCTGTATGCAGTAATGGCTGCTGACTATTTTAGTAATTAGAGATGCAAATTAACTAAAACAATTTAGCATTGCAGAGTAGCAGCCTTGAGAAGACTGTAGATCGTTATCTGGCAAGGTACATTGTTTAATACATCATACTTTATTTGCTCTGTCTCCAGTTGGCGGTTGAAGCCATTGACCTGAAGAAACAAACGCACGAGCAGGATGTGAGACTACACGAGCAGTTGATGAGGTAGAGAATTATCAGTTAGCGCCATGAACTAGCTACACGGACAACTCCTATATTACATCATGGAACTTTATACCCAAGTTAAATTACATGACTGGAGAGTCAAAATTAAACTTTTGTGATTCAGATAGAGCTTACAATTAAATATATTTAAAAAAAAAATCAAATTTACTCCTGTTTACAAATGTATCTCTCTTTGTTTATTTGTTGAAATGTAGCTCCTTTCTATGAGCGTACACTGAGGTAGGCTTAGGAGCATGCACAAGTGGAACACTATATTCATAACATAGTTCCAAACATTATCATGTTTCAATGTCCAGTTTTAGACACGGCGACACAAAATGTTGGCTTTGAGAACTGTTTTTTTTTTTTAGTCTGTCAATTGCCTACTGACCTATCATCTTGTCTGACAGAATAGAGGAACTCACCGATGTTATGGCCACACTACAGCAGGATCGCTTTGTTTTGGAAGATAACATCATGGAGGTGGTATGCGCCAACTCAGAACTGAAGCATAAATACGACACAATGTTATGTAATCGTCAGGGGTTGGAATACAATCTATTGCAAGCAGAGGCCTTGACACAGGAGAAGCTGGAAGATTTGGTCAAAAAGCGAGAAGAAGATGCTCGGAATAAAAACCAACAAAATGACAGGTTTGTGTTTTTTTTTTTTTTTTTTATGTGTTAGAACTTGCAATGTTTGCAGCTCTGAAACCAAATCAGTTTAATTTGAGTGAGGTCCATAGAGAAAACAGTAACAGAGCAATATATGTATATATACAAGGTCTTGGAAACATTCCTCAGACATTTTGGTCCACATTGACATGATAGCATCACACAGTTGCTGCAGATTTGTCAGCTGCACATCCATGATGCAAATCTTCTGTTCCACCAAATCCCAAAGTTGCTCTATTGGATTGAGATTTGGTGACTGTGAAGGCCATTGGAGTATATTGATCTCAGTGTCATGTTCAAGACGCCAATTTGAGATGATTTGAGCTTTGTAACATAGTGCATTATCCTGCTGGAAGTAACCATCAGAAGATGGGTACACTGTAGTCATAAAGGGATGGGCATGGTCAGAAACAATGCTCAGGTAGGACGTGGCATTTAAACGATGCTCAATTGGTACTAAGAGGCTCAAAGTGTGCCAAGAAAAGCTGAGGCAGTGGAACGGCGATCTTTTGGATCTGTCTCAACAGATTTCTCTGGACATCCGGTCGAGAGAATCGCTCTCTTGGTGGCTCTGTCTGGATCACCTGTCCTGAGGGACATCCTTTTTAAGACCATCCTGGGTGACGTGACTACGGGCGCAAGTCAGGATGGGGAGCTGTTTGGGGCACCAAAAAGGCGCAGGGCCTGTGGACGCAGGAGGAGAGAGCTTCCTCCCGTTCAACATTCTAGACCTTCCGGCAATATTCAATGCTTTGAAGGCTTGGCCCCTACTAGGTTTGTCCCAATTTATCTGATTCCAAGCAGGCAATATAACCTCGGTAGCTTATATAAACTATCAGGGGGAACGAGAAGCTCCCTAGCAATGAGGGAATTATCTCTGATTCTGGAGTGGGCGGAGATCCACATCTGTTCGCTGTCAGCGATCCACATTCCAACATGTAAGGAATGCCAGAGATAGATCTCATGGCGTCCTGTCTAAATACCAAGATACCCAGATATGGGTCGAGGTACAGGGCTAATAGATGTATTAGCAGTGCCTTGGAGGTTCAATCTAATTTCTCTTTTCCTGCCATTGCCACTCCTTTCTTGAGTGGTGGCTCGAATCATACAGGAGCAGACGTCAGTGATACTGATTGCTCCATCGTGGCCGTGAAGGATATGGTTTGCGGATCTAGTGGGGACGTCATCAGCTACTCCTTGGAGGTTACCTTGTCGCAGGGATCTGCTGGAACAAGGACCCTTTCTTCATCAAAATCTAGATTCTCTGAGGCTTACTGCATGGAGATTGAACGCTTAGTCTTAGCCAAGAGAGGGTTTTCTGAGAGTGTTATTGATACTCTCATTCAAGCTTGTAAGCCGGTTACTCGTTGCATCTAACATAAGGTGTGGAGAACCGACTTATTCTGGTGTGAAGAGCATGGTTTGTCCTGGCACAAAGTAAAGGTTGCCAGTATTCTTTCTTTTCTACAGGATGGACTGGAGAAGGGACTCTCAGCTAGTTCCTTGAAGGGACAGTTTTCGGCCCTGTCTGTTTTTACTGCACAAGAGCCTTGCTGAGCTTCCGGATGTACAGTCTTTTGTTAAGGTTCTGACTAGGATTTGGCCAGTGTTTATATCTAATGCTCCTCCTTGGAGTTTAAATCTTGGCAACGGGCTCCGTTTGAGCCTATGCATGAGGTTGACATTAAGTTATTTGTCTTGGAAGGTTCTTTTTCTACTAGCTATTGCTTCTGCGCTCATATTCTCTGAGATTGCTGCCTTGCATTGCGACCCTCCTTATCTGGTGTTCCATGCTGATAAGGCTGTTCTACGAACCAAGTTAGGATTTCTTCCTAAGGGTGTATCAAGTCGCAACATCAATCAAGAAATTGTGATTCCTTTCTTATGTCCTAAATCCTTCTTCATCGAAGGAACGTTTACTGCATAATCTGGATGTGGTTCATGCCTCAAGGTTCTATCTTCAGGCTACGAAGGAATTTCGACAAACTTCTTCGCTGTTTGTTATCTATTCTGGGAAGCGTAAGGGTCAGAGGGCCTCTTCGACTTCCTTATCTTTTGGTTGAGGAGTATCATCCGCTTAGCATATGAGTCAGCGGGTTTTAAGCCTCTTCAGAGGATTATGGCTCATTCTACGAGACGAGTGGCTTCCTCTTGAGCCTTCAAAAATGAGGCCTCTGTGGATCAGATTTGTAAGGCGGCTACCTGGTCCTCCTTAGATACTTTTTCCAAATTTTACAAGTTTAATGTTTTTGCTTCTGTTGAAGCAGCCTTCGGGAGAAAGTTTTTGCAGGCTGTGGTGCCTTCAGCTTAGGGGCGGCCTCTCTTGGGTATAATTTCCCACAAGTAAGGAATGCAGCTGTGGACTCTCCCTGTATTAAGAAGGAAAACATAAATTATGCTTACCAGATAATTTCCTTTCCTTCTGTTCAGAGAGAGTCCACCCCCCAGTCCGTGTTAGCCGATAGGCGACCCTAAATTTTAATTTTAATTTATTCTTGTGACACCTTTTTTTCACCTTGATATTTCACCTTCTGTTCCTTGTTCCCTGGGCAGAATGACTGGGGGATGAGGGAAGTGGGGGAGGTATTTAAGCCTTTAGCTGGGGTGTCTTTGCCTCCTCCTGGTGGCCAGGTTCAGTATTTCCCACAAGTAAGGAATGCAGCTGTGGACTCTCCCTGTATAGAAGGAAATTATCTGGTAAGCATAATTTATGTTATTTAAGATCCTATGCGCATAAAGCAGCGCAATGTCTTTTGTTTCTGATGCTGGATTGAATTTTTAAAGCGGGCGCTCTGCCAACTTTGCTCTACCCCATGACATTTCCCTTTGCAGATATCTCTCCACTTGTAGGAACTGCTCCCTTTTTTAAGATCATTCCACATGGGCGGCCCCTGCTAGGGTCGGCAAGACACACACACTATATTCTATTCAGAACTGAAAG
The DNA here is from genome assembly GCF_027579735.1 of Bombina bombina. Lineage (NCBI taxonomy): Eukaryota > Metazoa > Chordata > Amphibia > Anura > Bombinatoridae > Bombina > Bombina bombina. Next base: position 1,249,289,235 of record NC_069501.1, on the reverse strand, counting down.
GACTCCTGCACATTTTTAGTTTTGACTATGTCCCTTTAATGTAAGTGTTTTTCTGGTGTTTATGCAACCAATATGAGCATATCAAATCCGTAAGGTAGGTGGGTTATATAAACATCATTGTTTGTAGACCCTATCTTTATCTCACTTAGAGCTGCGCAATCTGTTGACGCTCTACAAATAACTGATGATGATAATCTGTTGGTGCTCTACAAATAACTGATGATGATAATCTGTTGATGCTCTACAAATAACTGATGATGATAATCTGTTGGCGCTCTACAAATAGCTGATGATGATAATCTGTTGGCGCTCTACAAATAGCTGATGATAATCTGTTGGCGCTTATAAATAACTGATGATAATCTGTTGGCGCTCTACAAATAGCTGATGATAATCTGTTGGCGCTTATAAATAACTGATGATAATCTGTTGGCGCTCTACAAATAGCTGATGATGATAATCTGTTGGCGCTCTATAAATAACTGATGATGATAATCTGTTGGCGCTCTACAAATAACCAATAATAATAATAATAATAATAAGGGTTCGATTAGCTAAAGCACTATGGGCTTGAGGGATTTCCAAAGAGATCTCACCAGTACTATGAAGTCCCTGTGTTTGTACACCTTGAGTATGTCTTGCAAAGGGGTGTTCTCTGTAAATACATATATACACATATAAATACATTAATACATATGTAGACTTATACATGCATATACATCATTAGACATATATCTCTATGTTAAAGCCCTTTGGCTGCTTTTTTTTTCTTTCCAGCACCTGAGATCTCATATCTTTGAGCCCTTCTAACTTTTGTGTGCAATATTCGTTTTAAATATGTTTTATTAGACAGTGTTATTATAAGTGTACTTTGTAATGTATTTTTGATTGGTTTTGTGACACTTTTTATTTTCACCAAGCAGTTAACCACAGCTCTAAAATCACTGTAATAATTCTAGCGTAAATCGTGATTTAACTTGTAACATCAGTGCAAATTAAACGGAGCACAAACGATTGTGAAAACCCTTGCAAAATTGATTGACATGCCACTTGTAATTTAGCCCTGTATTGTTTTAATCCCATTAAAAATCGTGACAAAGTTGTTCTGCAAAAATCGTTTTATGTAAAAATTGTATATTTGTATTGAAATTTCTCAGGAAAAAAACATTTGAGGTGCACAGGAGAAATCATAATAAAACTAAAGTGCATGTGAAGAAATCACTGTGAAATTTGTATTTATATTCCTTATTGTAAAATTAGTCCCCCCCCCCCCCCCCTTTTCTGCTATGGGTGTAGCTGAAACTTCTCTGCCAGGTCTGTTGTAGTCTGTAAATGTTTCCCTCCTGTTTTATTTCACAAACTCAACTCTCAAGATACCATAGGCTGAAAGCAGAGTAATCTGATTTGTTTTGGCTGTAGGATTTCATTTTAAAGGGGCAGTCAAGTCCAAAATACATTTTCATGATTCAAATAGGGCATGTCATTTTAAACAACTTTCCAATTTACTTTTATCATTTTGCTTTGTTCTTTTGGTATTCTTAGTTGAAAGCTAAACCTAGGTAGGCTCATGTGTTTCATATAGATAACATTGAGCTCATGCACGTGAAGTTACCTAGGAGTGAGCACTGATTGGCTAAAATGCAAGTCTGTCAAAAGCACTGAAATAAGAGGACAGTCTGCAGAGGCTTAGATACAAGGTAATCACCGAGGTAAAACGTGTATTATTATAACCGTGTTGATTATGCAAAACTGGGGAATGGGTAATAAAGGGATTATCTATCTCGTTAAACAACAACTATTCTGGGGTTGACTGTCCCTTTAAAATTTGTCCCCTGCTATCATCTAAATCTGCTCTCCCCATCCAAGTGTCCCTGTCCAGCGAGCTCCATTACTTTCTATAGGAGACATCTTGCAACTAGCAGGAGCAACCTCCCCTTTAATTATTTTTTAGATAATTCCCTGAAAGCGGCCCCTGCGAGTGTCAGTGTGGTTTTTCATATGTTAAATAATCTAGCCCTAAGTCTGGTCTTATAGAATCAAGATAAGAATCGAGATTTGTGTGTCAGGGAGTTAGAAATACATTCAGAATTGTGAATTCCCAAATAATGTCAATATACTGCTTTTGTAATATTTTTGGCAGCTTTTGTTTAATACATATTTGATGTGTTATACATCACTGAAAGATATTTGTGTAAATTCACACACCAGTTTATTTACATTTCCCCACAACATTCCTGGAAAATGGACAACCACGTCCTGTTGTAAATCAGCAGCATTGGCTGGTTGTGTCTTCTGTGGTTTGTGTTAGGAAAAAAAGCTGATAAAGTTGTTTTGTACATTATGTGATCATAATGTGCTTGATGAGTTCAAGAGGGAACTGTGTACAGCGTACTTCTGCTACCCGCTGAATAAATAACTTCAGACCTTTTATCTCAAACGTTCAGGCCATTTAGTGACTTTTAGTGACATCATCCCTTGTGCATTTGATCGATTTGGTTCTAAAAACTAAATTCTTTAAGGAAACCTCATGAAACTCTCAGTCTTAGGGCCTGATTTTCTACGGCTCTTTGGGCTTATGAGATTCGTGAAAAAGTCTCTACAGTACTATGAAGTAGCCCTGCATTATAATTACACATACAGGAGCTGCTAAAAACAGATCTCTTTATTAAAAATACATAAAGAAAAATCAGCTTGCATGTTACAAACAATAAAATAAATACAGACAAGCCAGGCACGTCTTAAATGTTTTGTCCCTGACAGCCTTAATCATAGACAAATTGCCACCGTCACCTGTGAAGCTATTAAGTTTCCTCACAATCTTATTGGTTAACTGAATGTCCATTGCTCTGGATTCTAAAAGACATAGTGCTAGATATTCAAACACTGTATATAAAATCCCATAAGCACTCCGTATAGCAACTAGACATGTGCAATTAGTTTCGGCCAAATTTTGGCCGATTCATAGATTCGAATGTATCAGAATTTCCGAATCGGCACCATAATTAAAAATTGAAAAATTCCCAAAAATTAATAAATCAGTTTCAGAATTTTCGGATTAATTATTCATATTCTGAATTTTTCATTGTTCTAATCTAAACCGCAGTTCCCCAACATCGCCGACACTAACTAAATCACTAAATAAAGCTATTAACCCCTAAACCGCCATTCCCCGACATCGCCGACACTAACTAAACCTATTAACCCCTAAACCACAGTTCCCCGACATCGCCAACACTAACTAAACCTATTAACCCCTAAACTGCAGTTCCCTAACATCGCCGACACTAACTAAACCTATTAACCCCTAAACCACCGTTCCCAAACATCACCAACACTAACTAAAGCTATTAACCCCTAAACCGCAGTTCCCCGACACTAACTGAAACACTAAATAAACCTATTGATCCCTAAAACTCCATTCCCAAACATCGCCAACACTAACGAAACCTATTAACCCCTAAAATGCCGGCCCCCACATTGCAACAACCTAAATTAAACTATATTAACCCCTAAACCTAACACCCCCTAACTTTAACCTAATTAAAATAGACCTAAAATAAAGTTACAATTATTAACTACCTATTTAAAAATAAATACAAACTGTGAAATAAAAATAAAACCTAAGCTTACACTAATAAAACTTAACATTACTAAAAATAAAAAACCTAACATTACTAAAAATAAAAAAACCTAAGATTACTAAATTAAAATTACAATTCCAAAAATAATAAACACTAAAATTACAAAAAAATAAATAAAAAACTACTATTACAAAAAATAACAACCGAAATTATCAAAAATAATAAAAATTATTCCTATTCTAATAACCCTTTTAAAAAAACAAAAAACACTCCAAAATAAAAAAAAAACTAATATATAATAAACTACCAAAAGCCCTTAAAAGGGCCTCTTGTAGGGTATTGCCCTAAAGTTAACAGCTCTTTTGCAAACAAATATAAACAAACACCCCCTAAGCTTACAAATCCCCACCCCCCCCCAACCCACAAAATAAAAAAAAAACTAATTTACCCATTGCCTTAAAAAGGGCATTTATATAGGCATTGTCCTTAAAAGGGCATTCAGCTTTTTTACTGCCCTTAAAAGGCATCCAACTCTTTTTCGGTCATTAAAATAAAAAAAAGCCCTAATCTAAAACCCCCCCCCAAAAAAAAAAAAAACTAAAAAAATAGCTTACACTAACCCCAAAATCAGTATTCACAGTTGTTGAAGTCCGGCGAAAGATCTTCATCCCAGTGGTGAAGCATCTTCATCCAGGCAGCTCCATCTGTATTCTTTGCGGGACCGGCATCTTTCTATCTTCATCCAAGCGGAGGCGGCGTGGTCGGTGGATGTGCGGAGGCAGAGATCCAGACAAAGGTCCGACGTTGAGGTCCTAGGTACCCCTTTTATATTGGGGTACCATTGCATTCCTATTGGCTGAAAAATTTAAATCAGCCAATAGGAATGAGAGCTGCTTAAAGGGCCACTAAACCCAAAATCTTTCTTTCATGATTCAGATAGAGAATAGAAATTTAAACAGCATTACAATTTACTTCCATTATTTATTTTGCTTCATTTTTTAAATATCCTTAGTTGAAGAAAAGGCAAAGCACATGGTGAGCCAATCACACAAGGCTTCTATGTGCAGCAACCAATCAGCAGCTAGTGAGCATATCTAGATATGCTTTTCATCAAAGAATATCAAGAGAATACAACAAATTAGATAATATAAGTAAATTAGAAAGATGTTTAAAATTGCATTCTCTTTATAAATCATAAAAGAAAAAAATGTGGGTGGCATGTCCCTTTAATTCCTATATATATATATATATATATATATATATATATATATATATATATATATATATATATATATATATATATATATATCAATGTAGAATACCAAGCACTTCACCTTATATAGTCCACAAATGACCTGCGTGCACTCCAAAATTTCAAGGTATATAATAGTCTCATACGAATGGCACTCACAGGGATTAAAATGTAATTTAAGCTTTATTGAAGAAATATTTAAACAGTCAACATTTTGGCCCTAAGTCAGGCCTTTATCAAGACAACATGTCCTGCAAACATATAAAGAAAAACAATAAAAATGTCCAAATAAAAATGTGACAAAAAGTAAAGAATAGAAAACAAACCATGTTACTCCTGTGCTAACAAACATACTATATATATATATCTGTTACCGCTAGTATATATGTGCATATTAAAATCAAAACTAACAAATGACATATGATACATAAAAAACCACCATCATCAAATTCATAAAACTTAACTAGGTACATATCTTATCAGCAGAATGTACGCTCATCTGATGTCTAGATGATCAAATCATTATAACATTACTATAAAGAGCAATGAACATCACAGAAATTCCTGAAGATTTCACATACATAAAACGCAAAATTGGCAATATACAGAAATAAACTGTCGAAGTATAGGTAAAGTCATGTTTGAATCAATACACAAAGTGAAACAACTGTGATATCACAGCATATCTGGATCAGAGGGCCATCAATTAATGTCTTGTTAACTGGCCCCACCTAGAAATCACGGCATCTGAGGCGGGCACATCTGTAAGTATAGATAAGTAAAATAGTGTATGTATACCCCAGCAGGCAGCGCAATACTCTTGCATGTATGAGGCATGAACCAGTGAGATTTAAGCATGTAGTTAAGACCAAAGTGAAAACAAACCAACTTACGAATGAAGTGTATAAAGATGTGACCAGAAAGAAGATAAACAATGATAAGAAAAACTCAGTTAACCCAAATACTTTAGAGTTTACTAAAAATAGCTAAATAAGCTTAGTGAATACATCTTATCTGTATAAGAGTCAATCAAAATGTGCTAATAAAGTGAACAAGGAAGATACAATGTGACAAAATCACCTTAGTCAATTGTGTCCGTGTCCTGAATTACCCACATCAGTGAAAACAGATCAGCATGGAGAAAACCACAGGTATCTTAAAATCTAAGAAAATGTATAGGAAGGGCAATAGATACAGCAAGGCCCTAGATGACGATAATCCCTCACAACCAGTTACTTTAGATATAGAAGGTCAGGTTTTTCGAGAGGAAGGGGCCAAGGGATAGGGAGGAGGAGGAATACGAAGAAACAGTGGTACAACAGGACAGGGAGACAGGAAACAGACACAGAGGGATCAATAATCACTGAGGAGAGGGAGGCAGAACAGATACAAAATTTAAAACTCCTCAATCTATCGGCAGTAATACTAAGCTCAGAAGAGATGTGGATTTTTAAAACTAGGTTTAAATTGTGTTCCCTCTGCAGATTTCAATGTCTTAAAACTTTGGTACATCTTAATAGATTTGAGTACTTACTCTCAAAAAATCTCATTATAATGATGAGACTGAGGATAATATGGATCAAACATTGGAAAATGCAGAAAACTATACAACATGACTACTATGATTTAGCGATGCCTTAGACTTTTTAAATCTGTACTATTTAGAAAGGGAGAGTTTGCCCCCATTATCAGGAAATAGTTTCCATAGTGGGTTTAAACCGAAATCAATGTTTTATCCCATTAAAACTAGTGGAAGCATACTGGAATTGTTTCACAAGCAAGTGGAGGAGGATTTACTCACTTTGCAAAGTAGAACAAGGAAACGCAAAAGTATTCTTACTCCAGGGGAAAGAATAGGATTTAAAAAGTTTAGTATTGTAATAAAGCAATCAGATAAAGGGTTTTTTATTGTTGTTATGGATAAGGGATACTACATTCAGGAGGCCCTGAGACAGCTCAAGGACAATCAAGTGTATGAGAGTTTACCCAATAACCATACTCTCTATTTCCAGGAAGAACTCAAAGGACTGTTGGATGATAGGTTGGGATTAGGGATAATAGACATGATGATCTTTGAGTATTTGCATATGACTGATCCAGTGATTCCAATTTTAACCAATTTACCAAAGGTCCACAAGTCTATTATAGATGTGAAAGGGAGACCGATTGTATTAGGAATAGGCTCATTTTTTCAAAAACCTGTCCAAATGGGTAGAGTCCCTAATACAACCTCTAGTTTGGAAACTTCCTTTCTTTCTTAAAGCTAAAAAACATCTTCTGAGTTTAGTAGATGACGCACTTGGACTGAGAACTACTGTTAATGTAGTAGGTCTAAAGTTAGCTGTACCACAAAATGAAGGGTTAAAGGCCATTGAGCAAATGATGGATCTCTTTAGTGATTATGTATCTGTATTGAAGTCATATACAGTATCTCACAAAAGTGAGTACACCCCTCACAATTTTGTAAATATTTTATAATATCTTTTCATGTGACAACACTGAAGAAATGACACTTTGCTACAATGTAAAGTAGTGAGTGTACATCCTGTATAACAGTGTAAATTTGCTGTCCCCTCAAAATAACACAACACGCAGCCATTAATGTCTAAACCGTTGGCAACAAAAGTGAGTACACCCCTAAGTGAAAATGTCCAAATTGGGCCCAATTAGCCATTTTCCCTCCCCGGTGTCATGTAACTCGTTAGTGTTACAGGGTCTCAGGTGTGAATGGGGAACAGGTGTGTTAAATGTGGTGTTATCGCTCTCACACTCTCTCATACTGGTCACTGGAAGTTCAAAATGGCACCTCATGGCAAATAACTCTGAGGATCTGAAAAAAAGAATGTGGGCAAGACAATACAGCAGTTTCACAGGACAGGTTTCACTTAGAACAGGCCTCACCATAGTCAACCAAAGAAGTTGAGTGCACGTGCTCAGCGTCATATCTAGAGGTTGTCTTTGGGAAATAGACGTATGAGTGCTGCCAGCATTGCTGCAGAGGTTGGAGGGGTGGGGGGTCAGCCTTTCAGCACTTGGTCCATACACTACACACTGCATCAAATTGGTCTGCATGGCTGTTGTCCCAGAAGGAAGCCTCTTCTAAAGATGATGCAAAGGATAGCCTGCAAACAGATTGCTGAAGACAAGCAGATTAAGGACATGGATTACTGGAACCATGTCCTGTGGACCAATGAGTCCAAGATAAACTTATTTGGTTCAGATGGTGTCAAGCGTGTGTGGCGGCAACCAGGTGAGGAGTACAAAGACAAGTGTGTCTTGCCCACAGTCAAGCATGGTGGTGGGAGTGTTATGGTCTGGGCCTGCATGAGTGCTGCCGGCACTGGGGAGCTACAGCTCATTGAGGGAACCATGACTGCCAACATGTACTGTGACATACTGAAGCAGAGCATGATCCCCTCCCTTCGGAGACTGGGCCACAGGGCAGTATTCCAACATGATAATGAACCCAAACACACCTCCAAGACGACCACTGCCTTGCTAAAGAAGCTGAGGGTAAAGGTGATGGACTGGCCAAGCATGTCTCCAGACCTACAGTGTTAACCCTATTGAGCATTTGTGGGGCATTCTCAAACGGAAGGTGGGGAAGCACTCTGTGATGTTGTTATGGAGGAGTGGAAGAGGACTCCAGTGGCAACCTGTGAATCTCTGGTGAACTCCATGCCCAAGAGGGTTAAAGCAGTGCTGCAAAATAATGGTGGCCACACAAAATATTGACACTTTGGGCCTAATTTGGACATTTCCACTTAGGGGTGTACTCACTTTTGTTGCCAACGGTTTAGACAATAATGGCTGTGTGTTGAGTTATTTTGAGGGGACAGCAAATTTACACTGTTATACAGGCTGCACATTCACTACTTTAAATTGTAGCAAAGTGTCATTTCTTCAGTGTTGCCACATGAAAAGATATAATAAAATATTTACAAAAATGTGAGGGGTGTACTCACTTTTGTGAGATACTGTATATTGAGAATTTTTAAGTTTCTGATGACTCACAATTATTTTGAATTCTAGATCAAAATATTTACCAATTTTAGGCAACCGTGACTTTAAACCAGGTCTAGATTTATATGTGTTCAAACTTTGGTCTAAGAATGACCTAAAATATATCTTTGATTTGATAGAACCTCAGACTAAAACTATTAAAACATTTAACCAACTTTCGGCGGAATTCACGCTAAATAAAAAACAATTCTTTGCTTATTTACAGGTAATGCATTACACCACTAACTTAGCTATGGGGGAGAATACTACCTGGTCTTTTGGAACGTTGGATCCTATTATAAGCCGTTATCGTATGGGATTTCATTCCATTTGAAGAATTAGATTTAGAAGTATTTAGAAGGAGTATAGCGGTTGTTTTAAGTTATACCAATGCCACTTCATTAAGGGAATCCCATATGAGGCTTATGAATAGATCTTATCTGACGCCAAGGGCAATGGCGAAATGGTCTGAGAAAGAGGAGAAAGTATGCCCGAAGTGTAGAGCTCCCGCAGCGGACCTTATACATGTATTTTGCTTCTGCCCAAGACTCCAGAAGTTTTGGCATCAAGTTGTATAATGGATAAATACTTTTTATCAACTAAATTAATTCTTGATGGTCCTCATATTTTCTTTCATGTAATTAGCAAGAGTCCATGAGCTAGTGATGTATGGGATATACATTCCTACCAGGAGGGGCAAAGTTTCCCAAACCTTAAAATGCCTATAAATACACCCCTCACCACACCCACAATTCAGTTTTACAAGCTTTGCCTCCCATGGAGGTGGTGAAGTAAGTTTGTGCTAGATTCTACGTTGATATGCGCTTCGCAGCAGGCTGAAGCCCGGTTTTCCTCTCAGAGTATTTTACTCAGCATGTTGTGTTTTGTAAGATCGGGGATACTATGATCACGCACATCACAACTACCTAAAGAATACTATTGAAAGCAGATAAGGTGTATATAGTGATGTGCTTTTAATAATATCCCGGATTTGCACCAAGCTTGGGCGTTGTCTTCATTCCTGATAGGAGATTGGTTGTTAGTCCTGTTATAAGGGAGCAAGGTAGAGTGTAACAAATTATAAAGCCTGATGAAACGGCATTGTTAGCCGAGAAACGCGTTGCACAGCAACTTTTAAATGTTTTTAATAAACTGACTTTTTATCACTCTTCCTTACTCCTGTGGGTTTTGTGATCACCCTACATTGACAGCTATTGGATCTTTATTAAGCTGTTTATTGCCGCCTACCACGGAGGCTGTTTGGAGAGACCGGACCATTGCTAGTAGCACCTGGGCTTCAGCAATTGCGTGGCAGATACGCCATTGAGGAGTCAGCCGAACGGCTCTGAAGTTTCGGCTTGCCTATTATTGCACTGTATGTGCAGTCACGCTTGTGAGTATAATACCTTGAGCACTGTCAACAGATTTTTAGTTTGTATTGGAACTTGCTGCACAAAGAGCGCCTCTTCTTCTTTTGTCTTTTAGGACACTTACATTCTCTGCTTACAACTTGGAGAGAGCAGCTCACCATTGGATTGATGAGCTGTATTCACCCTGGGTTAAAACCCATTTAAAAGGACTTTATCACAATATTGGTTATTATATGTCTGCATTATTTGCAATTCTAATATTTCATTTGCAATTTTAATACTTTATTTATTTATTGGCACATTTAACTCATCTTTATTTACACTTAAATATTTTAAATTAGGCAGTTTAACAGAAAATGTCTCGGCTTATATTGATTACTTTCTCCAAAGGTATGTGTTAAATTTAGATTCTTATATCAGAGATTCCTCTGATTTATTAGATAAATTGCATAATATTGAGATTAAAGATAATTACCTTTGGATTACTCCCCCACGATCAAGGGGTCTTAGCTGTTGCTGGATTTTTGGAAAATGATTGGTATATCCCCTTTATTCAAAAAGAATTTATTTTACAACTTATTTTATTTGTTTTACAACATAATTATTTTTTATTTCAAGGGAGTTATTATTTACAAATAAAGGGGACCGCCATGGGCACCAGGTTCGCCCCTAGCTTCGCAAATTTATATATGGGCAGTTTTGAACAACAATATGTCTATCAATCTGAATACGGGGCGAACCTGGTGTTCTATGGCAGATTTATAGATGGTTTGATTTTTGTATGGGATGGTACTAGGGAAAAGGCTTTGGAATTTGTTGAACATCTTAATAAGAATGATAGAGGGTTGAAATTTACTAGTTGTATACATCCGGAAAATATTGTCTTCTTAGATTTGAGTTTACGGTTTAATGAGCAAGGAGGGGTCGTTAGTTCAACACATTTTAAAACTGTTGACAGTAACAGTTACCTAGACTTTAATAGCAATCATTACCATTCTTGGAAAAGAAATGTCCCATACGGTCAATTTCGGAGGATTAGGCGAAATTGTAGCTTAATTTCCGATTATGACACCCAAAGTCAGATCCTCAAACAAAGATTTATAGAGAAAAATTATCCGATTGATCTTATTGAGTCAAGTTACCTGCGAGCCCGTAACGACAATAGGGAAGAATACTTTCTAAAACACAAAATAGACACTAGGAGAAAAGAAGATACCCCAAAATCAACCGAAATAAGATTTATTACGCAATATAACAGTAATCATAAACTTATAAGAGAGATTCTCAATAAACACTGGAGAATTTTAAAAAGAGACCCCATCTTGTGTGAATTAATAGGGGATAGGCCTACCATCGTCTACAAGAAGGCCCCAAGTCTAAAGAATATTTTGGCTCCTAGTAAAATTATAAAAGAAAAAAGGAGAAGTAGTGATATTACTGATAAACATACTAGAGGGAAATTGGCATTAGCTTCTAATAGAGGGGCATTCAAGTGTAATGTTGTCAACTGTAAAATGTGTAATTATATTGGGCATGGCCAATGCTCTTTTCAATCTCATATTGATAAAAAAAACATACATGATCAAAAACAGGTTGACCTGTGCCTCACGTTATGTTATCTATCTTATCTCCTGTTCTTGTGGGGTTCAATACATTGGCCGTACCATTAGACGTCTCAGTCATCGTTGGTCAGAACATTATCGCAGTATTATAAAAAATAAGAAATCCCACAGTGTCATTAGTCATTGTCATCATAAACATGGAGGGAATCCCAATTGTTATTCTATTATCCCGATAGAGGAGATTAGCAAGTCACATATTCACAATCGGTTCCTCAGATTGAGAAGGAGAGAGACATACTGGATCCACAAGTTGAAAACTATGCACCCTATGGGATTAAATTTAAATGTGGATCTGGCAGCGTTCTAACGTCTCCCTCCTTCTCCACCTTTAGGAATTATCTTATTTTGTTTTCTATTGTTAGAGGACTATGGTCTTTATGTTATATAATTTGGTATAGGGTTGATAAGGTATTGATATTTCATTATTGTTAGCACTAGATATATATTAAATTAATTATTTTTATTATTTATTTTCGGTACCACTAGAAAATATATGTATTTTCCTACAACGCACCTGATTAGTTTAAGAACACTTAGAGGGATTATTAATAGGTTAATATTATATTAGAAATTAATATTTAAGTATTGTATTTAACATCATATAATATAGGAACTAATTATCAATAGTATTATAGTTTATAGTCAACACTAGTTAGCACGGAGTTGGTATAAGAATTATTTTTATAACCCCAAAACTACATAAATAAAGTTCCCCAATGAGCACCATTATCAACCCATTTAGTTTATAGATATATGACTGATTATATCACATCATTAATATATGCACATATTGTTCTATATATGGACCATGTTGTACCCATATAGTGGTAGTGGTACTATTATTTAGTGATAGGAATCTTGACTTGTTGAATGGGAATCGTTAATCTAGGGGTACTCTGTATATATAGATATTTCTCCAACATAGGTGTGTCCGGTCCACGGCGTCATCCTTACTTGTGGGATATTCTCTTCCCCAACAGGAAATGGCAAAGAGCCCAGCAAAGCTGGTCACATGATCCCTCCTAGGCTCCGCCTACCCCAGTCATTCTCTTTGCCGTTGCACAGGTAACATCTCCACGGAGATGGCTAAGAGTTTTTTGGTGTTTAAATGTAGTTTTATTCTTCAATCAAGAGTTTGTTATTTTAAAATAGTGCTGGTATGTACTATTTACTCTGAAACAGAAAAGAGATGAAGATTTCTGTTTGTAAGAGGAAAATGATTTTAGCAACCGTTACTAAAATCGATGGCTGTTTCCACACAGGACTGTTGAGATGAATTAACTTCAGTTGGGGGAAACAGTGGGCAGACTTTTGCTGCTTGAGGTATGACACATTTCTAACAAGACTTGGTAATGCTGGAAGCTGTCATTTTCCCTATGGGAACCGGTAAGCCATTTTCTTAGTTTAGTATAAGAATAAAGGGCTTCACAAGGGCTTTAAAGACTGGTAGACATTTTTCTGGGCTAAAACGTTTACTTTATAAGTATATTTAGTGGATTATAACTATAAATAGTTCTTTTAATCTTGGGGATGTATTAAAAAAAAACGGCAGGCACTGTATTGGACACCTTTTTCACTGGGGGCCCTTTCTAGTCATAGGCAGAGCCTCATTTTCGCGCCACTAATGCGCAGTTGTTTTTGGAAAGCAAGGCATGCAGATGCATGTGTGAGGAGCTAAGAACCACTGAAAAAGCTTATTGAAGGCGTCATTTGGTATCGTATTCCCCTCTGGGCTTGGTTGGGTCTCAGCAAAGCAGATACCAGGGACTGTATAGGGGTTAAATGTAAAAACGGCTCCGGTTCCGTTATTTTAAGGGTTAAAGCTTTCAAATTTGGTGTGCAATACTTTTAAGGCTTTAAGTTACTGTGGTGAAATTTTGGTGAAATTTGAACAATTCCTTCATACTTTTTCACATATTCAGTAATAAAGTGTGTTCAGTTTAAAATTTAAAGTGACAGTAACGGTTTTATTTTAAAAGTTTTTTGTGCTTTGTTATCAAGTTTATGCCTGTTAACATGTCTGAACCATCAGATAGACGATATTCTGTATGTTTGGAAGCCAAGGTTCCTCCCCATTTAAATATATGTGATGAATGTGACATAGTGTCCAAACAAAGTAGGGACAATGATGCCACTGATAATGATGTTGACCAAGATTCCTCAAGCGAGGGGAGTAAGCATGGTACTGCATCATCCCCTTCTGTGTCTACACCAGTCTTGCCCACACAAGAGGCCCCTAGTACATCTAGTGCGCCCATCCTTCTTACTATGCAACAATTAACGGCTGTTATGGATAATTCTATTAAAAACATTTTGTCCAAAATGCCCACTTATCAGAGAAAGCGCGATTGCTCTGTTTTAGATACTGAAGAGCATGAGGACGCTGATGATAATGGTTCTGACATACCCTCACACCAATCTGAAGGGGCCAGGAGGGAGGTTTTGTCTGAGGGAGAAGTTTCAGATTCAGAAAAAAATTCTCAACAAGCTGAACCTGATGTTATTACTTTTAAATTTAAATTAGAACATCTCCGCGCTCTGCTTAAGGAGGTATTATCTACTCTGGATGATTGTGACAATTTGGTCATTCCAGAGAAATTATGTAAGATGGACAAGTTCCTAGAGGTCCCGGTGCCCCCTGATGCTTTTCCTATACCCAAGCGGGTGGCGGACATTATAAATAAGGAATGGGAAAGGCCCGGCATACCTTTTGTTCCTCCCCCTATATTTAAGAAATTATTTCCTATGGTCGACCCCAGAAATGACTTATGGCAGACAGTCCCCAAGGTCGAGGGGGCGGTTTCTACTCTAAACAAACGCACTACTATCCCTATAGAAGATAGTTGTGCTTTCAAAGATCCTATGGATAAAAAATTGGAGGGTTTGCTTAAAAAGATGTTTGTTCAGCAAGGTTACCTTCTACAACCAATTTCATGCATTGTTCCTGTCACTACTGCAGCGTGTTTCTGGTTCGAAGAACTAGAAAAGTCGCTCAATAAAGAATCTTCGTATGAGGAGGTTATGGACAGAGTTCAAGCACTTAAATTGGCTAACTCTTTTATCTTAGACGCCACTTTGCAATTAGCTAGATTAGCGGCGAAAAATTCAGGTTTTGCTATTGTGGCGCGCAGAGCGCTTTGGCTAAAGTCTTGGTCAGCGGATGTGTCCTCCAAGAACAAATTGCTTAACATCCCTTTCAAGGGTAAAACGCTGTTTGGCCCTGACTTGAAAGAGATTATTTCAGACATCACCGGGGGAAAGGGCCACGCCCTTCCTCAGGATAGGTCTTTTAAGGCTAAAAATAAGCCAAATTTTCGTCCCTTTCGCAGAAACGGACCAGCCTCAAATTCTACACCCTCTAAACAAGAGGGTAATAGTTCTCAAACCAAACCAGCCTGGAGACCGATGCAAGGCTGGAACAAGGGTAAGCAGGCCAAGAAACCTGCCACTGCTACTAAAACAGCATGAAGTGTTGGCCCCCGATCCGGGACCGGATCTGGTGGGGGGCAGACTCTCTCTCTTTGCTCAGGCTTGGGCAAGAGATGTTAAGGATCCTTGGGCGCTAGAAATAGTTTCTCAAGGTTATCTCCTGGAATTCAAGGATCTACCCCCAAGGGGGAGGTTCCACAGGTCTCAATTGTCTTCAAACCAAATAAAAAGACAGGCATTCTTACATTGTGTAGAAGACCTGTTAAGAATGGGAGTGATTCATCCTGTTCCATTAGCAGAACAAGGGATGGGGTTTTACTCCAATCTGTTCATAGTTCCCAAAAAAGAAGGAACATTCAGACCGATTTTAGATCTCAAGATTCTAAACAAATTTCTCAGGGTTCCATCGTTCAAAATGGAAACCATTCGAACAATTCTTCCTACCATCCAGGAAGGTCAATTCATGACCACGGTGGATTTAAAGGATGCATATCTACATATTCCTATCCACAAGGAACATCATCGGTTCCTAAGGTTCGCCTTTCTGGACAAGCATTACCAGTTTGTGGCACTTCCATTCGGATTAGCCACTGCTCCAAGGATTTTCACAAAGGTACTAGGGTCCCTTCTAGCGGTGCTAAGACCAAGGGGCATTGCAGTAGTACCTTACTTGGACGACATACTGATTCAAGCGTCGTCTCTGTCAAAAGCAAAGGCTCATACGGACATTGTCCTAGCCTTTCTCAGATCTCACGGGTGGAAAGTGAACATAGAAAAAAGTTCTCTGTCCCCGTCAACAAGAGTTCCCTTCTTGGGAACAATAATAGACTCCTTAGAAATGAAGATTTTTCTGACAGAGGCCAGAAAATCAAAACTTCTAAGCTCTTGTCAAGTACTTCATTCTGTTCTTCTTCCTTCCATAGCGCAGTGCATGGAAGTAATAGGTTTGATGGTTGCGGCAATGGACATAGTTCCTTTTGCACAAATTCATCTAAGACCATTACAACTGTGCATGCTCAGACAGTGGAATGGGGACTATACAGACTTGTCTCCGACGATCCAAGTAGATCAAAGAACCAGAGATTCACTCCGTTGGTGGCTGAACCTGGACAACCTGTCACAGGGAATGAGCTTCCGCAGACCAGAGTGGGTCATTGTCACGACCGACGCCAGTCTGGTGGGCTGGGGCGCGGTCTGGGAACCCCTGAAAGCTAAGGTCTATGGTCTCGGGAAGAATCTCTTCTCCCGATAAACATTCTGGAACTGCGAGCGATATTCAATGCTCTCAAAGCTTGGCCTCAACTAGCAAAGGCCAAATTCATAAGGTTTCAATCAGACAACATGACGACTGTTGCATATATCAACCATCAGGGGGGAACAAGGAGTTCCCTGGCGATGGAGGAAGTGACCAAAATAATTCAATGGGCGGAGAATCACTCCTGCCACTTGTCTGCAATCCACATCCCAGGAGTGGAAAATTGGGAAGCGGATTTTCTGAGTTGTCAGACTTTCCATCCGGGGGAGTGGGAACTCCATCCGGAAATCTTTGCCCAAATAACTCAATTATGGGGCATTCCAGACATGGACCTGATGGCGTCTCATCAGAACTTCAAGGTTCCTTGCTACGGGTCCAGATCCAGGGATCCCAAGGCGACTCTAGTAGATGCACTGATAGCGCCTTGGACCTTCAACCTAGCTTATGTATTCCCACCGTTTCCTCTCATTCCCAGGCTGGTAGCCAGGATCAATCAGGAGAGGGCTTCGGTGATCTTGATAGCTCCTGCGTGGCCACGCAGAACTTGGTATGCAGACCTGGTGAATATGTCATCGGCTCCACCATGGAAGCTACCTTTGAGACAGGACCTTCTTGTTCAAGGTCCATTCGAACATCCGAATCTGGCTTCACTCCAACTGACTGCTTGGAGATTGAACGCTTGATCTTATCAAAGCGTGGGTTTTCAGATTCTGTCATTGATACCCTTGTCCAGGCTAGAAAGCCTGTAACTAGGAAAATTTACCATAAAATATGGAAAAAATATATCTGTTGGTGTGAATCTAAAGGATTCCCATGGAACAAGATAAAAATTCCTAAGATTCTATCCTTTCTACAAGAGGGTTTGGAGAAAGGATTATCTGCAAGTTCTTTGAAGGGACAGATTTCTGCTTTATCTGTTTTACTTCACAAAAAACTGGCGGCTGTGCCAGATGTTCAAGCTTTTGTTCAGGCGCTGGTTAGAATCAAGCCTGTTTACAAACCTTTGACTCCTCCTTGGAGTCTCAATTTAGTTCTTTCAGTTCTTCAAGGGGTTCCGTTTGAACCCTTACATTCCGTAGATATTAAGTTACTATCTTGGAAAGTTTTGTTTTTGGTTGCAATTTCTTCTGCTAGAAGAGTTTCAGAGTTATCTGCTCTGCAGTGTTCTCCTCCTTATCTGGTGTTCCATGCAGATAAGGTGGTTTTGCGTACTAAACCTGGTTTTCTTCCGAAAGTTGTTTCTAACAAAAACATTAACCAGGAGATAGTTGTGCCTTCTTTGTGTCCGAATCCAGTTTCAAAGAAGGAACGTTTATTACACAATTTGGATGTAGTTTGTGCTCTAAAATTCTATTTAGAGGCTACAAATGATTTCAGACAAACATCTTCTTTGTTTGTTGTTTATTCTGGTAAAAGGAGAGGTCAAAAAGCAACTTCTACCTCTCTCTCTTTTTGGCTTAAAAGCATCATCCGATTGGCTTATGAGACTGCCGGACGGCAGCCTCCTGAAAGAATCACAGCTCACTCCACTAGGGCTGTGGCTTCCACATGGGCCTTCAAGAACGAGGCTTCTGTTGATCAGATATGTAAGGCAGCGACTTGGTCTTCACTGCACACTTTTACCAAATTTTACAAATTTGATACTTTTGCTTCTTCTGAGGCTATTTTTGGGAGAAAGGTTTTGCAAGCCGTGGTGCCTTCCATCTAGGTGACCTGATTTGCTCCCTCCCTTCATTCGTGTCCTAAAGCTTTGGTATTGGTTCCCACAAGTAAGGATGACGCCGTGGACCGGACACACCTATGTTGGAGAAAACAGAATTTATGCTTACCTGATAAATTACTTTCTCCAACGGTGTGTCCGGTCCACGGCCCGCCCTGGTTTTTTTAATCAGGTCTGATGAATTATTTTCTCTAACTACAGTCACCACGGTATCATATGATTTCTCCTATGCATATTCCTCCTTTACGTCGGTCGAATGACTGGGGTAGGCGGAGCCTAGGAGGGATCATGTGACCAGCTTTGCTGGGCTCTTTGCCATTTCCTGTTGGGGAAGAGAATATCCCACAAGTAAGGATGACGCCGTGGACCGGACACACCGTTGGAGAAAGTAATTTATCAGGTAAGCATAAATTCTGTTTTCAGTACAATTTTCAATTGTCTCACTATTCATCACTATAATACTGGTATATGTTCGCACAAAAATTGGAAATAAAAATCATAAATCCATATGAGGAGGTACGGGCATATGGGCAAAGCATCATATTTCTATTAATTGGGCATTATTGTGAAGTTTGAACTAATCCATTTGTAAGTATTATTAGCATGCCATATCTTGGCCCATTTCACTATTGCAAACCTCAACTTGGTGCAGTCCGAGTATTCCGCTTGCTGCACCCGCTGTATATAATATAGAGAATTATTTACAATTGGGAGAGGTGTGTTAGCTAGCAGATCATCCGATTGGCCTATAATTATATGGGCGTGTATAGAATTTAGATCTGTTTACAGAGACCTGGGATCCCCAAATAAATAAATGTTTGGGTATACAATGCTTTTTTGATCAAATATAATATAGTACATCCCTATCTCGTGCCCCGCTAAAAGCTGTAAAAATTCAGCGTCAAGAGATGCAGGAAATATGGGTAAATTGGCCATATTAGAAATAACATTTGAATAGCATTATGTATATATAAGTATTAGTAAGCATTACTGTTTAGGAAGTATGATGTATCGAAAGCCTCATTGTGGTGTAGTTGGATTGCTCCGCTGGCTGCACCCGTAATCTAATATAGAGAATGATGACAAGCTATGGAGAGGTGTGTAGCTGGTGAGGCCTCTGATTGGTCAACAATGATGTGGGCGTATATGCACTTTAGATTTGCCCGTAGTCACACGGGATCATCAATATTTTGACATGCAGAAACTTCATTTACTTATCAACTCTAAAAATGATCTTATAGATATTGTATTTTACTCAGCATGTTGTGTTTTGTAAGATCGGGGATACTATGATCACGCACATCACAACTACCTAAAGAATACTATTGAAAGCAGATAAGGTGTATATAGTGATGTGCTTTTAATAATATCCCGGATTCGCCCCAAGCCATTTGGGTGTTGTCTTCATTCCTGATAGGAGATTGGTTGTTAGTCCTGTTATAAGGGAGCAAGGTAGAGTGTAACAAATTATAAAGCCTGATGAAACGGCATTGTTAGCCAAGAAACGCGTTGCACAGCAACTTTTAAATGTTTTTAATAAACTGACTTTTTATCACTCTTCCTTACTCCTGTGGGTTTTGTGATCACCCTACATTGACAGCTATTGGATCTTTATTAAGCTGTTTATTGCCGCCTACCACGGAGGCTGTTTGGAGAGACCGGACCATTACTAGTAGCACCTGGGCTTCAGCAATTGCGTGGCAGATACGCCATTGAGGAGTCAGCCGAACGGCTCTGAAGTTTCGGCTTGCCTATTATTGCACTGTATGTGCAGTCACGCTTGTGAGTATAATACCTTGAGCACTGTCAACAGATTTTTAGTTTGTATTGGAACTTGCTGCACAAAGAGCGCCTCTTCTTCTTTTATCTTTTAGGACACTTACATTCCTCTCAGAGTGCAGTGAATGTCAGAGGGATGTGAAGAGAGTATTGCCTATTTGAATACAATGGTCTTCCTCTAGGGGATCTATTTCATAGGTTCTCTGTTATCGGTTGTAGAGATTTCTTCTTCTACCTCCCTTTTCAGATCGACGATATACTCTTATATACCATTACCTCTACTGATTCTCGTTTCAGTACTGGTTTGGCTATCTACTATATGTAGATGAGTGTCCTGGGGTAAGTAAGTCTTATTTTGTGTGACACTCTAAGCTATGGTTGGGCACTTTATATGTAAAGTTCTAAATATATGTGTTTAAACTTATATTTGCCATGATTCAGGATAATCAGTATTCCTTCATTCAGATTGTCAGTTTCATTATTTGGGATAATGCATATGAATAAATATTTTTTTCTTACCTTGAAAAATTTCAATTGACTTTTTTCCCTGTGGGCTGTTAGGCTCGCGGGGGCAGAAAATGCTTCAATTTATTGCGTCATTTTTGGTGCAAACTTTTTTGGCGCAAAATTTTGTCATTTCCGGCGCCGTAGTTGACGCCGGAAGTTTGTTTGTTGTTACTTCATTTTTGACGCATGTCTGTTTAGACGTTTTTTTGCAGAAAAATAATGTGGGCGTCGTTTTCGGCGTCAGAGGATGTGGCGTCATACTTGGCGCCAAAAAATATGGGCGTCGTACTTGGAGCCAATAATGTGGGCGTCATACTTGGCGCCAAAAATGTGGGCGTCATACTTGTTCCACTTTTTTTCGCATTATTTAAGTCTCACTTTTTTGTTGCTTCTGGTTGCTAGAGGCTTGTTTGTTTTGCATTTTTTCCCATTCCTGAAACTGTCATTTAAGGAATTTGATAATTTTGCTTTATATGTTGTTTTTTTCTATTACATATTGCAAGATTTTCCATACACTGTTCCTGAATCAGAACATGCTGAGGGATTCCTGTTCAGTCCTACCAAAGCTAAGTTCATTTATTTTAAATGTTATGAATGTTTATCTTTAGCTATGGTTTGTAATAAGTTATGATAAACTTTTACATGCAGAATCCATTAGTATTTATGCTTTATATATTGCTATTCTTTTTACATCTTATGTACAAGATATACTTAGAAATTTATAAGAATATTTTTCTGATTCTATTTTAAAGGCTTTGTCTGACATCCCGTCTTCTAATAAAATTTTTAGGTCTTTTTCAAACTTCTTTTTTAGTTGATGAAGTTTCAAATGACCAACAACATAATGAATTATCCTTCTCTGATGGTGTTTTTTCTCATTCAGAATTTTTTCTTCATCAGATATTGACACTAACAAATCTTCTTTTTTATTTTTTTAATAGAGTACTTTTGTTCTTTGTTCAAAAGGTGTTGATTATTTTGGATATTGAAGTAACTAGTTCTTTTGATTTTAAAGACTAGCTAACATTTAAATTCTGCTTATTTATCTTGTTCAGAAGTTTTTTTCCAGTTCCTGATACTAGGGAATGGAATAGGCAGTTAGTTTTCAGTTTTGAGGAAAGATTCCCCAAGTTAATGGGGCTATCTCTACTTCTGCTAAATATACTATTATTCTTATAGCAAATAGTATTTATTTTTTTCCTTCAGATGGTCGTATCTTATTTAAGGAAAATTATTTTCAGCTACTTTTCTTAGACCTGTAATTTGGCTGATGTTGCAATTGCTTCATCTTTCTGGTTGGATACTTTAAGATCAAGTATTGGATTATGATTTGTTTAGCATTGTTAAAAGGACAAAATCTACTACTCATTTGAACTTCAGACTAAGTGCTATTGCATTGTCTTGTTTTTTTGCATTTGTTGATTGTGCAAGTCCAGTGTGTTGACTGGTCCTTTAACTTAATTAACATGCTAATAATTTCATTTTTTCATTTGTGTTGTCATTTTATTAAATATTTTCGCAAATGAGGTTTAATCTATGTCTTTAGCTATTTTAGCTAGAAGAACTTTGTGATTTCAATCTTGGAATGCTAATTTGTTTTCTAAAATCCATATTTCTTTTTTTCCAAGGTAATCAATTATTTGGTTCATAATTGGATTCAATTCTTTAACTGTTACTATGGGCTTCAAGATTGAGTTCTAAGACTAAAACTTTAAGCTTATATTAGTTTTCTGTTATTACTAAGGAATGGAGTCCTGAATTCTTCCCCAAGTAACATGTTTATAATTGGAAGTTTTTTTCTTCATTCAATTAAGCCTTTTAAAAGTCAGCTCCCCAAATTTGCATGTAGGTGCGGTTCTTATTCCAGCTTGGCTGGTAAGGGGCAGGTTGAGACTTTTTTGAAATTTGTTTGGTTCTATTCAGTCCAAACTTCTTAGACTTTGGGTACAGAATAGGATTCAGAGTAAAACCATCTGTGAGAAGTCTTTTTTTCTCTATCGTATTCCAGCTATTTCAGTAAGACTAACACTTTCCTGAAGTGTATTTCAGACCTATATGTTTTGGGTACTGGTGAAGCGCTGGTCACTCGTTGAGGCTCAAGCGCTGCTCAGTCCTGGAGTCTTCTGGGGCATTTCTAGGAACTGGGTTTTGGGGTTTTATTCAAGACTATTCATTGTTTCAAAGATAGAAAATCTTTTTGAACTTTCATATAAGTGTACCATCTTTTAGAATGGAGTTTATATGGTCTATTCTGCCTTTTTGGTCAGTGATGGCATTATTTGTTTACATTAGATACAATAGATGCATATCTTCATTTTCTGTTTTCATTCAGATTATTTTTTATTTTCTGAGATTCTCTTTTTTTGACAAGCATTACCAATTTGTTGCTTTTCCTTCTGGTCTAGCGACAGCTCTAAGAATCTTTTCTAAGGTTCTCAGTGTTCCTTATTTGGACGGTATTGTGGTACTGGTTCAGTCTTTTCATTCTGTGGAATCTCATACGATTCAACTTTGTTGTTTCTTCAAGACATGGTTAGAGGATCTTCTTATCAAAAGCTCCTTGATTCCTCACACAAGGGTCACCTTTTTTAGGTTTCCAGATAAATTGTATCAATGTTTTTGTCTCCAACAGACAAGTGACAAGTTTATTGGGTTCCGTTTGTCGGAATTTTCAGTCTCTATTATTTCCTTCAAGTTGCTATATATGCATGGAAGTTTTAGGTTTCATGGCTGCAGCATTGGATTCGATTCCCTTTGCTCATTTCATAGGAAACCTTTCCAGTTTTCTTATGCTGAATAATGGTGCAGGGATTCTAGGATATCACTTTTTATATCTTTGAATCCTAATGTTTAACTATCTTTGATTCGGTGGTTAAGATCACCATCATTTAGTTCTATAGGTCTCTTCAGTTCTTTCAACCTGGACCATGATCTCTACAGATACGAGTCTTTTAGGTTGGGAGGCTGTCTGAGGATCTCTGTCAGCACAAGGGGTTTGGAAATCTCAGGAGGCGAGATTACCATTTCATATTTTTGGAACTCCGTGCATTCTCAGAGTTCTTCAGTTTGGTTTCTTTTTGAAGAAGAGACGTTTATTGTTTTTTTCAGACAGACAATGTCACAACTGTGGCGTATGTCAATCATCAGGGTGGGACTATCAGTTTTTAGGCTGTGACAGAAGTATCTTGGATATTTGCTTGGGCTAAATTCAGCTCCTATCTAATTTCTGTGGTCTTTTTCCCAGGTATAGACAATTGGGAAGCGGATTATCTCTGTTAATCAAGCTTTACATCCGGGAGAATGGTCCTTTTACCCAGATATGTTTTTCAATTTTTCAGATGTGAGGGCTTCCAGAAATAGATCTGTTGGCATCTCATCTAAACGAGGAACTTCCCAGGGGCCTATTCAGGTCCGAGGATCCTCAGGCGGAAGTAGTGTATGCATTCACACTTCCTTGGAATTATCTGCCTATATTTTATCATCTCTGGTTCTTCTTTTTAGAGTGATTTTCAAAATCATCAGAGAGCAATCTTTGGTGTAGCTGGTGGCTTTAGCATGGCCACACAGGTTTTGGTATATGGTTCTTGTTCGGATGTTCAGTTGCCAATCTTGGTTACTTCCATTATGGCCAGACCTTATATCTTAACATTAATTTTTTTCATCAGGAATTCAAATTATTAATTTGATGGTATGAAAATTTAATGCTTAGTACTTAGTCATAGAAGTTTCTCTGACTCAGTAATTAATACTATGTTGCAGGCTCGTAAATCTGTGTCTAGTAGGATTTATTATCGAGTTTGGAAGATATACATCTCATGATGCTCTTCTTATGAATTCTCTTGGCATTCTCTTAGAATTCCTAGGATTTTTTAGTTTCTTCATAAGGTTTTGTCTGCATGTTCCTTGAAAGGACAAATCTCTGCTTTTCCTGTGCTGTTTCACAGTAAGAATTGCTAAATCTTTCTGATATTCATTGTTTTGTTCAGGCTTTGGTTCATACCAAGCCTGTCATTTAGCCAATTTCTCCTCTTTGGAGTCTTAATTTGATTCTGAAGGCTTTACAGGCTCTTCTGTTTGAGCATATGCTTTCTTTGGACATTAATTACTTTCATGGAAAGTATTGTTCTTTTTAGACATCTCTTCAGCTAGAACAGTTTTGAATTATCTGTTCTTTCTTGTGAATCTCCTTGTTCTGATTTTTCATCAGGATAAGGTGGTTTTGGCTGTCCTCATTTCAATTTTCACCTAAAGTTGTGAATTCTAACAACATTAGTGGAGGAATTATTGTCTTTTCATTGTGTCCTAATCCTAAGAATTATTTGGTAAGATTCTTACATTCTTTGGATGTGGTAAGAGTTTTGAAATATTATATTGAAGCTACTCAGATTTCAGACAGGCTTCTAGTCTATTTGTTATCTTTTCTGGTTTAAGGATAGGTCAGAAGGCTTCTGCCATTTCTTTGGCATCTTAGTTAAAGCTTTTGATTCATCATGGAGTCGGGTTAATCCCCGTCTCAGAGGATTACGGCTCAATCTACTAGGTAAATTTCTACTTCCTGGGCTTTTTAAGAATGAAGCTTCTGTTGATCAGATTTGCAAAGCAATGACTTGGTCTTCTTTGCATACTTTTACTAAATTCTACCATTTTGATGTTTTCTCTTCTTTAGAAGCAGTTTTTGGTAGAATAGTACTTCAGGCAGCTGTTTCAGTTTGATTCTTCTGCTTATAATTTCAGTTTTTTTCATTATAAAAATTGAAACTTTTGATTTGGGTAGTGGATTAATTTTTCAGCGGAATTGGCTGTCTTCATTTTATCCCTCCCTCTCTAGTGACTCTTGCGTGGAAGTTCCACATCTTGGGTATCTGCTATCCCATACGTCACTAGCTCATGGACTCTTGCTAATTACATGAAAGAAAACATAATTTATGTAAGAACTTACCTGATAAATTAATTTCTTTCATATTAGCAAGAGTCCATGATGCCCACCCTTTTTATGGTGGTTATGATTTTTTTGTATAAAGCACAATTCTTCCAATTCCTTATTTTTGATGCTTTCGCTCCTTTCTTATCACCCCACTTCTTGGCTATTCGTTAAACTGAATTGTGGGTGTGGTGAGGGGTGTATTTATAGGCATTTTAAGGTTTGGGAAACTTTGACCCTCCTGGTAGGAATGTATATCCCATACGTCACTAGCTCATGGACTCTTGCTAATATGAAAGAAATGAATTTATCAGGTAAGTTCTTACATAAATTATGTTTTTGGTTACAGAGCGCTCAGTGCAGAACAAACCCCTAATTAATACAGCTATTCTTATAGCTAGACAATTGATATTAAAGAAATTGAATGACAAAAGGTCACCCGGTCTTGCTGAGTTTATCCAGAACATGCTACACCAAATAATTAATTTAAATAATGATTTATATGGAGGGAAAGTTGAGAGCTTTTCTCATAAAATGGGAAAAGGTGATGAGCTCACTCCACTTTTCTACTCAAGAGCAGATTCTCTTACCTTTTCGTTCCTCTCTTCTTGCAGCTTATCCAATCAGAATCATATCCCCCACATTGGAGACAAATAGTATACTAAAACCATAATGAAGTTAGGATTATTACGTTTTTGTTTTGTTTGTTTATTTGTTTTGTTTTTTTAGTTTTATTTTAAAAACACCCCAACATTATATAAGTATAAACTACAGGCAGTAGTCCTTTATAAAAATGTTCTTTTAAATGATGGTCTTATTTATTAATGAACGGTCAATCCAGGATCTATTAGGCTAGTTTTGTATTTATATTTTCTACTTGATTTAATTGACTTTTAAATGTACCTGTATATTGATTGGAGTACATCTTTTGCCTATATATATATATAAGTAAAGAAAAGTTCACAGTTGCTGTCCATATATTCACTCAAATACTAGTATTGTAAAACAAAGTTCCAGAGGGTAAATGTCCTTTAGCGAACAAGCAAAATGATATGAAACAATAAATGGGTGAAATAAATGTTGTTAGAGTTTTAGCTTGCAGATGCCCCCTATACATGCCTCACAATAACCTCCAGTGTAGATGCAGTTCACTTCAGGGCTCGTGAGAATGCCAGAAAAAAGTCACAAGTCACAGCCACTACCAGTGTAGGTGTAACAAACATTTACCGTGATCATTCAAACCCCTGCTCGTCAGAGCCACACAGATGGAGTATGAGAGACAAGGGAAACTGTGTTCCCAAAAGGCACTAACGCCTCAAACTCACCACCTCAAAGGTGCATCGATCATCCCCTCTTCTTGTGGCTCCTCTTGAAGTCCTGTATAGGCAGAGGGAATTTCTCGGAGCCCACTTAGCGAACGCTGCAGCGTCTCTGTGAGGCGTCCCACTATGCGGGAGGGGGTGTGTTCCGGCCGTCTCTCAACGCGTGGTATCCGTGGAAAAATCCGGAACGGATGTTAGCACTAGCATAGAAATCCTCTAGAAAACTTTGGAGCTGACGTCCCGAAACCGCTGCTGCAGCCCAGCGAGATAAGCAGCAAAGAAGAGATATTGCAGACAGCGGTTTATAGTAGTAAAAACACAGTCTTTATTAGAACAAGGTTAAAACACTCCAGAGATCAGCACAGGTACATCACAACGACCTACCTGTGATGTACCTGTGCTGATCTCTGGAGTGTTTTAACCTTGTTCTAATAAAGACTGTGTTTTTACTACTATAAACCGCTGTCTGCAATATCTCTTCTTTGCTATATATATATATGTATGTAAACGATAAAGAAGGGATCCAGGCGTAATCAAAAGTCCATTAAAAAGAATCTTTATTTCATCAAATTAAAAGATATATAGGCTTGAAACCAGATCTGCCAATAGGTTTAAAAGTAATCACCTAGTCTTACATGTTTCAGCCTCCACGGCCGTAATCATAGACATATGGGAGGTGTTTTTATAGGGCTATCCTCCACCCAATTAAAAACAATACTAATTAACCCATTTGTTTCCACTTAAGTATAATGATACAAACATTTAAATTTAATGCAATATGAATACAAAATGCAGTTAGTAATTACATTTGGTGTCATTGGCAATTTTACATTTCTATTAGCATATGGTATTTACAATTTCCCTTAGTGGTGAGAAGTGTCAAAGTATTAAAAGTAATAAACTAATGAACAAAGCAAAAAAACAAAAACAAAAAACAACAGTGACACATTGAGCAAAAAGTAAATAAAGCAAAAAAGCAAAAGACACATCAAGGTGAAAGATATAAAAAATATAATATATATATATATATATATATATATATATATATATATATATATATATATATATATATAGAATATACATAAAAAACATATATAAAATATATATAAAATATACACAAAATATATATAATGATGATAGGGAGCAGTCAGTGGTAAAGTAACGATGTAATCATAATTACTAAGGTTTGTTAAATAGCTGAAATATAGAGAGTGTGGCTGTAACTGACAAAATCATTAAATGATATTCAGTTATTTTCCAGCCACACACTATTTATACCATATTAGAAAAATAAATAAAATACATATGGCTATTATTTGTTTACAGACATACCATTTCCAAGTATACAATGCTTAAACTGTCTGATATAGCCATCCGTAATTTAAGAATAAATGTATTATATTTTCATAGGTATAATAAATCTATACAAAGCCAAAATTTTAATATTTAATATTTAATACCTTATCTTGTTGACTATATCCCTAAAAACCTTGAGATCTTCAAAAGGATAGAGAATTCTGGAGAGGCAGGGGAACCTAGAGGGTCATATGACCTGACCCACAAGCTTACTCCCAATAATTAATCACATCAAATTGTGAATTAAAGCCTTCAGGAACCAAAGTTTTTAGCTTGTGGATCCAATATATCTCCTGTCTCTCCAGAATCCTTAGCTTACTACCACCTCTACGGGGCACTCTAATGCTTTCAATGGCATTCCATTTGAAGTGTTGTACCTCTTTGTTGTGTTCATGTATAAAGTGTCTTGATAAGGCTGAACATTCAACCTCATGTGATATGTAGCCCAAATGTTCTTTTATTCGGGAGCGTACATCTCGTGTTGTTAGACCAATATATTGTCTCTTGTGCTGAATGCACTCCACTAGATAAATCACATAGGTGGAGGTACATTTAACACAACCTCTTGTCAAAAAGGTTTCATTAGTGACACAAGAGGTAAAGTTATTGCCCTGCTTTATGTACATACAGGACTTGCAGCGTGATACGCCACATTTATCGGTTCCTCCAACCTCTAACCAAGAACTTTGTGGTTCAGTTTCTGGCAACATGCTCGGTGATAGCATGATTCCAATCGTAATATTCTTTGAGTATACAAAGTCACAGCCTTGTTGAACAATTTCCTTAAGGTCATCATAACCATATAAAATGGGCAAATACTTTTTAATGATGTTGCACACTCCAGAATATTGATTGGAGAATTTTGTGACAAATCTTAAGCTTTTTCTTGCACTCCCTTGTTTTTTGCTTTTAAACAGAGAATTTCTGTCCATGTTTTCCACACCTCTATACACTGAGTTGATCATCCCCAAGTTGTAGCCTCTATCAATGAATCTTTGTTTCAAATCAACTGACTCTTTGACAAAATCAGAGTGTAGGGTACAGTTGCGTTTCACACGCAGAAACTGCCCTTTCGCCATCCCTTTATATACATGTTGAGGATGCCCACTGTTCTCATGTAATAAACTATTACCTGCTATCTCCTTATGATGTAGGGATGTGGTAACATCTTTAGTTTGGGGTACTGCTCTCAATATTAGATCTAGAAAGACAATCTCCGACTTATGCCAGCAATGGGTGAACTCCAAGCCCTTGTCATTAGAGTTCAAATAATCCATAAAACATTGGATTGACTGTTCATCCCCATGCCACACAAGTAGGAGATCATCAATGAACCTCCTGTAAAAATGAATATGTTTAATAAAGGGATTACCATCCGCAAAGACGTGGAACAGCTCCCACCAACCCATAAACAGGTTGGCATAGGAGGGGGCAAACTTAGACCCCATAGCTGTTCCACGTCTCTGCAGATAGAAATCTCCCTCAAACATAAAAAAATTGTGACTCAAAAGAAATTCAACCACGCGGACAATATATGATTTGAACTCATCCCTGAGATCGGTATAGGTATTGAGAAAAAAGGCAATTGCCTCAAGACCTTTACTATGCGGTATGGCCGAATAGAGAGAAACAACATCTATAGTCAGCCATACACATCCAGGTTGCCATTTCAGATTCTCAGTCAGTCTCAAAACATGAGAAGTGTCCCTAATGTAGCTAAGAAGTTTGTTTACGAGTGGCTGCAAATACATGTCCAGCCACTCAGAGACTGGTTCAAGTAATGAATCTATCCCTGCTACAATCGGACGACCTCTTACATCTTGTAAGCCTTTGTGCACCTTTGGAAGGTGGTGAAAGATAGGCAAGATAGGGTCACTAACATTCAGACCCATAGCTGTTTTCCTATTAATAATGCCTATCTCAACACCATCGTCCAAAAGCGACAATAATTCTTTTTGGAATCTGGCAGTTGGATTGTTGCTCAGACCAATTGACGACGTGCCTCAGATATGTAGGAGCACCTGTCCATAACCACTATGCTCCCACCTTTATCTGAGTTACGTATTACAATGTGTTTATTAGACTGGAGAGACTTGATAGCACATTTTTCCTTATATGTAAGGTTAGATTTAACATCTGATCCCTCTTGTGAAAGAGTATTCAGATATTCAAGTACTCTCTTGTGGAAAAGTTCAAGTTGTTTACCTCTAGATTGAATCGGGTAAAAGTTGGATTTACTTTTTATTGTTAAACCTCCCACATTAGTGTAAGGAATATCAGGAATACCATCACTATTCAATGATCTCAAGGTTAACAAATCACAAGTATCCTCAAAGTTAAGTAAGTCAATGTCCCCCAGACCACTCTCTCGTGTACCTCTGTCCATTTGATTTGTACCATCCTTATAGAATTTCTTTAGAGTAAGTGACCTTACAAACTTATTTACATCGAGAATGGTCTGGAAGAGATTGAAATCCCTACTAGGACAAAAATTCAGACCCAAATTTAGGACCTTGTTTTCAATTTCACTAAGTTCATAGGATGAGATGTTAATCACCCCTTCATCTCTTACTTTTGAGCTATTATATTTCTCAATAGGTATTTGCCCTTCCCTCTTAGGGGTAGTGATTGGGCTGTAATCAGTCCCCCTCCTTCTCCTTGATTCGTGTCCCTGTGAAAATCCTGCCCTTCAGCATTTTGTGTATGTTGTGTATCTACTTGCTTTTTATTCACTAGAATAGGTTTTATACTGTTGTGCTGTTTAGCTTTGTGAGTATTTTGTAATTTTGATCTGGCCCCCTGTTGCTCAATTTGAGCTTGATTCTCAATTACTGACACCTGACTATTTGATATTGTCTCAGTTTGCTCAACTATATTAGTATTACACCCAGGATCTGAGTCTCCACTCTCTTCATATGAGCTAGAAAAGGCCGATAATGATCCATCATCATCAGTTGTCTCTGGCTCAGTATCTGAAAAAGTTACTTTACGGTTACCCTTAGCTTTTTTGTTGTGTCTCTTGTGCTTATTTTTATTTTTGTTTTTAGCCTTATTTGGCTTACTGGTATCCTCATCTTGTTCCTCTGAATCTCTCACAGAGGATTGATTTTTCTTAGAACCATACCTTTCTCCAACATAGGTGTGTCCGGTCCACGGCGTCATCCTTACTTGTGGGATATTCTCTTCCCCAACAGGAAATGGCAAAGAGCCCAGCAAAGCTGGTCACATGATCCCTCCTAGGCTCCGCCTACCCCAGTCATTCTCTTTGCCGTTGTACAGGCAACATCTCCACGGAGATGGCTTAGAGTTTTTTAGTGTTTAACTGTAGTTTTTATTATTCAATCAAGAGTTTGTTATTTTAAAATAGTGCTGGTATGTACTATTTACTCAGAAACAGAAAAGAGATGAAGATTTCTGTTTGTATGAGGAAAATGATTTTAGCACCGTAACTAAAATCCATGGCTGTTCCACACAGGACTGTTGAGAGCAATTAACTTCAGTTGGGGGAACAGTGTGCAGTCTCTTACTGCTTGAGGTATGACACATTCTAACAAGACGATGTAATGCTGGAAGCTGTCATTTTCCCTATGGGATCCGGTAAGCCATGTTTATTAAGATAGTAAATAAGGGCTTCACAAGGGCTTATTAAGACTGTAGACTTTTTCTGGGCTAAATCGATTCATTATTAACACATATTTAGCCTTGAGGAATCATTTATTCTGGGTACTTTGATATGATTATATCGGCAGGCACTGTTTTAGACACCTTATTCTTTAGGGGCTTTCCCTAATCATAGTCAGAGCCTCATTTTCGCGCCGGTATGGCGCACTTGTTTTTGAGGACAGCATGGCATGCAGCTGCATGTGTGTGGAGCTCTGATACATAGAAAAGTCTTTCTGAAGGCATCATTTGGTATCGTATTCCCCTTTGGGCTTGGTTGGGTCTCAGCAAAGCAGATTCCAGGGACTGTAAAGGGGTTAAATATAAAAACGGCTCCGGTTCCGTTATTTTAAGGGTTAAAGCTTCCAAATTTGGTGTGCAATACTTTTAAGGCTTTAAGACACTGTGGTGAAATTTTGGTGAATTTTGAACAATTCCTTCATACTTTTTCGCAATTGCAATAATAAAGTGTGTTTAGTTTAAAATTTAAAGTGACAGTAACGGTTTTATTTTAAAACGTTTTTTGTGCTTTGTTATCAAGTTTATGCCTGTTTAACATGTCTGAACTACCAGATAGATTG
The DNA here is from genome assembly GCF_027579735.1 of Bombina bombina. Lineage (NCBI taxonomy): Eukaryota > Metazoa > Chordata > Amphibia > Anura > Bombinatoridae > Bombina > Bombina bombina. The sequence goes on along the minus strand of NC_069501.1, from coordinate 1,249,256,878 downwards.
TGTTCTGACTGTGGGGAAACCAAGGTTCCTTCTCATTTAACTATATGTTTTTTATGTCATAAAAAAATTTAGTAAAAATGATGCCCAAGATGATTCCTCAAGTGAGGGGAGTAAGCATGGTACTGCATCATCCCCTCCTTCGTCTACACCAGTCTTGCCCATACAGGAGGCCCCTAGTACATCTAGTGCGCCAATACTCCTTACTATGCAACATTTAACGGCTGTAATGGATAATTCTATCAAAAACATTTTAGCCAATATGCCCACTTATCAGCGAAAGCGCGACTGCTCTGTTTTAGAAAATTCTGTAGAGCATGAGAGCGCTGATGATATGGTTTCCGAAGGGCCCCTACACCAGTCTGAGGGGGCCAGGGAGGTTTTGTCTGAGGGAGAAATTTCAGATTCAGGAAACATTTCTCAACAAGCTGAACCTGATGTGATTACTTTTAAATTTAAGTTGGAACATCTCCGCGCTCTGCTTAAGGAGGTGTTATCCAATTTGGATGATTGTGATTATCTGGTCATTCCAGAACCACTATGTAAAATGGAAAAGTTCTTAGAGGCCCCGGGGCCCCCCGAAGCTTTTCCTATATCCAAGCGGGTGGCGTACATTGTTAGTAAAGAATGGGACAGGCCCGGTATACCTTTAGTACCTCCCCCCATATTTATAAAATTGTTTTCCTATAGTCGACCCCAGAAAGGACTGATGGCAGACAGTCCCCAAGGTCGAGGGGGCGGTTTCTACTCTACACAAGCGCGCCACTATACCCATAGAAGATAGTTGTGCTTTCCAAGATCCTATGGATAAAAAATTAGAAGGTCTGCTAAAGATGTTTGTTCAGCAAGGTTCCCTTCTACAACCAATTGCATGCATTGTCCCTGTCACTGCAGCCGCGTGTTTCTAGTTTGATGAGCTAGGAAAGGCGATTATTAGTAATTCTTCTTCTTATGAGGAGATTATGGACAGAATTCGTGCTCTTAAATTGGCTAATTCTTTCACCCTAGACGCCACCTTGCAATTGGCTAGGTTAGCGGCGAAAAAATTCTGGGTTTGCTATTGTGGCGCAGAGCGCTTTGGTTAAAATCTTGGGCAGCGGATGCGTCTTCCAAGAACAAATTGCTTGACATTCCTTTCAAGGGGAAAACACTCTTTGGCCCTGACTTGAAAGAGATTATCTCTGATATCACTGGGGGCAAGGGCCACGCCCTTCCTCAGGATAGGTCTTTTCAAGACCAAAAATAAACCTAAGTTTCGTCCCTTTCGCAGAAACGGATCAGCCCCAAGGGCTACGTCCTCTAAGCAGGAAGGTAATACTTCTCAAGCCAATCCAGCCTGGAGACCTATGCAAGGCTGGAGCAAAGGAAAGCAGGCCAGGAAACCTGCCACTGCTACCAAGACAGCATGAAATGCGGGCCCCCGATCCGGGACCGGATCTGGTGGGGGGCAGACTCTCTCTCTTCGCTCAGGCTTGGGAAAGAGATGTTCTGGATCCTTGGGCGCTAGAAATAGTCTCCCAAGGTTATTCTCTGGAGTTCAAGGGGCTTCCTCCAAGGGGGAGGTTCCACAGGTCTCAGTTGTCTTCAGACCACATAAGAAGACAGGCATTCTTACATTGGGTAGAAGACCTGCTAAAAATGGGAGTGATTCATCCTGTTCCATTAGGAGAACAAGGGATGGGGTTCTACTCCAATCTGTTCATAGTTCCCAAAAAAGAGGGAACGTTCAGACCAATCTTAGATCTCAAGATCTTGAACAAGTTTCTCAAGGTTCCATCGTTCAAGATGGAAACCATTCGAACACTTCTTCCTTCCATCCAGGAAGGTCAATTCATGACCAAGGTGGATTTCAAGGATGCGTATCTACATATTCCTATCCACAAGGAACATCATCGGTTCCTAAGGTTTGCATTCCTGGACAAGCATTTCCAGTTCGTGGCATTTTCTTTCGGATTAGCCACTGCTCCTAGGATTTTCTCATAGGTACTAGGGTCCCTTCTGGCGGTGCTAAGACCAAGGGGCATTGCTGTAGTACCTTACTTGGACGACATTCTGATTCGAGCGTCGTCCCTTCCTCAAGTAAAGGCTCACACGGACATTGTCCTGGCCTTTCTCAGATCTCACGGATGGAAAGTGAACGTGGAAAAGAGTTCTCTATCTCCGTCAACGAGGGTTCCCTTCTTGGGAACTATAATAGACTCCTTAGAAATGAGGATTTTTCTGACAGAAGCCAGAAAAACAAAACTTCTAGACTCTTGTCGGATACTTCATTCCGTTCCTCTTCCTTCCATAGCGCAGTGCATGGAAGTGATAGGTTTGATGGTAGCGGCAATGGACATAGTTCCTTTTGTGCGCATTCATCTAAGACCATTACAACTGTTCATGCTCAGTCAGTGGAATGGGGACTATTCAGACTTGTCTCCGAAGATACAAGTAAATCAGAGGACCAGAGACTCATTCCGTTGGTGGCTGTCCCTGGACAACCTGTCACAAGGGATGACCTTCCGCAGACCAGAGTGGGTCATTGTCACGACCGACGCCAGTCTGATGGGCTGGGGCGCGGTCTGGGGATCCCTGAAAGCTCAGGGTCTTTGGTCTCGGGTAGAATCTCTTCTACCGATAAATATTCTGGAACTGAGAGCGATATTCAATGCTCTCAAAGCTTGGCCTCAGCTAGCGAGGGCCAAGTTCATACATCAACCATCAGGGGGGAACAAGGAGTTCCCTAGCGATGGAAGAAGTGACCAAAATCATTCTATGGGCGGAGTCTCACTCCTGCCACCTGTCTGCTATCCACATCCCAGGAGTGGAAAATTGGGAAGCGGATTTTCTGAGTCGTCAGACATTGCATCCGGGGGAGTGGGAACTCCATCCGGAAATCTTTGCCCAAGTCACTCAACCGTGGGGCATTCCAGACATGGATCTGATGGCCTCTCGTCAGAACTTCAGAGTTCCTTACTACGGGTACAGATCCAGGGATCCCAAGGCGGCTCTAGTGGATGCACTAGTAGCACCTTGGACCTTCAAACTAGCTTATGTGTTCCTGCCGTTTCCTCTCATCCCCAGGCTGGTAGCCAGGATCAATCAGGAGAGGGCGTCGGTGATTTTGATAGCTCCTGCGTGGCCACGCAGGACTTGGTATGCAGATCTGGTGAATATGTCATCGGCTCCACCATGGAAGCTACCTTTGAGAGACCTTCTTGTTCTAGGTCCGTTCGACCCACTCCAGCTGACTGCTTGGAGATTGAACGCTTGATTCTCAGATTCTGTTATTAATACTCTTGTTCAGGCCTGAAAGCCTGTAACCAGAAAAATTACCACATAATTTGGTATATCTGTTGGTGTGAATCTGCAGGATTCCCTTGGGACAAGGTTAAGATTCCTAAGAGTCTATCCTTCCTTCGAGAAGGATCGGAAAAAGGATTATCTGCAAGTTCCTTGATGGGACAGATTTCTGCCTTGTCTGTGTTACTTCACAAAAAGCTGGCAGCTGTGCCAGATGTTCTAGCCTTTGTTCAGGCTCTGGTTAGAATCAAGCCTGTTTACAAAATTTTGACTCCTCCTTGGAGTCTCAACCTAGTTCTTTCAGTTCTTCAGGGGGTTCCGTTTGAACCCTTACATTCCGTTGATATTAAGTTATTATCTTGGAAAGTTTTGTTTTTGGTTGCAATTTCTTCTGCTAGAAGAGTTTCAGAATTATCTGCTCTGCAGTGTTCTTCTCCTTATCTGGTGTTCCATGCAGATAAGGTGGTTTTGCGTACTAAACCTGGTTTTCTTCCAAAAGTTGTTTCTAACAAAAACATTAACCAGGAGATAGTTGTGCCTTCTTTGTGTCCTAATCCAGTTTCAAAGAAGGAACGTTTGTTGCACAACTTGGATGTAGTTCGTGCTCTCAAATTTTACTTAGCAGCTACTAAGGATTTCAGACAAACTTTGTCTTTGTTTGTTGTTTATTCTGGTAAACGGAGAGGTCAAAAAGCAACTTCTACCTCTCTCTCCTTCTGGATTAAAAGCATTATCCGATTGGCTTATGAGACTGCCGGACGGCAGCCTCCTGAAAGAATCACAGCTCACTCCACTAGGGCTGTGGCTTCCACATGGGCCTTCAAGAACGAGGCTTCTGTTGATCAGATATGTAAGGCAGCGACTTGGTCTTCACTGCACACTTTTTCTAAATTTTACAAATTTGATACTTTTGCTTCTTCTGAGGCTATTTTTGGGAGAAAGGTTTTGCAAGCCGTGGTGCCTTCCATTTAGGTGACCTGATTTGCTCCCTCCCTTCATCCGTGTCCTAAAGCTTTGGTATTGGTTCCCACAAGTAAGGATGACGCCGTGGACCGGACACACCTATGTTGGAGAAAACAGAATTTATGTTTACCTGATAAATTACTTTCTCCAACGGTGTGTCCGGTCCACGGCCCGCCCTGGTTTTTTTAATCAGGTCTGATAATTTATTTTCTTTAACTACAGTCACCACGGTAACATATGGTTTCTCCTATGCAAATATTCCTCCTTAACGTCGGTCGAATGACTGGGGTAGGCGGAGCCTAGGAGGGATCATGTGACCAGCTTTGCTGGGCTCTTTGCCATTTCCTGTTGGGGAAGAGAATATCCCACAAGTAAGGATGACGCCGTGGACCGGACACACCGTTGGAGAAAGTAATTTATCAGGTAAACATAAATTCTGTTTTCTCTTGTTAATTGTGTTCAGTCCACGGGTCATCCATTACTTATGGGATATATTCTCCTTCCCAACAGGAAGTTGCAAGAGGATCACCCAAGCAGAGCTGCTATATAGCTCCTCCCCTTCACATGTCATATCCAGTCATTCTCTTGCAACCCTCAACAAAGAAGGAGGTCGCGAGAGGAGCTGGAGTTTTTACTTAACTATTCTTCAATCAAAAGTTTGTTATTTTAAATGGCACCGGAGTGTGCTGTTTTTCTATCTCAGGCAGTATTTGGAAGAAGAAACTGCCTGCGTTTTTTTTCTATGATCTTAGCAGGCGTAACTAAGATCCACTGGCTGTTCTCGACATTCTGAGGAGTGGGGTAACTTCAGAAACGGGGAATAGCATGCGGGGTCCTCCGCAAATGAGGTATGTGCAGTACTTTATTTTCTGGGAATGGAATTGACTAAGAAAATACTGCTGTTACCGTATGATGTAAGTACAGCCTTAAATGCAGTAGTGGCAACTGGTATCAGGCTGATAAATGTATGCGCAGTCGAGTTATTTTCTAGGGACTAGAATTTGACCGAGAAAATACTGTTAAAACTGAAATAAATACTTAAGCCTTATCTGCAGTGGTAGCGACTGGTAGCAGGCTTAGTGATAGCTTTGCATGACATGGAAAATGTTGTTTTTTTAATAAAACGTTTACTGGCATGTTATTCGTTTTTTGTGAGGTACTTTGGTGATAAGTCGCTTTGGGCATGATTTTTTTCCACATGGCTGACATATTTTTCTGCATGGAAACCGTTATATCAGGGCTCCCACTGTTGTGATAGGAGTGGGAGGGACCTTGTTTTAGCGCCTTGTTGCGCAGTTAAAATTATTGCACAGTCTTCCTGCTTCTTCCTCCTTGATCCAGGACGTCTCTAGAGAGCTCAGGGGTCTGCAAAATTCATTTTTGAGGGAGGTAATCAGTCACAGCAGATCTTTGACAGTGTGCTTGACTGTGATTAAAAGCGTTAAATCTTAATTGATATCCGTTTTATCCGTTTTGGGTATTGAGGGGTTAATCATCCTTTTGCTAATGGGTGCAATCCTCTGCTAATAATACACCTCTTGTTAAGAATTGTTTAATTATATCTGTATTTTGGAAGCGCTGCAGCGTTTTTTATATTACTTGTAAACTTATTGAAAGTGATTTCCAAGCTTGCTAGTTTCATTGCGAAGTCTGTTTAAACATGTCTGATTCAGAGGAAACTGTTTGTTCATCATGTTCAAAAGCCAATGTGGAGCCCAATAGAACGATGTGTACCAATTGTATTGATATTGCTTTGAATAAAAGTCAATCTGTACCGATTAAGAAACTATCACCAGACAACGAGGGGGAAGTTATGCCGCCTAACTCTCCTCACGTGTCAGTACCTGCGTCTCCCGCTCGGGAGATGTGTAGGATTGAGACGCCAAGTACATCTAGGCCCTTACAAATCACTTTACATGATATGGCTAATGTTATGAAAGAAGTATTATATAATATGCCCGAATTAAGGGGCAAACGCGATAGCTCTGGGTTAAGGACAGAGCGCGCTGATGACACGAGAGCCATGTCTGATACTGCGTCACAATTTGCAGAACATGAGGACGGTGAGCTTCATTCTGTCGGTGACGGTTCTGATCCGGGGAGACCGGATTCAGAAATTTCAAATTTTAAATTTAAGCTTGAGAACCTCCGTGTGTTACTAGGGGAGGTATTAGCGGCTCTGAATGATTGCGACACGGTGGCAATTCCAGAGAAATTGTGTAGGTTGGATAGATACTATGCGGTACCGGTGTGTACTGACGTTTTTCCTATACCAAAAAGACTTACAGAAATTATTAGTAAGGAGTGGGATAGACCCGGTGTGCCTTTTTCCCCTCCCCCGATATTTAGAAAAATGTTCCCTATAGACGCCACCACACGAGACTTATGGCAGACGGTCCCTAAGGTGGAGGGAGCAGTTTCTACGTTAGCCAAGCGTACCACTATCCCGGTGGAGGATAGCTGTGCTTTCTCAGATCCAATGGATAAAAAATTAGAGGGTTATCTTAAGAAAATGTTTGTTCAACAGGGTTTTATATTGCAGCCTCTTGCATGCATTGCGCCTGTCACGGCTGCAGCGGCGTTCTGGTTTGAGTCTCTGGAAGAGGCGATTCGCACAGAGCCGTTGGATGAGGCTTTGAGCAAAGTTAGAACCCTTAAGCAAGCTAATGCGTTTGTTTCAGATGCCGTAGTACATCTAACCAAACTTAAGGCTAAAAATTCCGGATTCGCCATACAGGCGCGCAGAGCGCTCTGGCTTAAATCCTGGTCAGCGGATGTAACTTCCAAGTCTAAGCTACTTAACATTCCTTTCAAAGGGCAGACCTTATTCGGGCCCGGCTTGAAGGAAATTATTGCTGACATTACGGGAGGTAAGGGCCACGCCCTTCCTCAGGACAGGGCCAAACCAAAGGCCAAACAGTCTAATTTTCGTGCCTTTCGTAACTTCAAGGCAGGAGCAGCATCGACTTCCTCCGCTCCAAGACAGGAAGGAACTACTGCTCATTACAGACAGGGTTGGAAAGGCAACCAGTCATGGAACAAGGGCAAGCAGGCCAGAAAGCCTACTCCCGCCCCTAAGACAGCATGAAGACAGGGCCCCCTATCCAGAGACGGATTTAGTGGGGGGCAGACTTTCTCTCTTTGCCCAGGCTTGGGCAAGAGATGTGCAGGATCCCTGGATGTTAAAGATTATATCTCAGGGATACCTTCTGGATTTCAAAACCTCTCCTCCACAAGGGAGGTTCCATCTTTCGAGGTTATCGACAAACCTAGTAAAGAGAGAGGCATTTCTACAATGTGTACAAGACCTCTTAATCATGGGGGTGATCCACTCAGTTCCGCGATCGGAACAGGGACAAGGATTTTACTCAAATCTGTTTGTGGTTCCCAAAAAAGAGGGAACCTTCAGACCAATCTTGGACTTAAAGATCTTAAACAAATTTCTACGGGTACCATCGTTCAAGATGGAAACCATTCGAACCATCCTACCCATGATCCAAGAGGGTCAATATATGACCACGGTGGACTTAAAGGATGCTTACCTTCATATACCGATTCACAAGGATCATTATCGGTACCTAAGGTTTGCCTTTCTAGACAGGCATTACCAGTTTGTGGCTCTTCCCTTCGGGTTAGCCACGGTCCCGAGAATTTTTACGAAGGTTCTGGGCTCACTTCTGGCGGTACTAAGACCACGAGGCATAGCGGTGGCTCCGTACCTAGACGACATTCTGATACAAGCGTCAAGTTTTCAGAATGCAAAGTCTCATACAGAGATAGTTCTAGCATTTCTGAGGTCGCATGGGTGGAAAGTGAACGTGGAAAAGAGTTCTCTGTTACCACTCACAAGGGTTCCTTTTCTAGGGACTCTTATAGATTCTGTAGAGATGAAGATTTACCTGACGGAGTCCAGGTTATCAAAGATTCTCGATGCTTGCCGTGTCCTTCATTCAGTTCCAAGCCCATCAGTAGCTCAGTGCATTGAGGTAATCGGCTTAATTGGATTACTCAGATCTGTCCCCTTTGTTAAATCTGGACCAGGAGACCAGAGATTCTCTTCTCTGGTGGTTGTCACCGGTTCACCTGTCCAATGGAATGACCTTTCGCAGACCAGATTGGACGATTGTAACAACGGATGCCAGCCTTCTAGGCTGGGGAGCAGTCTGGAATTCCCTGAGGGCTCAGGGATCGTGGACTCAGGAGGAGAAACTCCTCCCAATAAACATTCTAGAATTAAGAGCAATATTCAATGCTCTTCTAGCTTGGCCTCAGTTAGCCAAACTGAGGTTCATCAGATTTCAGTCGGACAATATCACGACTGTGGCTTACATCAATCATCAAGGGGGAACCAGGAGTTCCCTAGCGATGTTGGAAGTCTCGAAGATAATTCGCTGGGCAGAGTCTCCCAGGCGTAGAGAACTGGGAGGCGGATTTCCTAAGTCGCCAGACCTTTCATCTGGGAGAGTGGGAACTTCACCCGGTGGTATTTGCTCAACTGATTCGTCGTTGGGGCGAACCGGATCTGGATCTCATGGCATCTCGCCAGAACGCGAAGCTTCCTTGTTATAGATCCAGGTCCAGGGACCCGGGAGCGGTGCTGGTAGATGCATTAGCAGCCCCTTGGGTTTTCAACATAGCTTATGTGTTTCCACCATTTCCGTTGCTACCTCGGCTGATTGCCAGGATCAAACAGGAAAGGGCATCAGTAATTCTGATAGCGCCTGCGTGGCCACGCAGGACCTGGTATGCAGACCTAGTGGACATGTCGTCCTGTCCACCATGGTCTCTTCCTCTGAGGCAGGACCTTCTAATTCAGGGTCCTTTCAACCATCCAAACCTAATTTCTCTGAGGCTGACTGCCTGGAAATTGAACGCTTGATTCTATCAAAGCGTGGGTTTTCGGATTCGGTTATTGATACATTAATACAGGCTCGGAAACCTGTGACCAGAAAAAATTTACCATAAGATATGGCGTAAATATTTATATTGGTGCGAATCCAAGAGTTACTCATGGAGTAAGGTTAGGATTCCTAGGATATTAGCTTTTCTACAAGAGGGTTTAGAAAAGGGTTTATCCGCTAGTTCGCTAAAGGGACAGATTTCAGCTCTGTCTATTCTTTTACACAAACGTCTGGCAGAGAATCCAGACGTCCAGGCCTTTTGTCAGGCTTTGGCTAGAATTAAGCCTGTGTTTAAAGCTGTTGCTCCTCCGTGGAGCTTAAACTTGGTTCTTAAAGTTCTTCAGGGTGTTCCGTTTGAACCCCTTCATTCCATTGATATTAAGCTTTTATCTTGGAAAGTTTTGTTTTTGATGGCTATTTCCTCGGCTCGAAGAGTCTCTGAGTTATCTGCCTTACATTGTGATTCTCCTTATCTGATTTTTCATTCAGACAAGGTAGTACTGCGTACTAAACCTGGGTTTTTACCTAAGGTTGTTTCTAACAGGAATATCAATCAAGAGATGGTTGTTCCATCATTATGTCCTAATCCTTCTTCAAAGAAGGAACGTCTTTTGCATAATCTAGACGTGGTCCGTGCTCTGAAGTTCTACTTACAGGCAACTAAAGATTTTAGACAAACTTCTTCCCTGTTTGTCGTTTACTCTGGACAGAGGAGAGGTCAAAAGGCTTCGGCTACCTCTCTCTCTTTTTGGCTTCGTAGCATAATACGTTTAGCCTATGAGACTGCTGGACAGCAGCCTCCTGAAAGAATTTCAGCTCATTCCACTAGAGCTGTGGCTTCCACCTGGGCCTTTAAGAATGAGGCCTCTGTTGAACAGATTTGCAAGGCTGCAACTTGGTCTTCACTTCATACTTTTTCCAAATTTTACAAATTTAACACTTTCGCTTCTTCGGAGGCTGGTTTTGGGAGAAAGGTTCTACAGGCAGTGGTTCCTTCTGTTTAATGTTCCTGCCTTGTCCCTCCCATCATCCGTGTACTTAGCTTTGGTATTGGTATCCCATAAGTAATGGATGACCCGTGGACTGAACACACTTAACAAGAGAAAACATAATTTATGCTTACCTGATAAATTTATTTCTCTTGTAGTGTGTTCAGTCCACGGCCCGCCCTGTCTTTTTAAGGCAGGTTCTACATTTTAAAATTATAACTCCAGTCACCACTCCACCTTATAGTTTCTCCTTTCTCGTCTTGTTTTGGTCGAATGACTGGATATGACATGTGAGGGGAGGAGCTATATAGCAGCTCTGCTTGGGTGATCCTCTTGCAACTTCCTGTTGGGAAGGAGAATATATCCCATAAGTAATGGATGACCCGTGGACTGAACACACTACAAGAGAAATAAATTTATCAGGTAAGCATAAATTAAGTTTCTACGATTTCTCCTATGCCAAATAAACACCTGATCATTTTGATAATCATTCTTATCTCTTATATATTTGGTGTGTTTAGTTTGTATAATCTGGCTCTTACTGGACTGAACAGTGTCTTGTAATGTCTTGTCTAGAATGCCATAGCCTTCTATTTCCTTGAACTTATTCAATTCCAACTGTATACACTCTATCTGTTGTCTAACTAGAGTAAGTTGTATATATTTACAGGGAGTGCAGAATTATTAGGCAAATGAGTATTTTGACCACATCATCCTCTTTATGCATGTTGTCTTACTCCAAGCTGTATAGGCTCGAAAGCCTACTACCAATTGAGCATATTAGGTGATGTGCATCTCTGTAATGAGAAGGGGTGTGGTCTAATGACATCAACACCCTATATCAGGTGTGCATAATTATTAGGCAACTTCCTTTCCTTTGGCAAAATGGGTCAAAAGAAGGACTTGACAGGCTCCGAAAAGTCAAAAATAGTGAGATATCTTGCAGAGGGATGCAGCACTCTTAAAATTGCAAAGCTTCTGAAGCGTGATCATCGAACAATCAAGCGTTTCATTCAAAATAGTCAACAGGGTCGCAAGAAGCGTGTGGAAAAACCAAGGCGCAAAATAACTGCCCATGAACTGAGAAAAGTCAAGCGTGCAGCTGCCAAGATGCCACTTGCCACCAGTTTGGCCATATTTCAGAGCTGCAACATCACTGGAGAGCCCAAAAGCACAAGGTGTGCAATACTCAGAGACATGGCCAAGGTAAGAAAGGCTGAAAGACGACCACCACTGAACAAGACACACAAGCTGAAACGTCAAGACTGGGCCAAGAAATATCTCAAGACTGATTTTTCTAAGGTTTTATGGACTGATGAAATGAGAGTGAGTCTTGATGGGCCAGATGGATGGGCCCGTGGCTGGATTGGTAAAGGGCAGAGAGCTCCAGTCCGACTCAGACGCCAGCAAGGTGGAGGTGGAGTACTGGTTTGGGCTGGTATCATCAAAGATGAGCTTGTGGGGCCTTTTCGGGTTGAGGATGGAGTCAAGCTCAACTCCCAGTCCTACTGCCAGTTTCTGGAAGACACCGTCTTCAAGCAGTGGTACAGGAAGAAGTCTGCATCCTTCAAGAAAAACATGATTTTCATGCAGGACAATGCTCCATCACACGCGTCCAAGTTCTCCACAGCGTGGCTGGCAAGAAAGGGTATAAAAGAAGAAAATCTAATGACATGGCCTCCTTGTTCACCTGATCTGAACCCCATTGAGAACCTGTGGTCCATCATCAAATGTGAGATTTACAAGGAGGGAAAACAGTACACCTCTCTGAACAGTGTCTGGGAGGCTGTGGTTGCTGCTGCACGCAATGTTGATGGTGAACAGATCAAAACACTGACAGAATCCATGGATGGCAGGCTTTTGAGTGTCCTTGCAAAGAAAGGTGGCTATATTGGTCACTGATTTGTTTTTGTTTTGTTTTTGAATGTCAGAAATGTATATTTGTGAATGTTGAGATGTTATATTGGTTTCACTGGTAAAAATAAATAATTGAAATGGGTATATATTTGTTTTTTGTTAAGTTGCCTAATAATTATGCACAGTAATAGTCACCTGCACACACAGATATCCCCCTAAAATAGCTAAAACTAAAAACAAACTAAAATCTACTTCCAAAAATATTCAGCTTTGATATTAATGAGTTTTTGGGTTCATTGAGAACATGGTTGTTGTTCAATAATAAAATTAATCCTCAAAAATAGAACTTGCCTAATAATTCTGCACTCCCTGTATATATATATATATATATATATATATATTTTCTCCAATGACATCCTGCGTGGTGTATGGAAAAAGCAAATGTTACCTCTTTTGTTTTTTCATTTATACTGTTGGAACATTAATAAAAGAATGAATGGGACAGGATTGGATTCCTTTTCCCCCTCTTCTCCCTTTAACAAATTGTCCCCGGTCCTGGACTCTCAATGGAGCTGTGAGGTTCCGTCCTTAAATGGGATGGTGTTATCTTCACCCTGGCTAAACGTACTACTATCCCGCTTGAGGATAGTTCTTCATTTGAAGAGCCTATGGATAAAAGATGGAAACTCTGTTAAGAAAGATGTTTCAACCGGCGGCGGCTGTTGCCGCTGTTACTGGAGAAACTACCTTCTGGTTTGACTCCTTATAGGGTTTGATCGGGGTGGAGGATCCCCTTGATGTTACTCAGAAAAGATTTACGGCATTGAGAGTTGCTAATTATTTTATCTGTGCTGCTATTTGGAAGTTTATTCGCTTGAATACTATGGCTTCAGCTTTTTCTTTTCAGGCCCGTCAGGCTCTGGCTGAGTTCATGGCCTGCAGATATGACTTCTAAGTCTAGACTCCTTCCCTCCCTTTAAGGGAATGATTTTGTCTGGTCCAGGCCTGGACTTAATTATCTTGACAAGACTATTTATGATATTTTGCTGCCCCCAATATATTAAAGGCTATATTTGAAGTTAGATTAATGTTCCAGGGCAGTCTAATGTAATACAAACATTGCATTTGATGTCAGTATAATTTCCAATTTATTTATATATCAACACTTGAAGTTACGGTGAATTGCATTGAATAAGTGGACATTGGGAGCCACCGACAAAAGTCACTTTGCTATATCATTCACTATATAGTATGTGGTTATTACATACACACAGGTCCTAGTGTATTTACTACCCAGTTATAGTGAAAATATACAGATACTCAAAATATTACAATTATAGCTATCTCTAATATAGGGACAATATAAATTCATGTGCACCTAAAGCACTGATAAGTGATTTTGAATCTCAATGTAATTGACAGAATTTTATAATCACATTAACAAATGAAACCTCTTTAGGATTCTAATGATCCAATGCATAAGATCAAATACATTCGGTAGCGTGTAAAATCATATATCACTGTACCACCTTACGTATTTGTGTACTATTAATATTGGTATAGTTACCTTATCCTAAAAAGTAAGTATACGGCAGATACCTCAGTATCACTCACATTATTGTGATACATATTATAGACATAATGACAGTATAAATTAAAAGAGAGAAGCGCTCAACCTGGGAACGAACAATAGCATAATAGCTTGTTCTATGGCTAGTTACCACCCGTTGCTCAGTGTGCCTAGAGGGATATAGCTGCACCTCACTCACGAGGCCCACAATAGGCCGAAACGTACGTCTGGGGTTTTGCTGTTTCTCTCGTTCAGAGAGGGATTGCCTGGTATTTCGGGGCTGGACTGTACTGTAAAGTCAGGATCAGACTGATATACTTTAGGAAAGTTCTTCTCTGTGAAAGGCACATGTTGAGCAAAAAGAGGCTGCTTCTTGGGTGGTAACTAGCCATAGAACAAGCTATTAAGCTATTGTTCGTTCTCAGGTTGAGCGCTTCTCTCTTTTTATTTATGCAAATTATGACATTTGGGGAAGTCTCCCTAAGTGTGATGCGGGAATCCAGACGTGGACCCGTTGCTCAGTGTGCCTAGAGGGATATAGCTGCACCTCACTGACGAGGCCCACAATAGGCCGAAACGTACGCCTGGGGTTTTGCTGTTTCTCTCGTTCAGAGAGGGATTGCCTGGTATTTCGGGGCTGGACTGTACTGTAAAGTCAGGATCAGACTGATATGCTTTAGGAAAGTTCTTCTCCGTGAAAGGCACATGTTGAGCAAAAAGAGGCTGCTTCTTGGGTGGTAACTAGCCATAGAACAAGCTATTATGCTATTGTTCGTTCTCAGGTTGAGCGCTTCTCTCTTTTTATTTATTCAAATTATGACATTTGGGGAAGTCTCCCTAAGTGTGATGCGGGAATCCAGACGTGGACCCGTTGCTCAGTGTGCCTAGAGGGATATAGCTGCACCTCACTGACGAGGCCCACAATAGGCCGAAACGTACGCCTGGGGTTTTGCTGTTTCTCTCGTTCAGAGAGGGATTGCCTGGTATTTCGGGGCTGGACTGTACTGTAAAGTCAGGATCAGACTGATATACTTTAGGAAAGTTCTTCTCTGTGAAAGGCACATGTTGAGCAAAAAGAGGCTGCTTCTTGGGTGGTAACTAGCCATAGAACAAGCTATTAAGCTATTGTTCGTTCTCAGGTTGAGCGCTTCTCTCTTTTTATTTATGCAAATTAACCTGGGAACGAACAATAGCATAATAGCTTGTTCTATGGCTAGTTACCACCCGTTGCTCAGTGTGCCTAGAGGGATATAGCTGCACCTCACTCACGAGGCCCACAATAGGCCGAAACGTACGTCTGGGGTTTTGCTGTTTCTCTCGTTCAGAGAGGGATTGCCTGGTATTTCGGGGCTGGACTGTACTGTAAAGTCAGGATCAGACTGATATACTTTAGGAAAGTTCTTCTCTGTGAAAGGCACATGTTGAGCAAAAAGAGGCTGCTTCTTGGGTGGTAACTAGCCATAGAACAAGCTATTAAGCTATTGTTCGTTCTCAGGTTGAGCGCTTCTCTCTTTTTATTTATGCAAATTATGACATTTGGGGAAGTCTCCCTAAGTGTGATGCGGGAATCCAGACGTGGACCCGTTGCTCAGTGTGCCTAGAGGGATATAGCTGCACCTCACTGACGAGGCCCACAATAGGCCGAAACGTACGCCTGGGGTTTTGCTGTTTCTCTCGTTCAGAGAGGGATTGCCTGGTATTTCGGGGCTGGACTGTACTGTAAAGTCAGGATCAGACTGATATGCTTTAGGAAAGTTCTTCTCCGTGAAAGGCACATGTTGAGCAAAAAGAGGCTGCTTCTTGGGTGGTAACTAGCCATAGAACAAGCTATTATGCTATTGTTCGTTCTCAGGTTGAGCGCTTCTCTCTTTTTATTTATTCAAATTATGACATTTGGGGAAGTCTCCCTAAGTGTGATGCGGGAATCCAGACGTGGACCCGTTGCTCAGTGTGCCTAGAGGGATATAGCTGCACCTCACTGACGAGGCCCACAATAGGCCGAAACGTACATCTGGGGTTTTGCTGTTTCTCTCGTTCAGAGAGGGATTGCCTGGTATTTCAGGGCTGGACTGTACTGTAAAGTCAGGATCAGACTGATATGCTTTAGGAAAGTTCTTCTCTGTGAAAGGCACATGTTGAGCAAAAAGAGGCTGCTTCTTGGGTGGTAACTAGCCATAGAACAAGCTATTATGCTATTGTTCGTTCTCAGGTTGAGCGCTTCTCTCTTTTTATTTATGCAAATTATGACATTTGGGGAAGTCTCCCTAAGTGTGATGCGGGAATCCAGACGTGGACCCGTTACTCAGTGTGCCTAGAGGGATATAGCTGCACCTCACTGACGAGGCCCACAATAGGCCGAAACGTACGCCTGGGGTTTTGCTGTTTCTCTCGTTCAGAGAGGGATTGCCTGGTATTTTGGGGCTGGACTGTACTGTAAAGTCAGGATCAGACTGATATGCTTTAGGAAAGTTCTTCTCTGTGAAAGGCACATGTTGAGCAAAAAGAGGCTGCTTCTTGGGTGGTAACTAGCCATAGAACAAGCTATTATGCTATTGTTCGTTCTCAGGTTGAGCGCTTCTCTCTTTTTATTTATGCAAATTATGACACTTTGGGAAGTCTCCCTAAGTGTGATGCGGGAATCCAGACGTGGACCCGTTGCTCAGTGTGCCTAGAGGGATATAGCTGCACCTCACTCACGAGGCCCACAATAGGCCGAAACGTACGTCTGGGGTTTTGCTGTTTCTCTCGTTCAGAGAGGGATTGCCTGGTATTTCGGGGCTGGACTGTACTGTAAAGTCAGGATCAGACTGATATGCTTTAGGAAAGTTCTTCTCTGTGAAAGGCACATGTTGAGCAAAAAGAGGCTGCTTCTTGGGTGGTAACTAGCCATAGAACAAGCTATTAAGCTATTGTTCGTTCTCAGGTTGAGCGCTTCTCTCTTTTTATTTATGCAAATTATGACATTTGGGGAAGTCTCCCTAAGTGTGATGCGGGAATCCAGACGTGGACCCGTTGCTCAGTGTGCCTAGAGGGATATAGCTGCACCTCACTGACGAGGCCCACAATAGGCCGAAACGTACGCCTGGGGTTTTGCTGTTTCTCTCGTTCAGAGAGGGATTGCCTGGTATTTCGGGGCTGGACTGTACTGTAAAGTCAGGATCAGACTGATATGCTTTAGGAAAGTTCTTCTCTGTGAAAGGCACATGTTGAGCAAAAAGAGGCTGCTTCTTGGGTGGTAACTAGCCATAGAACAAGCTATTATGCTATTGTTCGTTCTCAGGTTGAGCGCTTCTCTCTTTTTATTTATTCAAATTATGACATTTGGGGAAGTCTCCCTAAGTGTGATGCGGGAATCCAGACGTGGACCCGTTGCTCAGTGTGCCTAGAGGGATATAGCTGCACCTCACTGACGAGGCCCACAATAGGCCGAAACGTACATCTGGGGTTTTGCTGTTTCTCTCGTTCAGAGAGGGATTGCCTGGTATTTCAGGGCTGGACTGTACTGTAAAGTCAGGATCAGACTGATATGCTTTAGGAAAGTTCTTCTCTGTGAAAGGCACATGTTGAGCAAAAAGAGGCTGCTTCTTGGGTGGTAACTAGCCATAGAACAAGCTATTATGCTATTGTTCGTTCTCAGGTTGAGCGCTTCTCTCTTTTTATTTATGCAAATTATGACATTTGGGGAAGTCTCCCTAAGTGTGATGCGGGAATCCAGACGTGGACCCGTTACTCAGTGTGCCTAGAGGGATATAGCTGCACCTCACTGACGAGGCCCACAATAGGCCGAAACGTACGCCTGGGGTTTTGCTGTTTCTCTCGTTCAGAGAGGGATTGCCTGGTATTTTGGGGCTGGACTGTACTGTAAAGTCAGGATCAGACTGATATGCTTTAGGAAAGTTCTTCTCTGTGAAAGGCACATGTTGAGCAAAAAGAGGCTGCTTCTTGGGTGGTAACTAGCCATAGAACAAGCTATTATGCTATTGTTCGTTCTCAGGTTGAGCGCTTCTCTCTTTTTATTTATGCAAATAATGACAGTATAATCAACAATCACTGTGGACCATGTAATCCATAGATCTATATATACCACGTATTTGGTGACAACATCACACTATCTTATATTTATTCAAGTGTCTTTTTATCCATTTGAAGGGCACACTACTACATATCATTACCCTCACGGGACGGCCAATACAACGTTCTACTGTAAATTATTTTGTGTTTTTTAAACTTTATGTTGTTGTTCTGTGATTTTAATTAAACTAATAAAGGTTAAATTTTAAAATACATCACCTAACCACATCTCCCAATAAGATGTTTTAACTACTGTTACTTGCAGGGAGAGAGAAGTGCTATATAGATGCATACTTTTGTTCAACTTCTATGTTGATTGTTTCTCCTAGTTAATTCATGCATAAGCACTCAAGCTATGGAAATCTAATCCTAATATATACACATCTCCCTTAATACTAGTGTACTGCTGTTGCACCTTGTTGTTTTCTCTTGGTGGTTTTGTCCGGATTACTTGTCCTGAGGGACGTCCGTCTCAAGACCATTCTGGGTGATTGTGACTAGGGTTGCGAGTCTGTCAGGATGGGGATCTGTTTGGGGTGCGCCAGGAAGGCACAGGGCCTTTGGTCTCAGGAGGTAAAGCTCCCTCCTGATCTCATTTTGGATTTTAGGGCAATATAAAATGCTCTGAAGGCTTGGCCTCTTCTGGGTTTGTCCCAGTTAATCAGATTTCAATCAAACAATAAATCCTCGGCGGCTTACATCAACCATCGGGGGGGACGAGAAGCTCCCTAATTTTAAGGGAAGCATCTTGAATTCTGGTGTGGGGGAGATCAGCATTTGTTAGCTGTCAGAGATCCACAATCCAGGTGTGGACAACTGGGAAGCGGATTTCCTCAGCAGACAATCCTTTTATCCGGGAGAATGGTCTCTCCATCCTTAGTGTTTGCAGAAATTTGCAAGTGGAAGATCTTATAACATCTCAATACCAAGCTACGCAGATAGGGGTCGAGGTACAGGGATCCTCGGGCGGAGCTGTAGTGGCTCGAGTCAAGCAGGCGTCAGTGATACTGACTGCTCCGTCTTGGCCGCGAAGGATATAGTTCGCGCATCTAGTGGGGATGTCATCATCTCCTCCGTGGAAGTTACCTTGTCACCGGGATCTGCTGACCAAGGTCTCTTTGTTCATCAGATTCTCTGAGGCTGACTGCGTGGAGATTGAACGCTTAGTCCTATGCAAGAGAGGGTTTTCTGAGAGAGTTATTTTTACTCTCATTCAAGCTCATAAGCTGGTTGCTTGTCGCATCTATCATAAGGTGTGGAGGACCTACTTATTCTGTTCTCCAGGATGAACTGGAGAAGGGCTTTTCTGCAAGTCCCGTGAAGGGACAGTTTTCGGCCCTGTCTGTGTTACTGCAGAGCTTCCAGATGTGCAGAAATTTGTTAAGGCTCTGCTAGGATCAGACCTGTGTTTAGATCTAAGGCTCCTCCTTGGAGTTTAACTCTTGTCCTTAGGGTTTTGCAATGGGCTCTGTTGGAGCCTATGCATGAAGTAGACATTAAATTGTTGTCTTGGAAGGTTCCTTTTCTACTGGCTATTGCTTCTGTGTGCAGAGTATATGTGATTGCTGCCTTGCAATGCGTCCCTCCTTATCTGGCTTTTCATGCCGATTAGGCTGTTCTACGAACCAAGTTAGGTTTTCTTCCTAAGGTTGTGTCAATTCGCAACATCAATCAAGAAATTGTGGTTCCTTTCTTATGTCCTAATCCTTCTTCGTCGAAGGAACGTTTACAACATATTTCTGGATGTGATTTGTGTCTTGAAGTTCTATCTTCGGGCCACAAAGGAAGACGCTCCTTTCCAGGAAGCATAGGGGTCAGAGGGCCTCTTCAACTTCCTTATCTTTTTGTCTGAGAAGTGTCATCCATTTAGCATAGAATCGGCGGGACATAAGCCTACTCAGAGGATTATGGCTCATTCTACGAGAGCAGTGGTTTCCTCTTGGGCCTTCAAAAATGATGCCTCTATGGATCAGATTTGAAAGGCGGCTCCTGGTTCTGCTTACATACTTTTTCTAAAATTTTACAAGTTTGATGTTTTTGCTTTCACTGAAGCAGCCTTCGGGAGAAAGGTTTTGTAGGCTATGGTGCCCTCAGATTAGGGTCCGCCTCTCTTTTTTCCCTCCCATTAGCATTCCGTGTACTCTAGAGCTTGGGTATATGTTTCCCACAAGTAAGGAGTGCAGCTGTGGACTCTTCCCATATTAAGATGGAAAACAAATTATCCTTACCTGATAATTTAATTTCCATCTGTATGGGAAGAGTCCACAACTCCCACCCGTGTTCTCCGATGGGCGGCCCTAAATTTGAAATTTTTTCTTCTGGCACCTTTTTCACCCTGATATTTCTTCTACTGTCCCTTGTTTCCTCGGCAGAATGACTGGGGTTATGATGAAGTGGGGGAGGTATTTAAGCCTTTCGCTGGGGAGTCTTTGCCTCCTCCTGGTGGCCAGGTTCAGTATTTCCCACAAGTAAGGAATGCAGCTGTGGACTCTTCCCATACAGATGGAAATGAAATTATCAGGTAAGCATAATTTATGTTTTTTACTACTTACAATAAACTTGCATCATGTGTATTACAACAGATAAACTATGCTGACATTTTCTTTTGTATCTGACTACAGGAGAAAAAAAGCAATGTTGCTGCATCAAATCAAGATGGCAATGAGGAGAGAAGTAAGATCAGAGTAAGTAAAACGTACTTCTAAATGTGATAACTGTCTCTGTTTATAGTTTGCAAATTTAGTCTAGAAAAGGAAAAAATCAGTGTGGATTTTAACTTGTCAGTCATGTGAAATAATTACTGTATGAATGAGTTGGTTGAGTTAGAGGATTGTTATATAAGAAAACAGGAGTTAGAGGATCTTATCATATGGAGTTAAGGGTGCTTTTAATGTAATAAGATGAGTTAGAGGACCTAGTCAAATTAGTTAAAATGAGGTTAGATTGGGTGGTTCTATGAATAAATTAAATATAGGGATAGGGGAGGTGGTTCTATTAATTAATAGGGAGAGTCAGTGGAGGTAGTTATATAAATTTATAGGGAGAGCTAGTGGAGGTTGTTTAATGGATATAAGCAGAGTTAGTGGAGGTGGTTCTATGGATATAGGCAGAGTTAGTGGAGGTGGTTCTATGGATATAGGCAGAGATAGTGGAAGTGTTTCTAAGGATATAGGCAGAGTTAGTGCAGATGGTTCTATGGATATAGGCAGAGTTAGTGGAGGTGGTTCTATGGATATAGGCAGAGTTAGTGAAGGTGGTTCTATGGATATAGGCAGAGTTGGTGCAGGTGGTTCTATGGATATAGGCAGACTTAGTAGAGGTGGTTCTATGGATATAGGGAGAGTTGGTGAAAGTGGTTCTATGGATATAGGCAGAGTTAGTGGAGGTGGTTCTATGGATATAGGCAGAGTTAGTGGAGGTGGTTCTATGGATATAGGCAGAGATAGTGGAGGTGTTTCTAAGGATATAGGCAGAGTTAGTGCCGGTGGTTATATGGATATAGGCAAAGTTGATGGAGGTGGTTCTATGAATATAGGCAGAGTTGCTGGAGGTGGTTCTATGAATATAGGCAGAGTTGCTGGAGGTGGTTCTATGGATATAGGCAGACTTAGTAGAGGTGGTTCTATGGATATAGGGAGAGTTGGTGGAAGTGGTTCTATGGATATAGGCAGAGTTAGTGGAGGTGGTTCTATGTATATAGGCAGAGTTAGTGGAGGTGGTTCTATGGATATAGGCAGAGATAGTGGAGGTGTTTCTAAGGATATAGGCAGAGTTAGTGCAGGTGGTTCTATGGATATAGGCAGAGTTGATGGAGGTGGTTCTATGAATATAGGCAGAGTTGCTGGAGGTGGTTCTATGAATATAGGCATAGTTGCTGGAGGTGGTTCTATGGATATAGGCAGAGTTGATGGAAGTGGTTCTGTGGATTCAGGCAGAGTTGGTGGAGGTGGTTCTGTGGATATAGGCAGAGTTGGTGGAGGTGGTTCTGTGGATATAGGCAGAGTTGGTGGAGGTGGTTCTGTGGATATAGGCAGAGTTGGTGGAGGTGGTTCTGTGGATATAGGCAGATTTGGTGGAGGTGGTTCTGTGGATATAGGCAGATTTGGTGGAGGTGGTTCTGTGGATATAGGCAGAGTTGGTGGAGGTGGTTCTATGGATATAGGCAGAGTTGGTGGAGGTGGTTCTATGAATATAGGCATTTAGTGGAGATGGTTCTATGAATATAGGCAGAGTTAGTGGAGGTGGTTCTATGGCTATAGGCAGAGTTGGTGGAGGTGGTTCTGTTGATATAGGCAGAGTTGGTGGAGGTGGTTCTTTTGATATAGGCAGAGTTAGTGCAGGTGGTTCTATGGATATAGGCAGAGTTGATGGAGGTGGTTCTATGAATATAGGCAGAGTTGCTGCAGGTGGTTCTATGAATATAGGCAGAGTTGCTGGAGGTGGTTCTATGGATATAGGCAGACTTAGTAGAGGTGGTTCTATGGATATAGGGAGAGTTGGTGGAAGTGGTTCTATGGATATAGGCAGAGTTAGTGGAGGTGGTTCTATGGATATAGGCAGAGTTAGTGGAAGTGCTTCTATGGATATAGGCAGAGATAGTGGAGGTGTTTCTAAGGATATAGGCAGAGTTAGTGCAGGTGGTTCTATGGATATAGGCAGAGTTAGTGGAGGTGGTTCTATGGCTATAGGCAGAGTTGGTGGAGGTGGTTCTATGAATATAGGCAGAGTTGCTGGAGGTGGTTCTATGAATATAAGCAGAGTTGCTGGAGGTGGTTCTATGGATATAGGCAGAGTTGATGGAAGTGGTTCTGTGGATTCAGGCAGAGTTGGTGGAGGTGGTTCTTTGGATATAGGCAGAGTTGGTGGAGGTGGTTCTGTGGATATAGGCAGAGTTGATGGAGGTGGTTCTTTAGATATAGGCAGAGTTGGTGGAGGTGGTTCTGTGGATATAGGCAGAGTTGGTGGAGGTGGTTCTGTGGATATAGGCAGAGTTGGTGGAGGTGGTTTTATGGATATAGGCAGAGTTGGTGGAGGTGGTTCTATGAATATAGGCAGTTAGTGGAGATGGTTCTATGAATATAGGCAGAGTTAGTGGAGGTGGTTCTATGGCTATAGGCAGAGTTGGTGGAGGTGGTTCTGTTGATATAGGCAGAGTTGGTGGAGGTGGTTCTGTTGATATAGGCAGAGTTGGTGGAGGTGGTTCTATGAATATAAGCAGTTAATGGAGATGGTTCTATGAATATAGGCAGAGTTAGTGGAGGTGGTTCTATGGATATAGGCAGAGTTGGTGGAGGTGGTTCTGTGTATATAGGCAGAGTTGGTGGAGGTGGTTCTGTGGATATAGGCAGAGTTGGTGGAGGTGGTTCTGTGGATATAGGCAGAGTTGGTGGAGGTGGTTCTGTGGATATAGGCAGAGTTGGTGGAGGTGGTTCTGTGGATATAGGCAGAGTTGGTGGAGGTGGTTCTGTGGATATAGGCAGAGTTGGTGGAGGTGGTTCTGTGGATATAGGCAGAGTTGGTGGAGGTGGTTCTGTGGATATAGGCAGAGTTGGTGGAGGTGGTTCTGTGGATATAGGCAGAGTTGGTGGAGGTGGTTCTGTGGATATAGGCAGAGTTGGCGGAGGTGGTTCTGTGGATATAGGCAGAGTTGGTGGAGGTGGTTCTATGGATATAGGCAGAGTTGGTGGAGGTGGTTCTATGGATATAGGCAGAGTTGGTGGAGGTGGTTCTATGGATATAGGCAGAGTTGGTGGAGGTGGTTCTATGGATATAGGCAGAGTTGGTGGAGGTGGTTCTATGGATATAGGCAGAGTTGGTGGAGTTGGTTCTATGGATATAGGCAGAGTTAGTGGAGGTGGTTCTATGAATATAGGCAGAGTTATTGGAGGTAGTTCTATGGATATAGGCAGAGTTGGTGGAGGTGGTTCTGTGGATATAGGCAGAGTTGGTTGAGGTGGTTCTGTGGTGGAGGTGGTTCTGTGGATATAGGCAGAGTTGGTGGAGGTGGTTCTGTGGATATAGGCAGAGTTGGTGGAAGTGGTTCTGTGGATATAGGCAGAGTTGGTGGAGGTAGTTCTGTGGATATAGGCAGAGTTGGTGGAGGTGGTTCTGTGGATATAGGCACAGTTAGTGGAGGTGATTCTATAGATATAGGCAGAGTTGTGGGAGGTAGTTCTATGAACTGACAGGGAGAGTTAGTGGAGGTGATTCTATGAATTAAAGGGACAGTCTACTCCAGAATTGTTATTGTTTAAAAAGATAGATAATCCCTTTATTACCCATTTCCAAGTTTTGCATAACCAACATGATTATATTAATATACTTTCTCTTGTAAAGGTATCCAGTCCACGTGTTCATCCATTACTTGTGGGATATTCTCCTTCCCAACAGGAAGCTACAAGAGGACACCCACAGCAGAGCTGTCTATATTGCTTCTCCCCTAACTGCCAGCCCCAGTTATTCTCTTGCAGCTCTTGACAAGAAAGGATGTATCAAGAGATATGTGGTTACTTAGTGTAGTTTTTACCTTCAATCAAGAGTTTGTTATTTTTAAACGGTACCGGCGTTGTACTGTTTTACTCTCAGGCAGAAATTGGAAGAAGAATTCTGCCTGGAGGTTTGATGATCTTAGCGGTTTGTAACTAAGGCCCATTGCTGTTCTCCCACATAACTGAAGAGTATGGAAAGAAAACTTCAGTTAGGGGGACGGTCTGCAGATTACCTGCTTTGAGGTATGTTCAGTATATTTTTTTCTAGAGAGATGATAAGGTCTAGAAAATGCTGACAGTGCCTGGTATATTTGAGGTAAGCCTGATACAGTGATTTAACAACGACTGGCATCATGCTTGCAAAAAAGGGTAATATTCATGTTAATACTCATATTACTTAGTGTAAAAACGTTTGCATGGTTTATAGAAAAAACGTTTTTTCTCTGAGGGTGATAAATCTTTATTTGGGGCCTAGTTTTCCACATGGCTAGTTAGATTACTCCTAGGAGTACTTTTCTCTTACTTGCTGTATTCAGTCCACGGATTCATCCTTATTTGTGGGATATTCTCAATCCCTACAGGAAGTGGCAAAGAGAGCACACAGCAAAGCTGTCCATATAGCTCCCCTCAGGCTCTGCCCCCCCAGTCATTCTCTTTGCCACTCTAACAAGTAGCATCTCCATGGGGGTGGTAAAGAGTATGTGGTGTTATATTTGTAGTTTTATTTCTTCAATCAAGAGTTTGTTATTTTAAAATAGTGCCGGTTTGTACTATTTACTCTGAGGCAGAACTGTGATGAAGATTTCTGCTGAAAGGAATATGATTTTAGCACCAGTAACTAATATCCATTGCTCTTCCCACGCAGGACTGTTGAATACCAGAGAACTTCAGTTGGGGGGAACAGTTTGCAGGCTTAACTGCTTCAGGTATGATCAGTCATTTTTCTAACAAGACCAAGTAATGCTAGAAGACTGATAGAAATCCCCATGTGGGAAGGGAAGGTAAGCCATTTTCTGAGACTCAGTATAGAAGGATGGCTTAGTTTATAGGGCTTAAATCACTGGTGGACACTGTTATGGGTAAAATCGATTATTTTTTAATATAATCTGATGTTTGCACAAGTGTTTATCATGTTTGGAACACTTTTTAGGGGTTTTATACGCTGGCATAATTTTAGACACCTAATTTGGCTTAGGAAGGCCTCACAACTCCGGAGTGAAGAGGGAGAGGGCCTAATTTTCGCGCCTCAGTTGCGCAGTTCTTTTACAAGATAGCTTCATGCAGCTTCACATGTAGAGTCCAGAGATTGCAGGAGGACTACAGGGAGGCTTATTTTTGTTCCAAAACTAATCCCCAAGGAAGGTAGTGTGTTAAACTGGTGGACAGCTTCAATTTGCTCCGGTTTGGGCAATAAGGGGTTAATTGGCTTGAAACTTGGTGTGCAATCTTTTCAAAGCATTAGGATCATATGGTGTAAATTTCATAAAGATCAGATGTTTTTTTGAGATTTGGTAAAAAAGTGTGTGCTGTTTATTATTTAAAGGCACAGTAACATTTTTTCAAAAAGTGTATTTTTCTGTATTTGAGTGCTATCTAATTCTGTCTAACATGTCTGAGCCTACTGATAGACCTTGTTCTATGTGTTTAAAAGCCATGGCGGTACCCCCATTGCATTTGTGTTTAAAGTGTGCTAAGGTATCTAAACATTTTAATGACCATGCATTGACACTTAAAAATGTAGCCAAAGATGATTCTTTGACGGAAGGTAATGAGGATAGTCCTCCTTCCTCTCCCCATGTGTCGACACCAGTTACGCCCGTGCAAGCGTTGCCTAGTACCTCTAGCGCATTGGCCCCTATTACTTTACAACAATTAGCAGCAGTAATGGATAATTCCCTTGCAGCATTTTTATCCAAACTGCCGGTTTTTCCAAAAAAGCGCGATAGCTCAGTTTTAAATACAGAGGATGAGCAATCTGAAGCTTTGTATAATTTATCTGTAGTACCCTCACAAAACTCAGAAGTAGCAGTGAGGGACGGTCTGTCTGAGGGAGAAATTTCTGACACAGGAAAAGTTTCTCAGCAGGCAGAGTCAGATTCCTTAGCATTTAAATTTAAGCTGGAACACCTCCGCGTCTTGCTCAAGGAGGTTTTAGCTACACTGGATGATTTTGACCCCACTATGGTCCCTGAAAAATTGTGTAAAATGGACAGGTTTTTAGAGGTCCCTGTATACACTGAGGCATTTCCGATCCCAAAGAGGGTGGCGGATATTGTGACTAAGGAGTGGGAGAGACCAGGTGTACCCTTTGTTCCCCCACCTATCTTTAAGAAAATGTTCCCCATAAATGACCCCAGACGGGACACGTGGCAGATGGTCCCCAAGGT
Source organism: Bombina bombina (assembly GCF_027579735.1). Taxonomy (NCBI): domain Eukaryota; kingdom Metazoa; phylum Chordata; class Amphibia; order Anura; family Bombinatoridae; genus Bombina; species Bombina bombina. The sequence goes on along the minus strand of NC_069501.1, from coordinate 1,249,230,370 downwards.
AGAGGGGCTGTTTCAACACTTGCTAAGCGTACAACTATACCAATAGAGGACAGTTGTGCTTTCAAAGATCCTATGGATAAAAAAATTAGAAGGTTTGCTGAAGAAAATTTTTGTTCAGCAAGGTTTTCTTCTTCAACCAATGGCCTGCATTATTCCAGTAACTACTGCAGCGGCTTTTTGGTTCGAGGCCCTGGAGGAGTCGCTCCAGAGGGAGACTTCATATGATGAGGTCATGGATAGAATTCATGCTCTAAAGCTGGCTAATTCTTTTATCACTGATGCCGCTCTCCAATTAGCTAAGCTAGCGGCGAAAAACTCAGGTTTTGACATCATGGCGCGAAGAGCGCTTTGGCTCAAATCGTGGTCGGCTGATGTGTCGTCCAAAACGAAACTGTTAAATATTCCCTTCAAGGGGAAAACCCTATTTGGCCCAGAGCTGAAAGAAATTATTTCAGATATCACTGGGAGCAAGGGCCATGCCCTGCCACAAGATAGGCCGTTTAAGGCCAAAAACAAGGCTAATTTTCGCTCCTTTCGCAACTTCAGGAGCGGACCTGCCACAACCTCTGCTGCCGCAAAGCAAGATAATGCTTCCCAGCCCAAAGCAACTTGGAAACCCCTGCAGGGCTGGAATAAGGGTAAACAAGCCAAGAAGCCTGCTCCTGCTACCAAGACAGCATGAGGGGGTAGCCCCCGATCTGGGATCGGATCGAGTAGGGGGCAGACTCTCTCTCTTCGCTCAGGCTTGGGCAAGAGATGTTCCAGATCCCTGGGCATTAGAAATAGTTGCTCAGGGGTACCTTCTAGAATTCAAGGATTCTCCCCCAAGGGGAAGGTTCCACATTTCTCATTTGTCTTCAGACCAAATAAGGAAACAGGCGTTCTTACGCTGTGTAGAAGATCTGCTAAAGATGGGAGTGATACACCCAGTTCCAATTGTAGAACAAGGACTGGGCTTTTACTCAAACCTGTTTGTAGTTCCCAAAAAGGAGGGAACTTTCAGGCCAATCCTGGATCTAAAAATTCTAAACAAATTCCTCAGAGTTCCGTCCTTCAAGATGGAAACCATTCGTGCAATCTCGCCGATGATCCAGGAGGGTCAATATATGACTAAGGATCTAAGGATTGACTCGGTAGAAATGAAAATCTTTCTGACAGAGGTCAGGAAGTCAAAACTGCTGAATACTTGCCGAGTTCTTCATTCCATTCCTCGGCCTTCCGTGGCTCAGTGCATGGAAGTAATTGTTTTAGTGGTTGTGGCAATGGATGTAGTTCCTTTTTGCCCGAATTCATCTCAGACCACTGCAGCTGTGCATGCACAAACAGTGGAATGGAGATTACACAGATTTGTCTCCTCAAGTACAAAATGGACCAGAAAACCAGAGACTCTCTTCTATGGTGGTTGTCTCAAGATCACCTGTCTCAGGGAATGAGTTTCCGCAGACCGGAGTGGATCATTGTCACGACCGATGCCAGTCTGTTAGGCTGGGGTGCGGTCTGGAACTCCCTGAAGGCTCAGGGACTATGGTCTCGGGAAGAATCTCTTCTTCTGATAAACATTTTGGAGTTGAGAGCGATATTCAATACGCTCCAGGCTCAACTAGCGGAGGCCAAATTCATCAGATTTCAGTCGCGTACATCAATCATCAGGGAGGAACAAAAAGTTCCCTAGCGATGAAGGAAGTATCCAAGATCATCAAATGGGCGGAGGATCACTCCTGCCATCTATCTGCAATTCACATCCCAGGGGTAGACAACTGGGAGGCGGATTTTCTAAGTCGTCAGACTTTCCATCCGGAGGAGTGGGAAGGTTTTTGCTCAGCTGACTCAGCTATGGGGCATTCCAGAATTGGATCTGATGGCATCCCGTCAGAACACCAAACTTCCCTTTTATGGATCCAGATCCAGGGATCCCAAGGCGGCATTGATAGATGCATTAATAGCGCCTTGGTCGTTCAGTCTAGCTTATGTCTTTCCACCGTTTCCTCTTCTCCCTCGGCTAGTAGCCAGAATCAAACAGGAGAATGCTTCTGTAATTCTGATAGCGCCTGCGTGGCCATGCAAGACTTGGTATGCAGACCTAGTGGACATGTCATCTGTCCCACCATGGAAACTGCCATCGAGGCAGGATCTTCTAATTCAGGGTCCTTTCAAGCATCCAAATCTAGTTTCTCTGCAACTGACTGCTTGGAGATTGAACGCTTAATTCTAGCTAAGCGTGGTTTCTCTGAATCAGTTATAGACACTCTGATACAGGCCAGAAAGCATGTCACCAGGAAAATTTACCATAAGATATGGCGAAAATATCTTTGTTGGTGTTAATCCAAGGGTTACTCGTGGAGTAAGATTAGGATTCCAAGGATATTGTCTTTTCTCCAAGAAGGATTGGAGAAAGGTCTGTCAGCTAGTTCCTTAAAGGGACAGATATCTGCTCTGTCTTTTCTGTTACATAAGCGTCTGGCTGCTGTACCAGATGTTCAGGTGTTTGCACAGGCTCTAGTCAGAATTAAGCCTGTTTACAAGCCTGTGGCTCCTCCATGGAGTCTAAATTTAGTTATTTCAGTTCTTCAAGGGGTTCCGTTTGAACCTTTGCATTCCATAGATATTATGTTTTTATCTTGGAAAGTTTTGTTTTTAGTAGCCATTTCTTCTGCTCGAAGAGTTTCTGAATTGTCTGCTTTGCAGTGTAATTCACCCTATCTGGTGTTCCATGCAGATAAGGTTGTTTTGCGCACCAAACCTGGTTTCCTTACAAAAGTGGTTTCTAATAAGAATATTAACCAGGAAATCATTGTTCCTTCTCTGTGTCCTAATCCAGTTTCTAAGAAGGAACGACTTTTACACAATCTTGACGTGGTTCGTGCTTTAAAATTCTATTTAAAAGCAACTAAAGATTTCAGACAAACATCATCCTTGTTTGTTGTCTATTCTGGTAAGAGGAGAGGTCAGAAAGCTACTGCTACCTCTCTTTCCTTTTGGCTGAAAAGCATCATCCGTTTGGCTTATGAGACTGCGGGACTGCAGCCTCCTGAACGAATTACAGCTCATTCCACTAAAGCTGTGGCTTCCACATGGGCTTTCAAGAATGAGGCTTCTGTTGAACAGATTTGTACGGCAGCGACTTGGTCTTCACTGCATACATTTGCCAAATTTTACAAATTCAATACTTTTGCTTCTTCGGAGGCTATTTTTGGGAGAAAGGTTTTGCAAGCAGTGGTGCCTTCCGTTTAGGTTACCTGACTTGTTCCCTCCCTTCATCCGTGTCCTATTGCTTTGGTATTGGTATCCCACAAGTAAGGATGAATCCGTGGACTGAATACACCAAGTAAGAGAAAACAGAATTTATGCTTACCTGATAAATTACTTTTTCTTACAGTGTATTCAGTCCACGGCCCGCCCTGACATTTAAGTCAGGTTCAAATTTAATTTTTAATAACTACAGTCACCACTGCACCCTATGGTTCTCCTTTTTCTCCTAACCGTCGGTCGAATGACTGGGGGGGCGGAGCCTGAGGGGAGCTATATGGACAGCTTTGCTGTGTGCTCTCTTTGCCACTTCCTGTAGGGATTGAGAATATCCCACAAGTAAGGATGAATCCGTGGACTGAATACACCGTAAGAGAAAGTAATTTATCAGGTAAGCATAAATTCTGTTTTTTAAGGCCCTCTGACATTGAGTGCATGGTGGGAGGGGCCTATTTTCGCGCTCTAAATGCGCAGTTAATTTTCAGACTGAGACATCCAGCTTCCCTAAAGGAGTCCTCTGGCATCTAGGGCCACTATAGAGGGTTTTTTCCTGCAAAAACCGTGTTTAAGGGCAGGTAGGAGCCACAGCAGAGCTGTGGCAGTGTGTTTGACTGTTTGTTAACGTTTTTAACGTTTTTCTAATCCGTTTTTGGGCCTAAGGGGTTAATCATCCATTTGCAAGTGGGTGCAATGCTGCTTTAGTCCCTTATACACACTGTAAAATTTTGTAGAGTTTACTACTTTTTAACACTGTTTTGCAGTTTATGTGGTAGTTTTTTTCTCTTAAAGGCACAGTACCGTTTTTTTATAATTGCTTTTTCACATTTATTAAAGTGTTTTCCAAGCTTGCTGGTCTCATTACTAGTCTGTTAAACATGTCTGACATAGAGGAAACTCCTTGTTCATTATGTTTAGAAGCCATTGTGGAACCCCCTCTTAGAATGTGTACCAAATGCACTGACCTTTCTATAAGTTATAAAGATCATATTATGGCTTTTAAAGATTTATCACCAGAGGTTTCTCAGACTGACAAAAGGGAGGTTATCCACCACAAAAGAAAAACATGGAGCGCTAGCGTATATAAAACATAACCTTTATTATGGTTATTTAAAAACAGGACATATAGTCAATCAAAAAGGACAGAGATGGGATACCTCTGGCTGGCAGGCTTACGCGTTTCGGCAAAGCCGTAATCATAGCATACTATGCCAGCCACAGGTGTGCTTTATATACAAAATTAGAAACAACACCATTTGTTAAAAGGACATGTTATTTAAAACAACAGTACGCCCAGAGAAATTTGCATTTAACCCCTTATATTCCGGAGGTGAAAGAACAGATTTTATCCTTAGTTTGATTTATGAATCTATATAGGTATTTTTGAAACATATGAGGTTATTCACAATAAATAAATAAATCGTCCATCATAGACGTTATATAAGTACTTATGTTTGCTACCTTCAGATCACAATCACAGCGTATCACGTCATATCCATAGCCTATAGTAACGGCCTTCTATTTAAATAAATTAAATTATAAATCTGATTTCATAGTACAAATGTGTGCTATCGTCACTAAGACTAAAAAAGGTGTCAGTATAGTGGTCTCAGATTGTGTCAGTCGGATATGGGGAGGGTTATGTGTTTAATGTATTATTGAGGGGTGTTATTTAATATCTTATAATTTTATAAATTTTATGAAAAAGATGAGATCGGGTATTCTTATTCCCAATAGTTTATAAGGTCGAATTCTGAGTTCAGGCCTTTTGGTATTCTGGTATCCATTTTTAGGATCCACAACATTTCTCTTTTAGATAGAGTTACTCCACGGTCACCCCCTCTTTTTGATCAGATTCATAAGGTGCTTGGTGTCCCTGAGATAGCTAGGGAGAGCTTCAACAAATGGATGTAAAATCATGTCCAGCCATTGGGACAAGCGTTCAAAGAGAGACCCTATACCACTTACTATAGGTCGTCCCCTCACATCTGTGAGGGACTTATGCACCTTGGGTAGATGATGGAATACTGGAGTGACCGGATGTTCCACAAATATATATGACATAGTGTCCTGATCAATAAAGCCATTTTCCATTCCATCATCTAAAAGGTGCATAAGTTCTCTCTTGAACCGGCTTGTAGGGTTCGTGGTCAAAACTGAATAACATTGTCTGTCATCCAGTTGGCGCATTGCCTCATTGACATATTGCGCCCTATTCATTACCACCACTGAACCACCCTTGTCTGCATTTTTTATGACCAGATCATGGTTATTGGCCAGGGAGGACAACGCTTCCCTTTCAATTCTATTCAAATTATTTGAAGTATTGCGGCCAGCAGAGTCAGTCAAGAGCTTGAGGTCACGCTCCACTCTTTTATAGAAATTTTCAATTACATTCCCCCTACTTTGTATTGGGTAGAATTTAGAAGGAGGTTTTAAACTTCTTGCTTTGCTAGTGGTTTGCAAAGATTCAAGTCCCTCACTTTCTAGCATAAGAGTGTTTAGTGAAACCAAGTCCCCTGGTGGGCGCGGAAGCACGGTGCCTCTGGAAAAGTGCCGGGTAGCGGTGGACGAGATACGGAGATACAGATCAAGGTGGAGGTGTATATGACACCGGCTCTACTTACAAAGGATCCTGCTGAAATTTAGAAGCTCCCCGGGTGGAAGTCAGCAGAGGTGAGACTGTATCTTTTGATTATCTCTACTGCATAAAGATTGAAATGTACACTTGCTCTGGGTACACTGCAGCTTAAGTTGCTGCGGTGTATGAAAGGAAAAAAGTTTCTTTGCATCATCTACTTTGTTTATGTAACTGATCCTCTCATTTTTGCTTTTGGTATTGTGTAAAAGGGAGGTTATGCCATCTAGCGCTCTCCATGTGTCAGAACCTATAACTCCCGCTCAAGTGACGCCAAGTACATCTAGCGCGTCCAATGCGTTTACCTTACAAGACATGGCGGCAGTTATGAATCATACCCTCACAGAGGTATTGTCCAAACTGCCAGGGTTACAAGGAATGCGAGACAGCTCTGGGGCTAGAACAAATACAGAGCTTTCTGACGCTTTAGTAGCTATGTCTGATATACCCTCACAATGTGCAGAAGCTGAAGCAGGAGAGCTTCTATCTGTGGTTGACATTTCTGATTCAGGGAAGGCGTTACTTCAGTCTGACTCTGAAATTACAGCGTTTAAATTTAAGCTTGAACACCTCCGCTTGTTGCTCAGGGAGGTTTTAGCGACTCTGGATGACTGCGACACCATTGTAGTCCCAGAGAAATTGTATAAAATGGACAAAAACTTTGCAGTGCCTGTTTACACTGACATTTTTCCAATCCCTAAGAGGTTTTCAGAAATTATTACTAAGGAATGGGATAGACCAGGTGTACCGTTCTCTCCCCCTCCTGCTTTTAAAAAGATGTTTCCTATAGATGCCGCAATATGGGACTCGTGGCAGACAGTCCCTAAGGTGGAGGGAGCAGTCTCTACCCTAGCTAAGCGTACAACTATCCCTGTCGAGGACAGTTGTGCTTTCCTAGATCCAATGGATAAAAACTTAGAGGGTTTCCTTTAAAAAATCTTTATACAACAAGGTTTTTTCTTTCATGTAATTAACAAGAGTCCATGAGCTAGTGACGTATGGGATATACATTCCTACCAGGAGGGGCAAAGTTTCCCAAACCTTAAAATGCCTATAAATACACCCCTCACCACACCCACAAATCAGTTTTTACAAACTTTGCCTCCAAGGGAGGTGGTGAAGTAAGTTTGTGCTAGATTCTACGTTGATATGCGCTCCGCAGCAAGTTGGAGCCCGGTTTTCCTCTCAGCGTGCAGTGAATGTCAGAGGGATGTGAGGAGAGTATTGCCTATTGAATGCAGTGATCTCCTTCTACGGGGTCTATTTCATAAGGTTCTCTGTTATCGGTCGTAGAGATTCATCTCTTACCTCCCTTTTCAGATCGACGATATACTCTTATATTTACCATTTCCTCTACTGATTCTCGTTTCAGTACTGGTTTGGCTTTCTACAAACATGTAGATGAGTGTCCTGGGGTAAGTAAGTCTTATTTTCTGTGACACTCTAAGCTATGGTTGGGCACTTTATTTATAAAGTTCTAAATATATGTATTCAAACATTTATTTGCCTTGACTCAGAATGTTCAACTTTCCTTATTTCCAGACAGTCAGTTTCATATTTGGGATTATGCTTTAAATTATCATATTTTTTCTTACCTCAAAAATTTGACTTTTTTCCCTGTGGGCTGTTAGGCTCGCGGGGGCTGAAAATGCTTCATTTTATTGCGTCATTCTTGGCGCGGACTTTTTTGGCGCAAAAATTCTTTTCCGTTTCCGGCGTCATACGTGTCGCCGGAAGTTGCGTCATTTTTTTGACGTTATTTTGCGCCAAAAGTGTCGGCGTTCCGGATGTGGCGTCATTTTTGGCGCCAAAAGCATTTAGGCGCCAAATAATGTGGGCGTCTTATTTGGCGCCAAAAAATATGGGCGTCGCTTTTGTCTCCACATTATTTCAGTCTCATTTTTCATTTGCTTCTGGTTGCTAGAAGCTTGATGTTTGGCATTTTTTTCCCATTCCTGAAACTGTCTTATAAGGAATTTGATCTATTTTGCTTTATATGTTGTTTTTTCTCTTACATATTGCAAGATGTCTCACGTTGCATCTGAGCCAGAAGATACTACAGGAAAACCACTGCCTGCTGGATCTACCAAAGCTAAGTGTATCTGCTGTAAACTTTTGGTAGCTATTCCTCCAGCTGTTGTTTGTAATAATTGTCATGACAAACTTGTTAAAGCAGATAATATTTCCTTTAGTGATGTACCATTGCCTGTTGCAGTTCCCTCAACATCTAAGGTGCAGAATGTTCCTGATAACATAAGAGATTTTGTTTCTGAATCCATAAAGAAGGCTTTGTCTGTTATTTCTCCTTCTAGTAAACGTAAAAAGTCTTTTAAATCTTCTCTCTCTACAGATGAATTTTTAAATGAACACCATCATTCTGATTCTTTGGACTCTTCTGGTTCAGAGGATTCTGTCTCAGAGATTGATGCTGATAAATCTTCATATTTATTTAAGATGGAATTTATTCGCTCTTTACTTAAAGAAGTACTAATTGCTTTAGAAATAGAGGATTCTAGTCCTCTTGATACTAATTCTATACGTTTGGATAAAGTTTTTAAAGCTCCTGCGGTTATTCCAGAAGTCTTTCCTGTTCCTAATGCTATTTCTGCAGTAATTGCTAAGGAATGGGATAAATTGGGTAATTCATTTACTCCTTCTAAACGTTTTAAGCAATTATATCCTGTTCCGCTTGACAGGTTAGAATTTTGGGACAAAATCCCTAAAGTTGATGGGGCTATTTCTACCCTTGCTAAACGTACTACCATTCCTACGTCAGATGGTACCTCGTTTAAGGATCCTTTAGATAGAAAAATTGAATCTTTTCTAAGAAAAGCTTATCTATGTTCAGGTAATCTTCTTAGACCTGCTATATCATTGGCTGATGTTGCTGCAGCTTCAACTTTTTGGTTGGAAACTCTAGCGCAACAAGTAACAAATCGTGATTCTCATGATATTATTATTCTTCTCCAGCATGCTAATAATTTCATCTGTGATGCCATTTTTGATATTATTAGAGTTGATGTTAGATTTATGTCTCTGGCTATCTTAGCCAGAAGAGCTTTATGGCTTAAGACTTGGAATGCTGATATGGCTTCTAAATCAACTCTACTTTCCATTTCTTTCCAGGGAAACAAATTATTTGGTTCTCAGTTGGATTCTATTATTTCAACTGTTACTGGTGGGAAAGGAACTTTTTTACCACAGGATAAAAAGTCTAAAGGTAAAAACAGGGCTAACAATCGTTTTCGTTCCTTTCGTTTCAACAAAGAACAAAAGCCTGATCCTTCGTCCTCAGGAGCAGTTTCAGTTTGGAAACCATCTCCAGTCTGGAATAAATCCAAGCCTGCTAGAAAGGCAAAGCCTGCTTCTAAGTTCACATGAAGGTACGGCCCTCATTCCAGTTCAGCTGGTAGGGGGCAGGTTACGTTTTTTCAAAGAAATTTGGATCAATTCTGTTCACAATCTTTGGATTCAGAACATTGTTTCAGAAGGGTACAGAATTGGTTTCAAGATGAGACCTCCTGCAAATAGATTTTTTCTTTCCCATGTCCCAGTAAATCCAGTGAAAGCTCAAGCATTTCTGAATTGTGTTTCAGATCTAGAGTTGGCTGGAGTAATTATGCCAGTTCCAGTTCCGGAACAGGGGATGGGGTTTTATTCAAATCTCTTCATTGTACCAAAGAAGGAGAATTCCTTCAGACCAGTTCTGGATCTAAAATTATTGAATCGTTATGTAAGGATACCAACGTTCAAGATGGTAACTGTAAGGACTATATTGCCTTTTGTTCAGCAAGGGAATTATATGTCCACAATAGATTTACAGGATGCATATCTGCATATTCCGATTCATCCAGATCATTATCAGTTCCTGAGATTCTCTTTTCTAGACAAGCATTACCAATTTGTGGCTCTACCGTTTGGCCTTGCTACAGCTCCAAGAATTTTCACAAAGATTCTCGGTGCCCTTCTGTCTGTAATCAGAGAACAGGGTATTGTGGTATTTCCTTATTTGGACGATATCTTGGTACTTGCTCCGTCTTTACATTTAGCAGAGTCTCATACGAATCGACTTGTGTTGTTTCTTCAAGATCATGGTTGGAGGATCAATTTACCAAAAAGTTCTTTGATTCCTCAAACAAGGGTAACCTTTCTGGGTTTCCAGATAGATTCAGTGTCCATGACTTTGTCTTTAACAGACAAGAGACGTCTAAAATTGATTACAGCCTGTCGAAACCTTCAGTCTCAATCATTCCCTTCGGTAGCCTTATGCATGGAAATTCTAGGTCTTATGACTGCTGCATCGGACGCGATCCCCTTTGCTCGTTTTCACATGCGACCTCTTCAGCTCTGTATGCTGAACCAATGGTGCAGGGATTACACAAAGATATCTCAATTAATATCTTTAAAACCGATTGTACGACACTCTCTGATGTGGTGGACAGATCACCATCGTTTAGTTCAGGGGGCTTCTTTTGTTCTTCCGACCTGGACTGTAATTTCAACAGATGCAAGTCTCACAGGTTGGGGAGCTGTGTGGGGATCTCTGACGGCACAAGGAGTTTGGGAATCTCAGGAGGTGAGATTACCGATCAATATCTTGGAACTCCGTGCAGTTTTCAGAGCTCTTCAGTTTTGGCCTCTTCTGAAGAGAGAATCGTTCATTTGTTTTCAGACAGACAATGTCACAACTGTGGCATACATCAATCATCAAGAAGGGACTCACAGTCCTCTGGCTATGAAATAAGTATCTCGAATTTTGGTTTGGGCGGAATCCAGCTCCTGTCTAATCTCTGCGGTTCATATCCCAGGTGTAGACAATTGGGAAGCGGATTATCTCAGTCGCCAAACGTTGCATCCGGGCGAATGGTCTCTTCACCCAGAGGTATTTCTTCAGATTGTTCAATTGTGGGGGCTCCCAGAGATAGATCTGATGGCCTCTCATCTAAACAAGAAACTTCCCAGGTATCTGTCCAGATCCCGGGATCCTCAGGCGGAGGCAGTGGATGCATTATCACTTCCTTGGAAGTATCATCCTGCCTATATCTTTCCGCCTCTAGTTCTTCTTCCAAGAGTAATCTCCAAGATTCTGAGGGAATGCTCGTTTGTTCTGCTAATAGCTCCGGCATGGCCTCAGAGGTTTTGGTATGCGGATCTTGTCCGGATGGCATCTTGCCAGCCATGGACTCTTCCGTTAAGACCAGACCTTCTGTCACAAGGTCCTTTTTTCCATCCGGATCTGAAATCCTTAAATTTAAAGGTATGGAGATTGAACGCTTGATTCTTGGTCATAGAGGTTTCTCTGACTCCGTGATTAATACTATGTTACAGGCTCGTAAATCTGTATCTCGAGAGATATATTATAGAGTCTGGAAGACTTATATTTCTTGGTGTCTTTCTCATCATTTTTCTTGGCATTCTTTTAGAATACCGAGAATTTTACAGTTTCTTCAGGATGGTTTAGATAAGGGTTTGTCCGCAAGTTCTTTGAAAGGACAAATCTCCGCTCTTTCTGTTCTTTTTCACAGAAAGATTGCTATTCTTCCTGATATTCATTGTTTTGTACAAGCTTTGGTTCGTATAAAACCTGTCATTAAGTCAATTTCTCCTCCTTGGAGTTTGAATTTGGTTCTGGGAGCTCTTCAAGCTCCTCCGTTTGAACCTATGCATTCATTGGACATTAAATTACTTTCTTGGAAAGTTTTGTTCCTTTTGGCCATCTCTTCTGCTAGAAGAGTTTCTGAATTATCTGCTCTTTCGTGTGAGTCTCCTTTTCTGATTTTTCATCAGGATAAGGCGGTGTTGCGAACTTCTTTTGAATTTTTACCTAAAGTTGTGAATTCCAACAACATTAGTAGAGAAATTGTGGTTCCTTCATTATGTCCTAATCCTAAGAATTCTAAGGAGAAATCATTGCATTCTTTGGATGTTGTTAGAGCTTTGAAATATTATGTTGAAGCTACGAAATCTTTCCGTAAGACTTCTAGTCTATTTGTTATCTTTTCCGGTTCTAGGAAAGGCCAGAAAGCTTCTGCCATTTCTTTGGCATCTTGGTTGAAATCTTTAATTCATCTTGCCTATGTTGAGTCGGGTAAAATTCCGCCTCAAAGAATTACAGCTCATTCTACTAGGTCAGTATCTACTTCCTGGGCGTTTAGGAATGAAGCTTCGGTTGACCAGATCTGCAAAGCAGCAACTTGGTCCTCTTTGCATACTTTTACTAAATTCTACCATTTTGATGTATTTTCTTCTTCTGAAGCAGTTTTTGGTAGAAAAGTTCTTCAGGCAGCGGTTTCAGTTTGAATCTTCTGCTTATGTTTTTTGTTAAACTTTATTTTGGGTGTGGATTATTTTCAGCAGGAATTGGCTGTCTTTATTTTATCCCTCCCTCTCTAGTGACTCTTGTGTGGAAAGATCCACATCTTGGGTAGTCATTATCCCATACGTCACTAGCTCATGGACTCTTGTTAATTACATGAAAGAAAACATAATTTATGTAAGAACTTACCTGATAAATTCATTTCTTTCATATTAACAAGAGTCCATGAGGCCCACCCTTTTTTGTGGTGGTTATGATTTTTTTGTATAAAGCACAATTATTCCAATTCCTTATTTTATATGCTTCGCACTTTTTTTCTTATCACCCCACTTCTTGGCTATTCGTTAAACTGATTTGTGGGTGTGGTGAGGGGTGTATTTATAGGCATTTTAAGGTTTGGGAAACTTTGCCCCTCCTGGTAGGAATGTATATCCCATACGTCACTAGCTCATGGACTCTTGTTAATATGAAAGAAATGAATTTATCAGGTAAGTTCTTACATAAATTATGTTATTCTCCAGCCTCTTGCATGCATTGCCCCAGTCACTGCTGCAGCGTCTTTCTGGTTTGAGTCTCTTGAGGAGGCTGTACAGGTAGACACCCTGTTGGATGATATCCTAGACAGGCTTAAAGCACTTAAGTTAGCCAATTCATTTATTTCTGATGCCATTTTTCATTTAACCAAGCTAACGGCTAAGAATTCAGGTTTTGCCATTCAGGCGCGTAGGGCTTTATGGCTTAAATCCTGGTCAGCTGACGTTACTTCAAAGTCTAAACTTCTCAACATCCCCTTCAAAGGGCAGACCCTATTCGGGCCTGAACTGAAGGAGATCATTTCTGATATTACTCGAGGAAAAGGCCACGCCCTTCCCCAGGATAGGTCCAACAAGTTAAGGACCAAACAGACTAATTTTCGTTCCTTTCGAAACTTCAAGAGTGGCGCAGCTTCAACTTCCTCTACTGCAAAACAAGAGGGAAATTTTGCCCAGTCCAAGCAAGTCTGGAGACCTAACCAGGCTTGGAACAAGGGGAAGCAGGCCAAAAAACCTGCTGCTGCCTCTAAGACAGCATGAATGAGTAGCCCCCGATCCGGGACGGATCTAGTGGGGGGCAGACTTTCTCTCTTCGCCCAGACTTGGGCAAGAGAAGTCCAGGATCCCTGGGCTCTGGAGATTGTTTCCCAGGGATATCTTCTGGATTTCAAAGCTTCATCTCCAAAGGGGAGATTTCATCTCTCACAATTATCTGCAAACCAGATAAAGAGAGTGGCATTCTTGCGTTGCGTTCAAGACCTACTGGTTATGGGAGTGATCCACCCAGTTCCAAGGGAGGAACAGGGGCAGGGCTTCTATTCAAATCTGTTTATAGTTCCCAAAAAAGAGGGAACTTTCAGACCAATCTTGGATCTCAAGATCCTAAACAAATTTCTCAGGGTCCCATCCTTCAAGATGGAGACTCTTCGAACCATCCTACCTATGATCCAGGAGGGTCAATATATGACTACCGTGGACTTAAAGGATGCTTATCTACACATTCCGATACACAGAGATCATCATCAGTTTCTCAGGTTCGCCTTCCTAGACAGGCATTACCGGTTTGTGGCTCTTCCCTTCGGGTTAGCCACGGCACCAAGAATCTTTATGAAGGTTCTAGGGTCCCTTCTGGCGGTTCTAAGGCAACGGGACATAGCAGTGGCCCCTTACCTAGACGACATTCTGATACAGGCGTCAACTTTCCAAATCCCCAGGTCCCATACGGACATTGCTCTGGCATTCCTGAGGTCTCACGGGTGGAAGGGGAACGAAGGAAAGAGTTCTCTCTCCCCTCTCACAAGAGTTTCCTTCCTAGGAACTCTGATAGATTCAGTAGAAATGAAAAATTTTCTGACAGAGGAGAGGCCAAAAGGCTTCATCAACTTCTCTTTCTTTTTGGCTGAGAAGCTTAATCCGCTTAGCTTATGAGACTGCTGGCCAGCAGCCTCCTGAAAGAATTACAGCTCATTCCACTAGAGCGGTGGCTTCCACATGGGCTTTTAAAAATGAGGCCTCTGTTGAACAGATTTGTAAGGCGGCGACTTGGTCTTCGCTTCATACTTTTTCTAAATTCTACAAATTTGATACTTTTGCTTCCTCTGAGGCTATTTTTGGGAGAAAGGTCTTAGAGGCAGTGGTGCCTTCTGTTTAAGTTCCTGCCTTGTCCCTCCCTTCATCCGTGTCCTAAAGATTTGGTATTGCTATCCCACAAGTAATGGATGAACCCGTGGACTGGATACACCTTACAAGAGAAAACAAAATTTATGCTTACCTGATAAATTTCTTTCTCTTGTGGTGTATCCAGTCCACGGCCCGCCCTGTCACTTTAAGGCAGGTGTTTTTTATTTTTAAACTACAGTCACCACTGCACCCTATAGTTTCTCCTTTTTTTCTTGCTTGTCTTCGGTCGAATGACTGGGGCTGGCAGTTAGGGGAGGAGCTATATAGACAGCTCTGCTGTGGGTGTCCTCTTGCAGCTTCCTGTTGGGAAGGAGAATATCCCACAAGTAATGGATGAACCCGTGGACTGGATACACCACAAGAGAAATAAATTTATCAGGTAAGCATTTTTACCTCTGTGATTACCTTGAAACTAAGCCACTGCAGACTGCCCCCTTATTTCAGTTCTTTTGACAGACTTGCATTTTTAGCCAATCAGTGCTGACTCTTAACTCCATGGAAGTGAGCACAATGTTATCTATATGACACACATGAACTAGCAGTGTCCAACCGTCAAAAACGTTCAAAATGGGCTGAGATAAGAGGCAGTTCGACAGCTTAGAAATTAGCATATGAGCTTACCTAGGTTTAGCTTTCTACAAAGAATACCAAGAGAGCAAAGCAAATTTGATGATAAAAGTAAATTGGAAAGTTGTTTAAAATTGCATTACTTATCTGAATAATGAAAGTTTAATTTTGCCTAGACTGTCCCTTTAATAGAGAGAGTTAGTCGAGGTGGTTCTATGAATTAATTGGGAGAGTTAGTCGAGATGTTTCTATGGACAAATAGGGAGAGCTAGTGGATGTGGTTCTATTGATGAAATAAGGAGTGCTAGTGGAGTTTGATCTATGGACAAATAGGGAGAGCTAGTGGATTTGGTTCTATGGATAAATAAGGAGAGCTAGTGGAGGTGTTCTATGAATTAATAGGGAGAGCTAGTGGATGTGGTTCTATTGATGAAATAAGGAGAGCTAGTGGAGTTTGATCTATGGACAAATAGGGAGAGCTAGTGGATTTGGTTCTATGGATAAATATGGAGTGCTAGTGGAGGTGGTTCTATGAATTAATAGGGAGAGCTAGTGGAGTTGGTTCTATGAATTAATAAGGAGAGCTAGTGGAGGTGGTTCTATGAATTAACAAGGAGAGTTAGTGGAGTTGGTTCTATGAATTAATATGGAGAGCTAGTGGAGGTGGTTCTATGAATTAACAAGGAGAGTTAGTGGAGTTGGTTCTATGAATTAATAAGGAGAGCTAGTGGAGTTGGTTCTATAAATTTAACAAGGAGAGCTAGTGGAGTTGGTTCTATGACTTAATAAGGAGAGCTAGTGGAGTTGGTTCTATGAGTTAATAAGGAGAGCTAGTGGAGTTGGTTCTATGAATTAACAAGGAGAGTTAGTGGAGTTGGTTCTATGAATTAATAAGGAGAGCTAGTGGAGTTGGTTATATGAATTAACAAGGAGAGCTAGTGGAGTTGGTTCTATGAATTAATAAGGAGAGCTAGTGGAGGTGGTTCTATGAATTAATAAGGAGAGCTAGTGGAGGTGGTTCTATGAATTAATAAGAAGAGTTTGTGGAGGTGGTTCTATGAATTAACAAGGAGAGTTAGTGGAGGTGGTTCTATGAATTAACAAGGAGAGTTAGTGGAGTTGGTTCTATGAATTAATAAGGAGAGTTAGTGGAGGTGGTTCTATGAATTAATAAGGAGAGCTAGTGGAGTTGGTTCTATGAATTAACAAGGAGAGTTAGTGGAGGTGGTTCTATGAATTAACAAGGAGAGTTAGTGGAGGTGGTTCTATGAATTAATAAGGAGAGCTAGTGGAGTTGGTTCTATGATTTAATAAGGAGAGCTAGTGGAGGTGGTTCTATGATTTAATAAGGAGAGCTAGTCGAGTTGGTTCTATGAATTAATAAGGAGAGCTAGTGGAGTTGGTTCTATGAATTAACAAGGAGAGCTAGTGGAGTTGGGTTCTATGAATTAATAAGGAGAGCTAGTGGAGGTGGTTCTATGAATTAATAAAGAGAGTTAGTGGAGGTGGTTCTATGAATTAACAAGGAGAGCTAGTGGAGTTGGTTCTATGAATTAACAAGGAGAGCTAGTGGAGGTGGTTCTATGAATTTACAAGGAGAGTTAGTAGAGGTGGTTCTATGAATTAACAAGGAGAGTTAGTGGAGGTGGTTCTATGAATTAATAAGGAGAGCTAGTGGAGTTGGTTCTATGATTTAATAAGGAGAGCTAGTGGAGTTGGTTCTATGATTTAATAAGGAGAGCTAGTGGAGTTGGTTCTATGAATTAATAAGGAGAGCTAGTGGAGTTGGTTCTATGAATTAATAAGGAGAGCTAGTGGAGTTGGTTCTATGAATTAACAAGGAGAGCTAGTGGAGTTGGTTCTATGAATTAATAAGGAGAGCTAGTGGAGGTGGTTCTATGAATTAATAAGAAGAGCTAGTGGAGGTGGTTCTATGAATTAATAAGGAGAGCTAGTGGAGGTGGTTCTATGAATTAATAAGGAGAGCTAGTGGAGGTGGTTCTATGAATTAACAAGGAGAGCTAGTGGAGTTGGTTCTATGAATTAACAAGGAGAGTTAGTGGAGGTGGTTCTATGAATTAATAAGGAGAGTTAGTGGAGGTGGTTCTATGAATTAATAAGGAGAGCTAGTGGAGTTAGTTCTATGAATTAACAAGGAGAGATAGTGGAGGTGGTTCTATGAATTAACAAGGAGAGTTAGTGGAGGTGGTTCTATGAATTAATAAGGAGAGCTAGTGGAGTTGGTTCTATGATTTAATAAGGAGAGCTAGTGGAGGTGGTTCTATGATTTAATAAGGAGAGCTAGTCGAGTTGGTTCTATGAATTAATAAGGAGAGCTAGTGGAGTTGGTTCTATGAATTAACAAGGAGAGCTAGTGGAGTTGGGTTCTATGAATTAATAAGGAGAGCTAGTGGAGGTGGTTCTATGAATTAATAAAGAGAGTTAGTGGAGGTGGTTCTATGAATTAACAAGGAGAGCTAGTGGAGTTGGTTCTATCAATTAACAAGGAGAGCTAGTGGAGGTGGTTCTATGAATTTACAAGGAGAGTTAGTAGAGGTGGTTCTATGAATTAACAAGGAGAGTTAGTGGAGGTGGTTCTATGAATTAATAAGGAGAGCTAGTGGAGTTGGTTCTATGATTTAATAAGGAGAGCTAGTGGAGTTGGTTCTATGAATTAATAAGGAGAGCTAGTGGAGTTGGTTCTATGAATTAATAAGGAGAGCTAGTGGAGTTGGTTCTATGAATTAATAAGGAGAGCTAGTGGAGTTGGTTCTATGAATTAACAAGGAGAGCTAGTGGAGTTGGTTCTATGAATTAATAAGGAGAGCTAGTGGAGTTGGTTCTATGAATTAATAAGGAGAGCTAGTGGAGGTGGTTCTATGAATTAATAAGGAGAGCTAGTGGAGGTGGTTCTATGAATTAATAAGGAGAGCTAGTGGAGGTGGTTCTATGAATTAACAAGGAGAGCTAGTGGAGTTGGTTCTATGAATTAACAAGGAGAGTTAGTGGAGGTGGTTCTATGAATTAACAAGGAGAGTTAGTGGAGTTGGTTCTATGAATTAATAAGGAGAGTTAGTGGAGGTGGTTCTATGAATTAATAAGGAGAGCTAGTGGAGGTGGTTCTATGAATTAACAAGGACAGTTAGTGGAGTTGGTTCTATGAATTAACAAGGAGAGTTAGTGGAGGTGGTTCTATGAATTAATAAGGAGAGCTAGTGGAGTTGGTTCTATGATTTAATGAGGAGAGCTAGTGGAGTTGGTTCTATGATTTAATAAGGAGAGCTAGTGGAGGTGGTTCTATGAATTAATAAGGAGAGTTAGTGGAGTTGGTTGTATGAATTAATAAGGAGAGTTAGTGGAGGTGGTTCTATGAATTAATAAGGAGAGCTAGTGGAGTTGGTTCTATGATTTAATAAGGAGAGCCAGTGGAGGTGGTTCTATGAGTTAGCAAGGAGAGCTAGTGGAGTTGGTTCTATGATTTAATAAGGAGAGCTAGTGGAGGTGGTTGTATGGATTAATAGGGAGAGTTAGTGGAGTTGGTTCTATGGATGCATAGGGAGAGCTAGTGGAGTTGGTTCTATGGATGCATAGGGAGAGCTAGTGAAGGTGGTTCTATGGACAAATAGGGAGAACTAGTGGAGGTGGCTCTGTAAATAAATTGAGAGAGTTAGTGGAGGTGACTATATTAATTGCTAGCTGTTGGTAGTTCTACTAACTTATTGGAGGAGTTGGCATGAGTAGTAAGCTTTTTATTAATATATAATTAACTTCTTCTAATGTCCTAGTAGTGTGGCACCTTGTTATTCCATATATTGAAGCATAAGGGATATTTATAACAAGATATAGTACCTATTAGTTGTTGAAATGTTGGCCAGAAGCACATACAGATTCTAAATATTGCTAGTTATCTTTCTTTCTAATGACACAGTGAGCCCACGGATCATGATCAATTACTGTTGGGAATATCACTCCTGACCAGCAGGAGGAGGCAAAGAGCACCACAACAAAGCTATCACTTTTCTTCCCACAAGCCCTAGTCATTCTCTTTGCCCCTAGTACAAGGAAGAGATGAAGTAATGAGGTGTCCTGATTAGGGCTGCAACTAACGATTATTTTCATAATCGACTAATCGGCCGATTATTTTTTCGATTAATCAGATAAAAAATGAATAATTTTTTTTTTTTTCCTATATTTAAAATAAGATCCACATACTGAGTGTTATAAATATAAACTTCCAAATAAAACTTTACATTACACAACTGTTGGTCCAATTTTTTAAGCAGCAGAACACATTTTTATAATTAAGCAAAACAAAACCACAAACTGTTTGAAAAGAGGTAGAACTAGTAATAGGTAGACTACCACTGTTTATAGCATTCTGTTATTCACTCTTTCAGAAACTTTGCATTGAAATGCAAAAATGTCAACATGTTCACATGCTTCTGGCTGATCTTTTTTGCAGCTATTTTGCCTGCAGCAGAGAAGAGGCACTCAGATGGTTTTGAGGTGCCTGAGATGCATAAATAGGGTTTTGCCAATTTCACCAAGGTGTGCTATATATCTTTGTTAGTTCTCCACCAATGCAAGGGGCCTCTCAACAAAGTAAGCATGGACTTCATTTTAACATAAAAATATCTTGAATATCTATATGCAGTGGTAAATAACCATCTATAAGGTTTTGGGGGAAAATATATAGTCCACTCTTAAAATAACAGATATATGCTTACAGTGGTTGAATTTGGTATATATTCCAATTAATTAAAAATAGAAAAAAAGGCAAAAGGGCTAAAGACTAATATACTGTTGTGTGTGTGTGTATATATATATATATATATATATATATATATATATATATATATATATATATATATAAAAACCCATCAGTTGTACAGTGTTACCCTCCAATGGTCATCTGCCCGGGTGCCAACATGCAGTCAATATTCCAAACGAAATGGTCGCACTCTCAGGTCTTTTAGTGAAAAATCGTGGTAAATTTTAATGAAACGTTTTCGGGGTATTCTTCCCCATCATCAGCATAAACATACAGTGCATCAAACAAACTTAAATAGAAGCCTATTGCTCGTTAAACATAAATCAAAAATACCTGTGTGTGAAGATTTCTCAGTGTGGTGGCGCCAAACAGTGTGTGTGTGGACCGCATGTTTGCGTTCCACTATGTGAACCGGAAGTGTTAAGTGCAGTATTGTATCCGGTATCCTCATTTCTATACAAAGCTTATAATGTTATAATATCGATACAAACTTACTGTGTTAATAAATTACGTTACTAAAGTATGTAATAGTGTTTCAAACTCTGTGCCTTTATTGACAGTGTAACTTATTCTACGTATTGTTACAATTGCGTGAATTTATTAAGCCGGTGCCTCCTGCACTGCTCATAGGCTCATATATATGTATGTGCATTGTTCCCTATTATCTAAATTACATCTCCCTTACTGTAGTGCTACTATTGTTCGTTATGATGATCTCTGTGACAGGTTCTATAGAGTTCGCTGTCATCTTCTAGTTGTCATAGGAACCATTTGTTCTGCCGGTTCTACTTGGGCGGATGGATCTATTGGTTTACCTAGTTCAGATTTACCACTATTCTATGGCCAGTATGCATTACCTTCATGTCTCACTATTAACATGATTTTTTGGACTTCATTCATTTACATATCACTTGTACTTGTCCTGGAATGTGCTTGTTAGAGGGGCTAAAAGTATTCTCTGGCACTTATTGTATGTAGTATATGTATATCATCTTAAGTATCGTATATGTTTTCCTAGGCTGTCTTTATAGATTATGTAATTGATGCCCTCCTATGGACCTAGATACCAGTAAAGGAAAATAAAATCATCTAACCATTTAGCATGGGTAAAAATACAAAATTATTAGTAAAACATAAGAAATATATAGAAACTAAAAATAAGAAATAGCAACCTAACTGCTGTTGCTACATTACACACTTAGCTCTAGTAATGTATAATTGGTATTGATTTTGTTCTAAATTATATCTATCTCTCTTGTGCCTGTATACACATTACATATATTATATACATCTTAGCTCTCTTAGTATGTATTAGAGAAAGCTATTGTTGCCCTGTTAGTCCATATAGTTACTCCGTGTCAAATTTCTATATAGTGATGTCCATCCTTAATTGAATCTTTGAGTTCATCATAGTTGGACAGTCCTAGTGCAGTGTCCCTATTTTTTGGTGTTGGCACAAACTGACCCTTGGACGTATGGGATGTCATCCTCAATTGGATGGTTGATGTCATCTCTGTCATGGTTATATATCCATGGTTCCTAGACCTGTGTCTTTTCTGATGTTCCTGTCGGTTATTCTCTGCACGCTAAGATTGTCACCTTAGATTGGTGCAGATGGATCATCTCTGTGTGGTTGCCATGGATTTAAAGGAAGCTCCGTATTTTAAGTCTGCATGAGAACTTGTTGGCAATTGGCATTAATATACCGAGTGATGTTGCATTGGAGGAATCATTGCCATGACTCCCCCAACGCCAGGTAGTGCACCCTGCGCTGAATGGTCTACCCCCCAAGAGGCCTGACCCTCAGTGCATTGTCACATATTACTCAAGGTGTAATTGCCATGCCCCAGTATGTGTCTCGGCTTAAATGAGCGCTTTAAAATCCGGAGGTGAGTTTAACCCTCCTGGGGCTACCGTGCCCAATCTATATATCCATTCAGCTTCTCTTCTAAGCAGGGCCTTATTTCTGTCACCACCCCTATCAAGGGGGGGGATATGATCAATCAGGATATATCTGATAGTGGACACCTGGTGTCTCATGTCGGCACAGTGTCTGGCCACCGGTTGGTCCGATCCTCCTTGTTCTAATGCCAGCCGTATTGCCCGTCTGTGGTTAGCCATCCTATCGCGGAGTGTTCCGCTCGTCTTGCCCACGTAGAACCGGGCACATGGACAGAATAATAGGTAAACTACAAATGTTGTAGTGCAGGATATTGAGTGCTTGATCTTGAATACTTTATTCGTGTGAGGATGGTGAAAGTTTTTAGTTGTTATGAGACCATTACATGTTGTGCACCCTAGGCACCTGTATGAACCTTTGATGTTAGTATGGGCAGTATCCATGTAACTTGATTTAGGGTCTGTGCGTACCAAGCTGTCCTTAAGGTTAGTTCCCCTCCGGTATGCTACCATTGGTGTCAGGTTGTGCGTGAAGGTCAATTTAGGGTCAGACTGCACTATTGGCCAGTGTTCTCTTAGTATGTTACCAGCTTGTGTGGTGTTAGGTGAAAACGTTGTTGCCATTATCAATTTGTTCAGCTTCTCTGTCAGATTCCCCTTATGTATCAGGCTGTCCTGAGAGTGTGGAAGGACTTGTTTTAGGGTACTGTCAAGTATCTGTTGCTTGTATCCCCGCTGTAAGAATTTGTCTCGCATGAGCTGTAGCTGTGAGACCCCTGTGGCTCTGTTTGAATTATTCCGCATTACTCTAGTCATCTGTGATTTGACTATCCCTTTTAATAGGGCTGGGGGGTGACAGCTTGTTGCACTTAAAATGGAATTTTTATCAGTAGGCTTGCTGTAGAGTGTGGTGCCTAGGGAATTACCATCTATGTAAATAGTGAGGTCTAGGAATTGTATCTCTTTATGGTGGTGCGTGATCTTGAATCTCACTGGTGTAGGGGTATTATTCCATTTCATAAACCACTCTGACAGCGCCTGTTGTCCGCCACGCCACACCATGAACACATCATCGATGTATCTTGCGTAGTAAACAACCTGCGATGTGTCAGTGCTCCATAGGAATTGGTTTTCAAATTGAGACATATATATATTGGCATACGATGGGGCCATGTTGGACCCCATCGCAGTGCCTGTAAGTTGCAAATAAAAAGATGTCTCAAAGCGAAAGTAGTTCCTAGTGAGGCAGTATTCCATTAGTGTCAAAAAATAGTCAATGGGGGGTCCCTCATATAGTGTACTGTCTATGAGGTGTTGTTTGGTAGCCATGAGTCCTGTGTCATGAGGGATGATAGTGTAGAGACTGTTGACATCCAGGGTGACCAGGATGTCTCCAGTCTCCACACGCACATCCCTCATCTTCCTAATGAGGTCATTAGTGTCTGAAATGAATGATCTGACAGTCTTGACAATGGGTTGGAGGAAAATATCTATTACTTGTGCCACTGGCTGTGTAAGTGATTGTACTGCGGAGACTATGGGTCGCCCTGGTGGGTGCTGTAGGGTTTTGTGTATCTTTGGGGTGGTGTATAGTATTGGGATTCTTGGATGTGTTGTAGTGCAGTATTCAAAGAGTTGTTCCGTTAGGTATCCTTGTTCAAATCCTAGTTTAAGGATACCATCCAGTTCTTTCTTGTATTTGCAAAAAACCCAGTACATTTGAGCCAACAAACAGTAGTGCTAGCACCAAGACATTTATGAGGCTAGTAGCACAAGATATGGAAACACATAATAAGTCCAACAAATGGAGACACAACCTCACAAACACTGAAAGAGCAGCTATTAAAACCTTACAAAATGACCATGCTCTGGTCATTCGCCCTGCGGATAAAGGTGGGGCAATAGTCCTGATGGACTATGAGGATTACAAAGAAGACATACTTAAGCAATTGACTGACAACAACACTTATAGCAAGTTACCAGGTGACCCTACGGTCAAATACAAGAAAGAACTGGATGGTATCCTTAAACTAGGATTTGAACAAGGATACCTAACGGAACAACTCTTTGAATACTGCACTACAACACATCCAAGAATCCCAATACTATACACCACCCCAAAGATACACAAAACCCTACAGCACCCACCAGGGCGACCCATAGTCTCCGCAGTACAATCACTTACACAGCCAGTGGCACAAGTAATAGATATTTTCCTCCAACCCATTGTCAAGACTGTCAGATCATTCATTTCAGACACTAATGACCTCATTAGGAAGATGAGGGATGTGCGTGTGGAGACTGGAGACATCCTGGTCACCCTGGATGTCAACAGTCTCTACACTATCATCCCTCATGACACAGGACTCATGGCTACCAAACAACACCTCATAGACAGTACACTATATGAGGGACCCCCCATTGACTATTTTTTGACACTAATGGAATACTGCCTCACTAGGAACTACTTTCGCTTTGAGACATCTTTTTATTTGCAACTTACAGGCACTGCGATGGGGTCCAACATGGCCCCATCGTATGCCAATATATATATGTCTCAATTTGAAAACCAATTCCTATGGAGCACTGACACATCGCAGGTTGTTTACTACGCAAGATACATCGATGATGTGTTCATGGTGTGGCGTGGCGGACAACAGGCGCTGTCAGAGTGGTTTATGAAATGGAATAATACCCCTACACCAGTGAGATTCAAGATCACGCACCACCATAAAGAGATACAATTCCTAGACCTCACTATTTACATAGATGGTAATTCCCTAGGCACCACACTCTACAGCAAGCCTACTGATAAAAATTCCATTTTAAGTGCAACAAGCTGTCACCCCCCAGCCCTATTAAAAGGGATAGTCAAATCACAGATGACTAGAGTAATGCGGAATAATTCAAACAGAGCCACAGGGGTCTCACAGCTACAGCTCATGCGAGACAAATTCTTACAGCGGGGATACAAGCAACAGATACTTGACAGTACCCTAAAACAAGTCCTTCCACACTCTCAGGACAGCCTGATACATAAGGGGAATCTGACAGAGAAGCTGAACAAATTGATAATGGCAACAACGTTTTCACCTAACACCACACAAGCTGGTAACATACTAAGAGAACACTGGCCAATAGTGCAGTCTGACCCTAAATTGACCTTCACGCACAACCTGACACCAATGGTAGCATACCGGAGGGGAACTAACCTTAAGGACAGCTTGGTACGCACAGACCCTAAATCAAGTTACATGGATACTGCCCATACTAACATCAAAGGTTCATACAGGTGCCTAGGGTGCACAACATGTAATGGTCTCATAACAACTAAAAACTTTCACCATCCTCACACGAATAAAGTATTCAAGATCAAGCACTCAATATCCTGCACTACATCATTTGTAGTTTACCTATTATTCTGTCCATGTGCCCGGTTCTACGTGGGCAAGACGAGCGGAACACTCCGCGATAGGATGGCTAACCACAGACGGGCAATACGGCTGGCATTAGAACAAGGAGGATCGGACCAACCGGTGGCCAGACACTGTGCCGACATGAGACACCAGGTGTCCACTATCAGATATATCCTGATTGATCATATCCCCCCCCTTGATAGGGGTGGTGACAGAAATAAGGCCCTGCTTAGAAGAGAAGCTGAATGGATATATAGATTGGGCACGGTAGCCCCAGGAGGGTTAAACTCACCTCCGGATTTTAAAGCGCTCATTTAAGCCGAGACACATACTGGGGCATGGCAATTACACCTTGAGTAATATGTGACAATGCACTGAGGGTCAGGCCTCTTGGGGGGTAGACCATTCAGCGCAGGGTGCACTACCTGGCGTTGGGGGAGTCATGGTAATGATTCCTCCAATGCAACATCACTCGGTATATTAATGCCAATTGCCAACAAGTTCTCATGCAGACTTAAAATACGGAGCTTCCTTTAAATCCATGGCAACCACACAGAGATGATCCATCTGCACCAATCTAAGGTGACAATCTTAGCGTGCAGAGAATAACCGACAGGAACATCAGAAAAGACACAGGTCTAGGAACCATGGATATATAACCATGACAGAGATGACATCAACCATCCAATTGAGGATGACATCCCATACGTCCAAGGGTCAGTTTGTGCCAACACCAAAAAATAGGGACACTGCACTAGGACTGTCCAACTATGATGAACTCAAAGATTCAATTAAGGATGGACATCACTATATAGAAATTTGACACGGAGTAACTATATGGACTAACAGGGCAACAATAGCTTTCTCTAATACATACTAAGAGAGCTAAGATGTATATAATATATGTAATGTGTATACAGGCACAAGAGAGATAGATATAATTTAGAACAAAATCAATACCAATTATACATTACTAGAGCTAAGTGTGTAATGTAGCAACAGCAGTTAGGTTGCTATTTCTTATTTTTAGTTTCTATATATTTCTTATGTTTTACTAATAATTTTGTATTTTTACCCATGCTAAATGGTTAGATGATTTTATTTTCCTTTACTGGTATCTAGGTCCATAGGAGGGCATCAATTACATAATCTATAAAGACAGCCTAGGAAAACATATACGATACTTAAGATGATATACATATACTACATACAATAAGTGCCAGAGAATACTTTTAGCCCCTCTAACAAGCACATTCCAGGACAAGTACAAGTGATATGTAAATGAATGAAGTCCAAAAAATCATGTTAATAGTGAGACATGAAGGTAATGCATACTGGCCATAGAATAGTGGTAAATCTGAACTAGGTAAACCAATAGATCCATCCGCCCAAGTAGAACCGGCAGAACAAATGGTTCCTATGACAACTAGAAGATGACAGCGAACTCTATAGAACCTGTCACAGAGATCATCATAACGAACAATAGTAGCACTACAGTAAGGGAGATGTAATTTAGATAATAGGGAACAATGCACATACATATATATGAGCCTATGAGCAGTGCAGGAGGCACCGGCTTAATAAATTCACGCAATTGTAACAATACGTAGAATAAGTTACACTGTCAATAAAGGCACAGAGTTTGAAACACTATTACATACTTTAGTAACGTAATTTATTAACACAGTAAGTTTGTATCGATATTATAACATTATAAGCTTTGTATAGAAATGAGGATACCGGATACAATACTGCACTTAACACTTCCGGTTCACATAGTGGAACGCAAACATGCGGTCCACACACACACTGTTTGGCGCCACCACACTGAGAAATCTTCACACACAGGTATTTTTGATTTATGTTTAACGAGCAATAGGCTTCTATTTAAGTTTGTTTGATGCACTGTATGTTTATGCTGATGATGGGGAAGAATACCCCGAAAACGTTTCATTAAAATTTACCACGATTTTTCACTAAAAGACCTGAGAGTGCGACCATTTCTTTTGGAATATATATATATATATATATATATATATGTAAAAGGACACAGCCTTACACATTTATCTATAGAGTACATATATCAGCAATAGCAAGCATTGTGCAAACAGGTCATAGGGACATAAATTCATATAGCAAATGACATCAATCTAGGGCTAGGTGTAAATAACAAGCTCGGCACTATATCATGCAAAGCATAGTCCCAAATCACCTGATTTTATATAAACAATCCAAATTATGACTCCTTTTTTATTTCTGGGTTGCACATAAGACAGGAGTAGTTGTAAACTTAAAAAAGAAACTTATACTGTCCTAAAAATGTGAAAAGTAAAACATCTGTAGACGTCCTTTAGGCTAAGGACATAACCATAAAACACAATACCATGTGCAGGAGCTCATTGGAGTGAAGCAGCTGGTGTTGTGCACAGACCAACTTATTGCAAACCAACTAATCGATTATGAGATTCGTTGACAACTATTTTCATAATCGATTATCATCGATTATGCCGATTAGTTGTTGCAGCTCTAGTCCTGATTAAGATTCTTCTATCAAGATTTTTTTTTTATTTTGAAGTCTGGGCAAGATTGCTCTGGCCTTCCATCACAATTTGGGTCTAGCTGTACTCCATGTTAGTCTCTTCAGCAGGGCTGTGGTGGCTTTAAAGCAGTTAGGAACTTGTAAAGTGGGCTTTGCTGCATTTTCCTAACATGTTGCTGTCCTGGTATAGAAAGCCTGAGTATGTTTACTCTGTCTTTCTCTTTACACAGGTCTCTGTGAGGAGCGGCATCCTCTCAAACTTTGTGAGTCGTCTGACTGCCGGAGGACTAGAATGCAGGTCAGTGCCTTTTGTTCTTCTGGGGCTAGAAGGCTGGCACTAAAGGGATTAAAGCCATTTGCACTTAATTGGGACAAATCCTTATGGATGTTTCGGCAGTGGCAGGCACATAATGCATGTGACATGGAGACTGTTCTCTTCCTTCTCAGCAAGGAAGGAGTTAATTACCTGTTGGACTAATTTAATTTTATCATTTTATTAAGTAGGTAGCCCTATTCAGTTCCCTTGTTCATCGGGAGGTTCCGGGAGAATGATTCAGGGACTGTTAAGAGTGTGTACTTGGCGCCATTTTTGTAGAGGCTTCTTAGTGTTATACATCATGATGTGATGCATTGTATTTCTGGGATTCCCCTGCTCCGTTGTTAGTTTTTCTTATGGGAGCTGTGCGAGGGTGGCAGTGTTTTTATTTGTGATTTATTTATTTTTTGCCATGCTTCTGGGGTCTTACAAGAAGCCTTGTTTTAGAGGGAGTTTAGTAGAGCTCCATTCTGTGTTGACCACGCCTCCTTCTTTACTTTCGGAATGACGCCATTTTAGAGGTGGTTGAGCGCTTGTGTCTTCTCCGCCCCGTTCTCCGGCATGAGAGCGGGAAGGAGCTGACGTTCTTTCTGCCTTGTATATCAGTTGTGCTTTTTTGCAGAAACAGCTGCAAATTTGAAAGCACTTCATAATGTTTATAGGCCGGTGAGAATGGATGAAATTTAAATATGTTACGATGTCGCAATAAGCAGGCAATTTAAATAATAAAGAAAGATGCTTGAATTGTCTCTGTTTTTCATCCGTCAATCTAAGATAAGAGGATGGAAATTGAATTAAGTTATGATGTGTGTATACACATTAGCAGCCAATGAATACAATTTAAGGACGGAGGAATTTTGTCTTCCTCTTTCCTTGGCAGCTCAGGTTTGGTTTTCCAACATAAACGTTCCATTGTCCTGGTTATACTTAGAGGATTGGGCTGAATGGTATACTATTTTAAATAGTTTCTACATACATATGCATTGTTTATGTTATTTTCCTTCGATTAAGGAAATATTATAATCTAATGAATAATTTCTTCTTGCTAAGACATGGAACAGTGGTCTGTTCTTGTATATATTTATTTTTTATATTTAAAAAAAAAAAGGCTCTCTAATAATAAAGTGACAGTATCATATTTAATATATTTAATATTATCAAATATTTAATTCCAAAAAATGATTTTAGCTTCATGTCTCCCTGGATGATGCTGTTTAGGCTATGCCACAGCTTTCTCCGCAAATGTCCCCTTGCCTTGTTATGGCATCACATGCAGTGCCCTGCTGTTCCTCTAAATCTCCTGGACGAGTTATATGCTTGCAAGATTGTCTGCCCAGGTATCTTCTCACATCTGTGGCTCTGTCTGCTTTTCTTGTTTTAGAGGGAAATCGCAAGAGGAAATTTAATGAATCAGATAGTAAGGTCTCTGCTCTGCTTGCTGCTACACATATTGCCCTTCTTATACTCCATTGAGGAGGCTAATCGGTAGCGTCTGAGGGTTAAGACTCCAATTGAGACAGTTTAACTCCTTCATCTGGTACTGAAGTAGTTCTCTTCAGATTGAAGCCTCAACAGCTTTGGGTATTATTTAAGAAGGGTTGGCTACTTGGTAGACTTTGACTTTCCTGTCGTTGTCACTACTCAAGAATCTAGTAATATTTATATACACTAGGTTTCATTGGTAAAGATTTCTCCTGTTCTCGATTATGCTAGAATTTCTCAGGTATGGGAGAAGTCAAGGATTCCTTTTCCCCCATCTGCTGTCTATATTAAACTGTCTCCTTTAATTATCAGCATGGTATTTAAAGTTGTAGGAGCCTCTATTATTCAGATGAAGATAGATGCTCCTTCAGGAAGGAGATTTTTATGGACACGTGCGGCATCCTTTGGTACAACGCCTGGTCTGATTCCAGTGAAGGTCCATTTTTTTCTTTTTGTCGCTAATGTTGTCTTTCGTTAAATAAACCCTCAGCTAAATCTCATTCAGTAGGTAGGGTTTACCCCAAGCCAGGATCGGATCCTATGGGGGGGGGGGCAATCTATCTATTGCCTGTATACGAAAGGTCCTAGATCTCTAAAGGGGCAGTTGATATAGAATTCCAGGGTTTCTATTTGGAATTCAACCCCTTCCTCCCAGGGGCAGGTTTTACTTTTTTAGGATTAGCTGTAGTCAGATAAGAAGAGACACATTCTTGTAATGTGTTCAGGGTCTTCCTCCCTGTGAGTGATGGTCCAGTTCCAGTTCTGGAACAGGGATCGTTTCTTTTCCACTCTGTTCGTGGTTACAGAGGGAACTTTGTGGCCTAATTTAGAACTAAATTGTATAAACAGTTTCTTTAAGTACTGTCCTTCAAGATGGAGACTATTCGCTCCATTCTTCCTTGATGCAGGGGGTCAGTTTATAATGACCTTAGACTTAAAGGATGCGTATACTCAGGTTCCCAATAAAGGGTTCTTCTTAGAATTTTTCTTTCTG
Organism: Bombina bombina; assembly: GCF_027579735.1. NCBI lineage: Eukaryota > Metazoa > Chordata > Amphibia > Anura > Bombinatoridae > Bombina > Bombina bombina. Next base: position 1,249,199,976 of record NC_069501.1, on the reverse strand, counting down.
ACCAAACTTTTTCAGTTTGTGGTTCAACAATGGCTTTTCCCCAGCTTCCTGAGTTTTCTAACAATGGTTCTGGGATTGCAGTGGCGGCCTGCCTGACTGACCTTTTTGTTAGGCGCCATCCTTCTTTAAGCAAAATCTCATTCAGAGGTTTCTTTTGGAGCTGGGAAAGAAGTCCCTTATCTCAGCTACAGAGAGGGACTATAATTGTTTTCCTATCGATGCACATCCCTCTGACAGAAAAGCCAATCCTGCTCTCTTCAGTCTAGTGTTTGGCAGCTGTGATTCAGTGTATGGAGACAATTGGTATGATGGGGCTTCCATGGACATCATCCATTGTTTTATTTTGTTTGAGAGCTCTGCAGTAAGGCATGCTTTGTCAGAGGAATGGGGATTATTCAGATGTCTCTGGGAATAGATCTAGACGACAAGATTCTCTTCCCGTGGTGGTTTTTCAGGAATCTCGGTCTTGGCACTCATGTTTCGGAGACCTTCCTGGGCATTTGTGATTGTGAACACCAGCCTGCTGGGATGGGAGGACTTGGGGACTCGTTGAAGGCGCAGGGATGTTGGTTCCGTGAGACTGCTCTCCCTTTCATCATTTGGGAATTGTGAGAGAGTTACAATGATCTAAATTTTTGGCTTCAGTGTCCAAGCCCAGTTTAGCAGGTTCTAATCTGAGCAGCGCCTTGAGACATTATAGCCTCTATGGCTTATATCATTTTCTTCTGAGTTCCTTAGTCATATAGGAAGTGTTTCAGATTTTTTTCTGTGGACAGATGCTCACAGTTTCTGTCTATCGGCCATCCACTTTTTTGGAGTGGACATGTGGGAAGCGGTGTTTCTGTTCAATCAGACTTCCCTTATCGGGGAGTAGGACCTCCATCCGGAGGTGTTTTTCAGGTTCACAACCAATTGGGGCTTACTAGAATTGGTTCTGATGGTGTTTTGTCAAAACACAAAGTTCCCTAATTTGGTCGGGGTCAAGAGATCTTCATGCCTTTCTGATATATATTCTGGTAGTTCTTTGGAACTCCAGGTGGACTTACCCTTTTTCAAGTGTTATTCTCCTTCCATGAGTCTTCGTTCAGCTCAAGAGGGAGAGAGTATTGGTTTTTCTAGTTGCTCATGCGTGGCATTGCAAGATCTGTAGGCGGATCTAGTGGAGATGTCATTTCGAAGGGTCATCCAAAATTTTCGTTCTCTGAAGCTGATGATTTGGAGATTGAATGTTTGTATCTTAATATAGCTGGACAGTTAGCTCAGCTTGCTTAAGGCATTGTGGCTGAGCTCTGTAGTAACCCAAGGGTTGCAGGTTCATCCCCGGCGAGGTCCATTCAACCTTTCATCCTTCTAAGGTTGATAAAATGAGCAGCGTCTTGAGACCCTTGCGGGTGATTGGTCGCGCTTGCAAGTACCCAATACATTCATACTTTTGTGTAAAGTAATCTCTGAAGCACATTTTAAGGAGTTTTCTTAGTACCCTCAAGGGTCAGATTCCGGCTAATTCCATTAGGTGGATTGTGTCCTACGATGGCTTAGTGGTAAACTTTGCTGCTTTATAAGCTGAAAGTCAAGAGTTCAAATACAGCTGTGGCTATATACTCTTCTTTACCCTAGCATCTGGCGGATGGGACGGATGTACAATCCTTTTCAGGTCCTGGTCAGTATCAGGCCTGTATTTAAGTTGGTTGCTCCTCCTTGAAGCCTTATCGTTGTTCTTAAGGTTTTTTTCTGCTTTCTTCTGCTAAGAGAGTTCCAGATTTTCAGCGTGGCAGTGTGGTACTTCTTATCTCGTATTTACTGTTAGATAAAGTAGTTCTCTGTACCAAGTTTGGTTTTCTTCTAGGGTCCTTTTGGACAGAAAGGAGATTGTTGTTCCCTTTCTCTGTCTTATACTTCTCTTCATGAAGATCGGCTGTTACACATCCTAGATGTTGTGCGGGCCTAATAATTGTATCTACACTATTAGGACTTTTGTCAGTCTTCTGCATTGTTTTGTTTTTCTAAACATAATTGCTGGAAAATTCCATCCACTTTCTTCTCTGTTGCAAAGTGTTAATCTTAGAGCTTATAAGCCTGCTGGACAGCAGCCTCCTGAGAGTATTTCAGCATCTGCACTGGGGCAGTGAATTTTTTGGGCCTTCAAAAGTGAGAACTCTGTGGAAAAGTTTTTCACTAACTTTTATTAATTTGATATTTTCAAGCAGTAGTGCCTTCTGTTTAGATTACCTGTCTTTTCCCTCCCGTATCATCTGTGTCCTCTAGCTTGGGTATTGATTCCCAACAGTAATTGATTATGATCCGTGGACTCACCGTGTCATTAGAAAGAAAACAAAATTTATGCTTACTTGATAAATGTATTTATTTCTTGAAACGGTGAGTCCACGTCCCGCCCTGTTTATTTACACAGGTTTTTGTGTTGTAAACCTCAGGCACCTCTGCACCTTGTGTAATTTCCTTTCTCTCCTTTTCCTTCGGTCGAATGACTGGGGTTTGTGGGAAGGGAAGTGATACTTAACAGCTCTGCTGTGGTGCTCTTTGCCTCCTCCTGCTGGCCAGGAGTGATATTCCCAACAGTAATTGATGATGATCCATGGACTCACCGTGTCAAGAAATAAATTTATCAGGTAAGCTTAAATTTTGTTTTTTATTTGTTGCACAAAAGTTTAATACACATCATAAACGCTGATCATGACAGTGCTATTACTCATATATTTGCTATGCGTGTATGTTGCAACGTAGTTCTAGTTGTTATGTTGATTGCCCCTTGCAGCGATATTCAGCACTCTTGTTGTGCGTCTGAAGAGTACAGCAGTGAGGATCACGTGGACAAACCAGCTAAAAGGTCCAGGTATAGAATTTTTTTAGATTACACAGATTTTAGGTGGTCTATATATATCTTGCAGTGTTCTCCACAGAAAATTTTGCCAGCCAGGTGGCATTATGAAGTAGTCAGGTAACATTATGAAGTAGCCGGGTGGGGGCGGTGTAATATTTTCTAATATTATATAATTTTCTGCTATGTAAAGCACAAATTAATTGCATAATTTAACATAAATGTATATAATGATAATTTGTGCAATAAAAATCAAACATTTTTAATATTAGCTAATTTTAGCTTATTATTGGCTAAAATGTTAGCCGGGTGGTCGATTAAAATCAGCCGGGTGGTGCACTGGTTAAAAAGGTCTTGGGGAGAACACTGTCTTAAGTGTAGTACAGACTAAGCCTTTTTTGGAAACAGACACAGTATTAACTTGATTATCATATTATAACTTTAGGACTAAGCATTTTAGCATCTCTTGATTCTCTGTCATTTAGAAGTTGTGTGCTCCTCCAAAGTGTTAGCTACCACAGGTTCACAGCATATACTGACCTTCACAAGTCAATGCTGTCTTATCCCTGATAAGTATCATAATATATGGGAACATTTTTTCTAGGTCTCTGAACTATTTGTCATTGGGTTCCTTCGGTATCTTGGAATCCCTAAAAAATCTGTAAGTCTGGTGTTTGTTTTTCTTTTTTGCAATGAAAATTCTGAGCACTGTAGAATTATCTCTGAATACTGGTAATTAGTGAAGTATGAACAATGAAATGTTCCATTTAAGAAAAAAATACTACTGTCCTCACACATACACAAACATATCCTTAAATTGTTATTCCATATGGGTATAGCTTTTCCTTTACTCCTCTTTACACGTTCTTCCAAACTTTTGTTCTCAATCTAAACTCCATATTAAAACCTCACCTCTTTTCTCAGCTCCCACAACCAAATCTTTATTTTCATACCTTTCTAACCACACTCAACCAATTCTCTTCACATCCACACCCACACCCAGCCTTTACACAGTTCTCAATCCACACCCAAGCTCTACTCGTATCCACTCACAACAACCTATTTTCTTCACATCTCATCACCTGTATTCAGCTCGTAACTTGATGTCTCTGTACCTACACACACCATCTCAACACCCACACCTAAATCTGTGGACAACTCTCCACCCATACAGTCTTCAGACCTCTCTAACCACTCTCTCTAAACTTTTCTCTCCATATCTCTCCCCCCACACCCAAACTTTTCTACACACCTCTTCAGTCAAACCCAACCTCTTCTCTTCTAGCCTCACTGGCCACATTCAGTGTCTTCCCACCTCAGTGTCCTTAATTAGTCTCTTTAAACTCCACTGCCTACCCACAGCCAACTTCTTCACAACTGACCACCAACAACGAAGCTTCACTCCTCTTCAACTAAAACCTTCCTCTTCACCTCGGATCACCCACACTCTAGCTCTAGTCCTTTCTTCCCAAACTCATCCTTATCTCTACTTCTTCATCTCTCTACCCACAATCTCTCTCTTCACACCACACTACCCATAACCAAACTTTAATCCTCTCCACCTTAACACAAGTTCTACACATCTAGCCACCCACACCCAAGCTTTATTCCACTCCATTCACACTTTAACAGGTTTTTTTTCACATCTCTTATCCAAGTCTTACTGCTCACACCCAACCATCTTACATATGGCCACCAACAAACAGCCTCTTTCCACCCATACTTAATCTGTTCATGTCTCTCCATCCACACCCGACCTCTTCCCTTCAATATGTCTCCACCTACACTCAACCTCTTCTCTTCACATCTCTCTATCCACAACCAAGTTCTACTCCTCTCCATCCACTCCTAACTTCTTCTCTTCATATCTCTTTGTACACACCCATGCTCCCCTCTTTTCCAAACACACACCCTATTTCTTCTCTTTGCACATTTCCACCCAAAACAAACCCTTTTTCTTTATACCTCTGCATTTACACCCAAACTCCTCTTTCGACACCACAACACCCACATCCAACCTCTTGTCTTCAAACCTTTCTTCTTACACACAGTATTTGCTTTTCATTTGTTTGCACCACTGTACTTAAAGGGACAGAAAAGTTAAACTTTAACTTTCATGATTCAGCATGCAATTTTAAACAACTTCTGTTTAGTTTACTTCTGTTATCAAATTTGCTTTTTTCTCTTGATATCTTTAATTGAAGAGTATGCTCAAGAGCTGCTGCTCCTAAACCTACCTACAGTAGGTATAATTTTCAACAAACAATACCAAGAGAATGAAATAACTTTGACAATAAAAGTAAATTGGAAGTATGGTGTACAGGGGTAACCAACCCGGTAGCAGTCACCAGTTTAAAGGGACAGTCAAGTAAAAAAAAAAATGTTCATGATTTAAATAGGGCATGTAATTTTAAACAACTTTCCAATTTACTTTTATGACCAATTTTGCTTTGTTCTCTTGGTATTCTTAGCTGAAAGCTAAACCTGGGAGGTTCATATGCTAATTTCTTAGACCTTGAAGGCCGCCTCTAATCTGAAAGCATTTTGACAGTTTTTCACCACTAGAGGACGTTAGTTCATGTGTTTCACATAGATAACATTTAGCTCAGGCCTGTGAAGCTCCTAGGAGTCAGCATTGATTGGCTAAAATGCAAGTCTGTCAAAAGAACTGAAATAAAGGGGCAGTTTGCAGAGGCATAGATACAAGGTAATCACAGAGGTAAAAAGTATATTATTATAACTTTGTTGGTTATGCAAAACTAGGGAATGGGTAATAAAGGGATTATCTACCTTTTTAAACAGCAACAATACTTAAGTTTACTGTCCCTTTAAGGTGGAAAGGGTCTGTTAACCCTTTATGTGCCAGTTTGTCACAGTCTAACCATTCTAGGCAAGCCTGTTAGTCCACTTTAATGCCACACACACTAAATTATCTTTCTTTCATGTAATTAGCAAGAGTCCATGAGCTAGTGACGTATGGGATATACATTCCTACCAGGAGGGGCAAAGTTTCCCAAACCTCAAAATGCCTATAAATACACCCCTCACCACACCCACAAATCAGTTTTACAAACTTTGCCTCCTATGGAGGTGGTGAAGTAAGTTTGTGCTAGATTCTACGTTGATATGCGCTCCGCAACAGGTTGGAGCCCGGTTTTCCTCTCAGCGTGCAGTGAATGTCAGAGGGATATGAGGAAAGTATTGCCTATTTGAATGCAATGATCTCCTTCTACTGGGTCTATTTCATAGGTTCTCTGTTATCGGTCGTAGAGATTCATCTCTTACCTCCCTTTTCAGATCGACGATATACTCTTATATATATATACCATTACCTCTGCTGATTTTCGTTTCAGTACTGGTTTGGCTTTCTACAAACATGTAGATGAGTGTCCTGGGGTAAGTGAGTCTTATTTTCTGTGACACTCTAAGCTATGGTTGGGCGCTTTTTTTATAAAGTTCAAAATATATGTATTCAAACATTTATTTGCCTTGACTCAGGATGTTCAACATTCCTTATTTTCAGACAGTCAGTTTCATATTTGGGATGATGCATTTGAATCAATCATTTTTTCTTACCTTAAAAAAATTTGACTTTTTTCCTGTGGGCTGTTAGGCTCGCGGGGGCTGAAAATGCTTAATTTTATTGCGCCATTCTTGGCGCAGACTTTTTTGGCGCAAAAAATCTTTTCTGTTTCCGGTGTCATACGTGTCGCCGGAAGTTGCGTCATTTTTTGACGTTCTTTTGCGCCAAAAATGTTGGTGTTCCGGATGTGGCGTCATTTTGGCGCCAAAAGCATTTAGGCGCCAAATAATGTGGGCGTCTTATTTGGCGCTAAAAAAATATGGGCGTCGCTTTTGTCTCCACATTATTTAAGTCTCATTTTTCATTGCTTCTGGTTGCTAGAAGCTTGTTCTTTGGCATTTTTTCCCATTCCTGAAACTGTCATTTAAGGAATTTGATAAATTTTGCTTTATATGTTATTTTTTCTCTTACATATTGCAAGATGTCTCATGTTGCATCTGAGCCAGAAGATACTTCAGGAAAATCGCTGCCTGGTGCTGGAACTACCAAAGCTAAGTGTATCTGCTGTAAACTTTTGGTAGCTGTTCCTCCAGCTGTTGTTTGTATTAAATGTCATGACAAACTTGTTAATGCAGAAAATATTTCCTTTAGTAAAATACCATTACCTGTTGCAGTTCCATCAACATCTAATGTTCAGAGTGTTCCTGATAACATAAGAGATTTTGTTTCTGAATCTATTAAGAAGGCTATGTCTGTTATTCCTCCTTCTAGTAAACATAAAAAGTCTTTTAAAACTTCTCTTTATCCAGATGAATTTTTAAATGAACATCATCATTCTGATTCTAATGATTCTTCTGGTTCAGAGGATTCTGTTTCAGAGTTTGATGCTGATAAATCTTCATATTTATTTAAAATGGAATTTATTCGTTCTTTACTTAAAGAAGTCCTAATTGCATTAGAAATTGAGGATTCTGGTCCTCTTGATACTAAATCTAAATGTTTAGACAAGGTCTTTAAATCTCCTGTAGTTATTCCAGAAGTTTTTCCTGTTCCTGGTGCTATTTCTGAAGTAATTTCCAGGGAATGGAATAAATTGGGTAATTCATTTACTCCTTCTAAACGTTTTAAGCAATTATATCCTGTGCCGTCTGACAGATTAGAGTTTTGGGACAAAATCCCTAAAGTTGATGGGGCTATCTCTACCCTTGCTAAACGTACTACTATTCCTACGGCAGATGGTACTTCCTTTAAGGATCCTTTAGATAGGAAAATTGAATCCTTTCTAAGAAAAGCTTATTTGTGTTCAGGCAATCTTCTTAGACCTGCTATATCTTTGGCGGATGTTGCTGCAGCTTCAACTTTTTGGTTGGAAACTTTAGCGCAACAAGTAACAGATCATGATTCTCATAACATTATTCTTCTTCTTCAACATGCTAATAATTTTATCTGTGATGCCATTTTTGATATTATCAGAGTTGATGTCAGGTTTATGTCTCTAGCTATTTTAGCTAGAAGAGCTTTATGGCTTAAAACTTGGAATGCTGATATGTCTTCTAAATCGACTCTACTTTCCCTTTCTTTCCAGGGTAATAAATTATTTGGTTCTCAGTTGGATTCTATTATCTCAACTGTTACTGGTGGGAAAGGAACTTTTTTACCACAGGATAAAAAATCTAAGGGTAAAAACAGGGCTAATAATCGTTTTCGTTCCTTTCGTTTCAACAAAGAACAAAAGCCTGATCCTTCATCCTCAGGAGCAGTTTCAGTTTGGAAACCATCTCCAGTCTGGAATAAATCCAAGCCTTCTAGAAAAGCAAAGCCAGCTTCTAAGTCCACATGAAGGTGCGGCCCTCATTCCAGCTCAGCTGGTAGGGGGCAGATTACGTTTTTTCAAAGAAATTTGGATCAATTCTGTTCACAATCTTTGGATTCAGAACATTGTTTCAGAAGGGTACAAAATTGGTTTCAAGATAAGACCTCCTGCAAAGAGATTCTTTCTTTCCCGTGTCCCAGTAAACCCAGCGAAAGCTCAAGCATTTCGGAAATGTGTTTCAGATCTAGAGTTGGCTGGAGTAATTATGCCAGTTCCAGTTCTGGAACAGGGGCTGGGGTTTTATTTGAATCTCTTCATTGTACCAAAGAAGGAGAATTCCTTCAGACCAGTTCTGGATCTAAAAATATTGAATCGTTATGTAAGGATACCAACATTCAAAATGGTAACTGTAAGGACTATCCTGCCTTTTGTTCAGCAAGGGAATTATATGTCTACAATAGATTTACAGGATGCATATCTGCATATTCCGATTCATCCAGCTCACTATCCGTTTCTGAGATTCTCTTTCCTAGACAAGCATTACCAGTTTGTGGCTCTGCCGTTTGGCCTAGCAACAGCTCCAAGAATTTTTACAAAGGTCCTCGGTGCCCTTCTATCTGTAATCAGAGAACAGGGTATTTTGGTATTTCCTTATTTGGACGATATCTTGGTACTTGCTCAGTCTTTACATTTAACAGAATTTCATACGAATCGACTTTTGTTGTTTCTTCAAAATCATGGTTGTAGGATCAATTCACTAAAAAGTTCATTGATTCCTCAGACAAGGGTAACCTTTTTGGGTTTCCAGATAGATTCAGTGTCCATGACTCTGTCTTTGACAAACAAGAGACGTCTAAAATTGATTTCAGCTTGTCAAAACCTTCAGTCACAATCATTCCCTTCGGTAGCCTTATGCATGGAAATTCTAGGTCTTATGACTGCTGCATCGGACGCGATCCCCTTTGCTCGTTTTCACATGCGACCTCTTCAGCTCTGTATGCTGAACCAATGGTGCAGGGATTACACAAAGATATCTCAATTAATATCTTTAAAACCGATTGTACGACACTCTCTGATGTGGTGGACAGATCACCATCGTTTAGTTCAGGGGGCTTCTTTTGTTCTTCCGACCTGGACTGTAATTTCAACAGATGCAAGTCTTACAGGTTGGGGAGCTGTGTGGGGGTCTCTGACAGCACAAGGGGTTTGGGAATCTCAGGAGGTGAGATTACCGATCAATATTTTCAGAGCTCTTCAGTCTTGGCCTCTTCTGAAGAGAGAATCGTTCATTTGTTTTCAGACAGACAATGTCACAACTGTGGCATACATCAATCATCAAGGAGGGACTCACAGTCCTCTGGCTATGAAGGAAGTATCTAGAATTCTGGTTTGGGCGGAATCCAGCTCCTGTCTAATCTCTGCGGTTCATATTCCAGGAATAGACAATTGGGAAGCGGATTATCTCAGTCGCCAAACGTTGCATCCGGGCGAATGGTCTCTTCACCCAGAGGTATTTCTTCAGATTGTTCAATGTGGGAACTTCCAGAAATAGATCTGATGGCTTCTCATCTAAACAAGAAACTTCCCAGGTATCTGTCCAGATCCCGGGATCCTCAGGCGGAGGCAGTGTATGCATTATCACTTCCTTGGAAGTATCATCCTGCCTATATCTTTCCGCCTCTAGTTCTTCTTCCAAGAGTAATCTCCAAGATTCTGAAGGAATGCTCGTTTGTTCTGCTGGTAGCTCCAGCATGGCCTCACAGGTTTTGGTATGCGGATCTTGTCCGGATGGCCTCTTGCCAACCGTGGACTCTTCCGTTAAGACCAGACCTTCTGTCGCAAGGTCCTTTTTTCCATCAGGATCTCAAATCCTTAAATTTAAAGGTATGGAGATTGAACGCTTGATTCTTGGTCAAAGAGGTTTCTCTGACTCTGTGATTAATACTATGTTACAGCCTCGTAAATCTGTATCTAGAGAGATATATTATAGAGTCTGGAAGACTTATATTTCTTGGTGTCTTTCTCATCATTTTTCTTGGCATTCTTTTAGAATTCCGAGAATTTTACAGCTTCTTCAGGATGGTTTAGATAAAGGTTTGTCCGCAAGTTCCTTGAAAGGTCAAATCTTTGCTCTTTCTGTTCTTTTTCACAGAAAGATTGCTAATCTTCCTGATATTCATTGTTTTGTACAAGCCTTGGTTCGTATAAAACCTGTCATTAAGTCAATTTTTCCTCCTTGGAGTTTGAATTTGGTTCTGGGGGCTCTTCAAGCTCCTCCGTTTGAACCTATGCATTCATTGGACATTAAATTACTTTCTTGGAAAGTTTTGTTCCTTTTGGCCATCTCTTCTGTCAGAAGAGTCTCTGAATTGTCTGCTCTTTCTTGTGAGTCTCCTTTTCTGATTTTTCATCAGGATAAGGCAGTGTTGCGAACTTCTTTTGAATTTTTACCTAAGGTTGTGAATTCCAACAACATTAGTAGAGAAATTGTAGTTCCTTCATTATGCCCTAATCCTAAGAATTCTAAGGAGAAATCATTGCATTCTTTGGATGTTGTTAGACTTTTGAAGTATTATGTTGAAGCTACTAAGAATTTCCGAAAGACTTCTTCTCATCTTTTCCGGTTCTAGAAAAGGCCAGAAAGCTTCTGCCATTTCTTTGGCATCTTGGTTGAAATCTTTAATTCATCATGCCTATGTTGAGTCGGGTAAAACTCCGCCTCAGAGGATTACAGCTCATTCGACAAGGTCAGTTTCTACTTCCTGGGCGTTTAGGAATGAAGCTTCGGTTGATCAGATTTGCAAAGCAGCAACTTGGTCTTCTTTGCATACTTTTACTAAATTCTACCATTTTGATGTGTTTTCTTCTTTTGAAGCAGTTTTTGGTAGAAAAGTACTTCAGGCAGCTGTTTCAGTTTGAATCTTCTGCTTATGTTTTCATTTAAACTTTATTTTGGGTGTGGATTATTTTCAGCAGGAATTGGCTGTCTTTATTTTATCCCTCCCTCTCTAGTGACTCTTGCGTGGAAAGATCCACATCTTGGGTAGTCATTATCCCATACGTCACTAGCTCATGGACTCTTGCTAATTACATGAAAGAAAACATAATTTATGTAAGAACTTACCTGATAAATTAATTTCTTTCATATTAGCAAGAGTCCACGAGGCCCACCCTTTTTTGTGGTGGTTATGATTTTTTTTGTATAAAGCACAATTATTCCAATTCCTTATTTTTTATGCTTTCGCACTTTTTTCTTATCACCCCACTTCTTGGCTATTCGTTAAACTGATTTGTGGGTGTGGTGATGGGTGTATTTATAGGCATTTTGAGGTTTGGGAAACTTTGCCCCTCCTGGTAGGAATGTATATCCCATACGTCACTAGCTCATGGACTCTTGCTAATATGAAAGAAATGAATTTATCAGGTAAGTTCTTACATAAATTATGTTTTGCTGCTACCACTTAAAGATTATTATATGTGAAATCCTAAGGAAAAAAAAAGATTAAAAATCCCAAAACACAATGTAGCCCAAATCACTTTAAATAAAACACAGTACTATTACCAGCCTCTCCTGTAATGTTGTGGGTTTGTGAGGCCAGGTGCGAGGCCATTTATTTTTTGTAACCTCTTTGGAGCTTCATTTTAAATATGTAGATTATGCTTCTATTATTCACTTGTATTATACACACATACACTCTCTCACACACACTCACTCTCATACACACTCAATCTCATACACACACACACACATTACTAATTCACACACTCTCGCACACACACACTCATACACTTTCTCACACACACTCACTCTCATACACACACACTCTCATGCACACACGTTACTAATTCACACACTCTCGCACACACACACTCATACACTTTCTCACACACACTCACTCTCATACACACACACTCTCGTACACACACACACGTTACTAATTCACACACTCTTGCACACACACACTCATACACTTTCTCACACACACTCACTCTCATACACACACACTCTCGTACACATACACATTACTAATTCACACAATCTCACAAACAAACCCATACACTTTCTCACACACTCATTCTCATACACACACACATTACTATTTCACACAATCTCGCACACACACACTCACACTCTCTCACACACACTCACTCTCATACACACACACATTACTAATTTACACAATGTCACACAAACATTACTAACACACTCTCTCACACACACTCACTCTCATACACACACACATTACTAATTTACACAATGTCACACAAACATTACTAACACACTCTCTCACACACACTCACTCTCATACACACACACACACACACACACACACACATTACTCCTTCACACAATCTCACACACTAATACGCTTTCTCACATACATACATACTCATTCTCATACACACACTCAATCATTTACATACACATACTCACTCTCATATATACACACTTATACATACCCTTATACTTTCTCACATGCACACACATACACCCTCTCATGTACACAAACACCCTCTCATACAGACTTACACTCTGATACACTCTTACATGCACACATACACTCTCTCATGCGCACATACACATACTCTCATACACACACATACACACTCACACACTCTCTCACATACACACCCGTATACACACTCTCATACACTCTCTCATTTACACATACAACACACTCATACACATTCCAATACACACACTTACTCTCTCACTTACACACACAACACACTCATACACATTCCAATACACACACTCACTCTCATACACACACACACACACACACACTCTCATACACACACACCCTCATACCATCTCTCTCATACTCACATACTAATGCACACATACACTCTCTCTCTCTCTCTCTCTCTCTCTCTCTCACACACACACAACCTCATACAATATATCTCATACACACACAAACACTCTCTCATACACACACAAATACTCATACACTTTCTCATACACACACACCCTCATACAATCTCTCTCATACTCACATACTAATGCACACATTCTCTCTCTCTCTCACTCTCTCTCTCTCTCTCTCTCTCACACACACACACACACAACCTCATACAATATATCTCATACACACACAAGCACTCTCTCATACACACACAAATACTCATACACTCGCTCACACACACACTCAGTCACAAGCATACATACATATGCATGCATAGGAACACAGACTTGCATGCACGCACGTATTCACCATCCATATGAAGCAAAGAAACCGCAACCGCATTCACTAGATAGAACCAGCCCATAGTACCATGGACTGTCCTGCTCTGCAGTCTTCCTTCAGCGGACAACACATTGTAGTTTCACATGAAGTTTGCAGGGCAGCAAAGGAAAACAATGTCAATACTGCTCCTGCATCCGACTGCTTCTGTCTGTAAAGCTCGGGCGCAGCACAGTGCTTTAGCCTGTACATGGGGTTTTTATCCAAGCTTGAAAAAGAAAAAAAAAAGAAAAAAACTGAACCTCCAGTGTGAGGCCTGCCAGAGCACGAGGGCGAGTGCGCTGCACCTACCGCACTCACCTAGAGCCCTGCACTAGTTACATTATAATGATTAGCAAACCATAATGCTATGAAAAATATATTGTGTATTTTGTATGACTTTTTCTCTTATACAGCTGTGAACTTGCTTTTGTTACTAGTCTATCAAGGTAGCCTTTTTATGTTTGCACACTCATGCACACTCATGCACACTCATGCACACTCATGCACACTCATACACACTCATGCACACTCATGCACACTCATGTAGGTGGTTATCTGAGGATGTAAGAAGGTTTTACAAATGTTTTTCTTGTCACTGTGAAAGTCCAGTGGTCAATAAACAAAAGGGCAAAGTACATTAACCTTTTATAGCCGTTATGCCGTTCTATTTCATCATAATTAGACTGGGCTTTAAAGCCGTTATGACGGAATAGAACGTCATAGCTAACGGCTGTCCTGAAGCCTTCTGCGTTGTCAGGATTTGATTGTGGTCTGGAGGGAGTTCCTAGGGTTGTAGGGACGTCCCCCAGACGCAATCCAATAATTAGTGTCAATTTGTCTACGTCGGAACAGTTGTTCCGATGTAGGCACTTTAGCCCTGACACGAAAGGGTTAAAGGGTCATGAAAAATATTTTTTTCTTCGTTCATGATTCAGATGGAACATAGAATTTTAAGAAAAGGTTCCAACTGACTTTCCTTAATACATTTTGTTCTTTGCTATCCCTTGTTGAAAAGCAGGTAGCTAGACATTAGAGCGTGCACATTTTTGGAGCACTATATGGGATCTTCCTTGCAAGAATACTTTTAACAAATGTGCAAATTGCTGCCATCTAGTGCTCAAAAGCATTCTTATAAAACTGCTGCCTTATAGTTCTCCAAACACGTGCACCTTGCCTACCTAGATATATTCTTCAACAAAGGATGCAATGAGAACAAAGTACATTTGATAATATAAGTCAATTGGATATTTTCTTAAAATTCTACGCTCTATCTGATTCACAAAATATTTGTTTTGGCTTTATGTCCCTTTAAATGGAACTTTAATTAGTTTTCCAGGTTCATGATCCAGGAGGGGTTCATCATAATGTGTTCCCATGTACTCATTTATAAAGACAGATGAGATGAGTTAGTGTTATAATGTACAAGTCGTGTGTACTGTAAAGTCAAAATTAAACTGAACATGCCGTTAAAAAAACAAAACAACTTTGAAACTGATTGCAACAATGTTTAACTTTTCTAAAAATGTTGCAAAAACTATTGCCACAGAGTAACGTGCACACTTCTGAGCCTACCTAGGTTTACTAGTCAAGAGAAAGATGCACATTTGTTCATGTAAATGGGAAAGTTGTCTTTTTTTAATTCTATACATGCTCTGTCAAAACCAGGAAAGTTTAATTTTGAGTTTACTGTCCCTTTAAATACCTTCAGAGTGCAATGATGATTTTGGGAAAGTGACTGCTGTAGTGAGAGGAACAAGAAAATATAGATGTTACAGGTAAAATATGATTTATTTTTTGTTACTTGTTCTTTGCAGATGTGTTTCGGAGCAACAGGATTCCAGCACTGCACAGCCAGATAATGACATTACCAGACATAGGTATAGTGCTGATGATTTTTGGAACATATAATGTTTGTGAGCAACGTACAGGGGCACTAAACATGCCTAACAGGTTTTGTTTTCTCTTCAAAATGTTTTTTTTTTCTTTTAAATAGTACCCATGCTATTGTTTTTTTCTACAAATAAACTTAAATCACATTACACTGCCAAGCGATATTTTTCTTCAATCAAACATTTTATTTGCCCATATTACAATTTGAATTTGATCACAAATTATCTGTCCATTCAATGATCTTTTCTAGATGTTTTACACTTAGACAATCACACATTTATACATCCCGTTTTAAAGTAAGACGCTTTCTTTAGTGTGAAGCAAAAATTGTTACACTATCTATTCGTCGTAAGAATGAATTCAACTTTTAGAAGCTTTTGCAATTTTTCTTTAAATATTGCACTGTCGGTTCTTTCCACAAGACTTGCAATATAAATAGGATTTACAACTATTACTAATATACCAAACATTTTAAAGTGAAATAAAAGTTAGAACAATCTGCTATTGAAAAACATAGCTGAATTTAAAAAATGACTTTTTTTTTACCTCTACTACATGTGAGAGCAACATTGCACCAATGAGAATTTGACCTTTTAGATTTCTTTCCAATGGCATGGAGAGTCCATGAATCCCTTCTAATTACTAGTGGGAATTTAACTCCTGGTCACCAGGAGGACGCAAAGAACTCCCTAGCAAAGCTATATGTATCCCTCCCACTTCCTATAACCCCCCGTCATTCTTTGCCTGTGTACATCAAGGAGGTGTAGAAGATGGTGTCTGAAGTAAATTGATCCTTTAATGGGTATTTTCCCAATGCTGTGTTCATGTAATCCTATTTAGTAAGAGTTATGGTGTATATTAGCTGTTGGAGGTTGCTTCTCCTGCAACAATTTATGCTAACCCCTATATAGAAAACCAGGGTTGGGATATATTGCGGCTGAGCAGCTACCTGGACTATCCAGTTAAAGGGACAGTCTAGTCAAAATTAAGCTGTCATGATTCAGACAGGACATGCAATTTTAAACAACTTTCCCATTGACTTTAATCATTTAATTTGCTTTGTTCCCTTGGTGGTATTTTTGAAAAGCTAAACCTAGCTAGGCTCAAACAGATTTCTAAACCGTTGAAAACCGCCTCCTAGCTCAGAGCATTTTGATTTTTTTTCACAATTAGACAGTACCAGTTCATGTGTGTCATATAGATAACATTGTGCTCACTCCCGTGCAGTTATTTAGGAGTCTGCACTGATTGGCTAAACTGTATGTCTGTCAAAAGCACTGAGATAAGGGGGCAGTCTGCACAGGCTTAGATACAAACTAATCATAGAGGTAAAACTTATATTAATATAACAGTGCTGGTTATGCAAAACTGGGAGATGGGTAATAAATGGAATTAAACAATAATTATGGTGTAGACTGTCCCTATAAAATGGGATTTGCTGCTTCTACAGCCTTATATAGGGTCAGATGTACTATGTAAGGACCCAGGCTTATGGGTGGACTATCCTCCCACTCTCCTATCCCGGCCAAGCCCATTTTTTCTGATGTTAGGGGGCTTTTGTGCTGCTGGATATTAAAGGCAGTTAAGCCAAAGAGTGTGTGTGACATAATTGTGTGTACACATGGTGACAAGACAGGGTTTGCCATCTTAACGAGCGTTAACCACAGTTTTTCTATGCCACAGCTTGCAATGGAGATTTCATACTAGCTCTCCAGTCTAACGCTGTCTGCTGTTATGTTCCCCATCTGGTCTGGAAGTTATTGACTCCTTAATCCAGGTTTGTATGCTGGTTTCTTGCAAATTTACCATCTCTCTGGCATAGCTTAGTGGTTAGCATGCCTGGCTAAGAAGCAGAAGGTTGTGGATCGATTCCACCCTCTGGTTCTGGCTGTTGAGGGTGTGTGGAAGTTTGAGGGCTTGTGTTCAATTATAAGCTGATGTTTTCTTTGGGCGCACATGCATTTACTGTTGCGATCCTCAGGGTTTTCCTTGGCATAAAGTAAGAGTACCCTGTATTTTATCTTTTCTTCAGGAGGGCTGGAGAAGGGTTTGTCAGTCAGTTCTCTGTGAAGTCCGTTTCTGCCCTTTCTGCTCTTTTTCTTATAAGTTTGGCTACCTTACCAAATGTTCGGTCCTTTGTTCAGGCCCTGGTCAGAATCGGACCTGCATTAAAACCTGTTGCTCCTCCTTGGAGCCTTAAGTTTGTTCAGGTTTTGCAGTAGGCTCCATTTGAGCCTATGCATTCTGTTCATATTGGTTGTAATGGAAAGTTTTGTTTTGCTAGCTTTCCTCTGCTCGTAGAGTCTCCAATCTTTCAGCTCTACAGTGTGATCACCCTTATTTTATCTTATTTCCATGCGGATAAGGAAGTCCTTTGTTCCTAATTGTGAATCCTTACTGCCCCCTTATTTCAGTTCTTTTGGCAGACTTACATTTTAGCCAATCAGTGCTCACTCCTAGGTAACTTCACATGCGTGAGCTAATTGTTATCTATATCAAACACATGGACTAACTCCCTCTAGTGGTGAAAAACTGCCAAAATGCTGGTTTATCAGTGAGGTAGGAGGGTTTTTAAGCGCTCTTGGAGTTTTGGGAATCTTTGTCTCCTCCTAGTGGCAGGAAGTATAATTCTGAGGAGTAACAGCTAGTGGACTCTCACCACCTTTAAAAAAAATAATTTATCAGGTAAGCATTAATTAAATTTTTATGTGTATATATTTTAAGGAGCCAGATAATGCTTTGTATATATATTTTAAAAGCACAGTCTACTCCAGATTGTTTATTGTTTAAGAAGATAGATAATCCCTTTATTACCCATCTTCCAATTTTGCATAACCAACATGGTTATATTAATACATTTTTTACCTCTGTTTTTACCTTGTATCTAAGCTTCTGCAGATTGCTCCTTATTTAATTCCTTTTGACAAACTTGAATTTTAGCCAATCAGTTCTGGCTCATAAATAACTCCACGGCAGCACAATGTTATCTATATGTCACACATGAACTAGGGCTGACTAGCTGTGAAAATTGTCAAAATGCACTGAGATTAGAGGCGGCCTTCAAGGCTTATAAATTAGCATATGAGCCTACCTAGGTTTAGCTTTCTACAAAGAATACCAACAGAACAAAGCAAATTTGATTATAAATGTAAATTAGAAAGTTGTTTAAAATCACATGACCTGAATAATGAAAGTTTAATTCTGACTAGACTGTCCCTTTAAGTAGACAGACTGTGCTGTGTATATATTATTGATAGACAGACAATGTTGTGTGTTTATATTTTAAGACAATCTTCTTTGTATATGACTATAGGAAGAATAATAAAAAAAATGCAAAACGCAAACTATGAAGCTGCACTCCACACTTTAGTAATGAGGTACAAATATTTTATTTAGCTCATATTTGATGAAAAAAGGTCAGGAGCAAGAAATAAAATTATTTGAGAAGTGACTTCCAGCTACGTAATCAGAACAGTGGGCTTCTTTAAATGGGTGCATGGGTCCTCTGTAATCTCATGTTGTGGCTGTACTGACCTATATTTTCTATGCTTTAATAAATATATATTTGTGTGTGTTTTTAGGTCCCTAAGCTTAGTGGCTTCAGGTTCCTACAACTTCATGGGTGCAATAAAAAATATGTAAGTATTGTGATTTTGTTTTTATTAAAAAAAAAAGTTAAATTCAAAATTCCCTATCAGTGAAGGATGAGCTTTCACAGGCCTGAAAAGAAAAGAATATATTTATTCAGCACTGGAACCTTAAGAACTGTAATGCATTTTGAAACAGTTTTTACAATACAACTATAAAAACTTAATTCCATGTTCCTTTAATAAAAAATGCTGATTGCTTCCTATGCGCCAGAAAACCTTCTATTTTGTGTAAGGTTGACACCTTTTCTGGAAAAAAAATACCCGGCAAGCTCATTAACATTAGTTTGCATGAATAATTATTCAGCATTAATCAGGAACTAAAGCTGCTAGGACTAATTTTAAATGATCAAGTTTAACCACAATAGCTATATTTTATCTTTATTTTCAGGAGTACAAAGACGTGAGCTCAGGGGTAGGCAGGCGTGAGCTCAGGAGTAGGCAGGCGTGAGCTCAGGGGTAGGCAGGCGTGAGCTCAGGGGTAGGCAGGCGTGAGCTCAGGGGTAGGCAGGCGTGGGCTCAGGGGTACAAAGACGTGCGCTCAGGGGTAGGCAGGCGTGCGCTCAGGGGTAGGCAGGCGTGCGCTTAGGGGTAGGCAGGCGTGCGCTCAGGGGTAGGCAGGCATGGGCTCAGGGGTAGGCAGGCGTGCGCTCAGGGGTACAAAGACGTGCGCTCAGGGGTAGGCAGGCGTGCGCTCAGGGGTAGGCAGGCGTGCGCTCAGGGGTAGGCAGGCGTGCGCTCAGGGGTAGGCGGACGTGCGCTCAGGGGTAGGCAGGCGTGAGCTTAGGAGTACGCAGATGTTCATTTAGGAGTACGCAGACATGCACTTCCTGCTTCAAAATTAACAGCTATAACTTGATATTTTTTTCATGCAAGAAATATTATTATATTGTAACATATTTAAATAGTATTCTATCCCTTTAAGGTTCAAGCGAGAGAGGACGGATTCATATAGCGGTGGGGATTATTACCCTATGTCTTCTGTCTGTGTGATTTGCTGCCTACCCACAAGAGCTCTGGATAGCCAGGTATGTAATTACAATTCTTATTGTATAATAAGATAACACATACAGTATTTACTTCCTAATGTTTTTTGTTTTGTGTAATTGACAAAGGGACATAGAAGTCAAAAATAACATTTCTGGATTCAGATGAGAGTGTGCAATCTTAAGGGGCATTAAACACAAAGGGACAGATTTTAAGTGGTGCATTATTTAGTGCTTTCAGTCGAGCGCAAACACCGCCAGAAGTAAACTTTTTAATGCGAGACGGTTAGCGCTCGTATTACAAGTTGAAATTAAAATTTTTGTTCACAAGTGAAAACTGACTTTGGATATTGTGACAGTGTTAACTTCTTCTTAAAAAGACTTTAATGGAGCGTGTAAACGGGGAAAAAAGAAGCTAACAATTATCGCTTGTGCGCTAACCCGACACGTATTAGACCAACTGCACTAACGTGAAGGTAGTTATGAATATTATACATTCCAATGTTCTTCACATAGAAGAAAACATTCTATTTATTTTTAAATATATATAGATAGATAGTTATAGAAATATATATATTGTAGTGTATTTGTGTATAGGAATATATATTTAAAAATACTAAGAACATGTTCTCCTATGTGAAAAACATTGTAAAGTAAAACACATTATTAAATATTAAAATTGAATTAAAATGATTTTTCATATTTTAAGGTATTTGAGTGGGAAGGGCTCCAAAGTACACATATATAGATACACACATATATATATACACATATATATACACCATATATAGACACACATATATATACACATATATAGACACACATATATATACACATATATAGACACACATATATATACACATATATAGACACACATATATATACACACATATATATATATATATATATATATATATATATATATATATACATATTTAGACATACATATATACACATATATTTAGACATATATATATATATATATATATATATATATATATATATATATATATATATACATATTTAGACATACATATATACACATATATTTAGACATACATATATACACATATATTTAGACATACATATATACACATATATTTAGACATACATATATATATATATATATATATATATATATATATATATATATATATATACATATTTAGACATACATATATACACATATTTCTCCAACATAGGTGTGTCCGGTCCACGGCGTCATCCTTACTTGTGGGATATTCTCTTCCCCAACAGGAAATGGCAAAGAGCCCAGCAAAGCTGGTCACATGATCCCTCCTAGGCTCCGCCTACCCCAGTCATTCTCTTTGCCGTTGTACAGGCAACATCTCCACGGAGATGGCTTAGAGTTTTTTAGTGTTTAACTGTAGTTTTTATTATTCAATCAAGAGTTTGTTATTTTAAAATAGTGCTGGTATGTACTATTTACTCTGAAACAGAAAAGAGATGAAGATTTCTGTTTGTATGAGGAAAATGATTTTAGCAACCGTTACTAAAATCCATGGCTGTTCCACACAGGACTGTTGAGAGGAATTAACTTCAGTTGGGGGAACAGTGAGCAGTCTTTTGCTGCTTGAGGTATGACACATTCTAACAAGACGATGTAATGCTGGAAGCTGTCATTTTCCCTATGGGATCCGGTAAGCCATTTTTATTCAGACAGTAAATAAGGGCTTCACAAGGGCTTATTAAGACTGTAGACATTTTCTGGGCTAAATCGATCATATTTACACATATTTAGCCTTGAGGAATCATTTAATCTGGGTATTTTGTAAAATAATATCGGCAGGCACTGTTTTAGACACTTTATTCTATAGGGGCTTTCCCTAATCATAGTCAGAGCCTCATTTTCGCGCCGGTATGGCGCACTTGTTTTTGAGAACAGCATGACATGCAGCTGCATGTGTGTGGAGCTCTGATACATAGAAAAGTCTTTCTGAAGGCATCATTTGGTATCGTATTCCCCTTTGGGCTTGGTTGGGTCTCAGCAAAGCAGATTCCAGGGACTGTAAAGGGGTTAAATATAAAAACGGCTCCGGTTCCGTTATTTTAAGGGTTAAAGCTTCCAAATTTGGTGTGCAATACTTTTAAGGCTTTAAGACACTGTGGTGAAATTTTGGTGAATTTTGAACAATTCCTTCATACTTTTTCGCAATTGCAGTAATAAAGTGTGTTCAGTTTAAAATTTAAAGTGACAGTAACGGTTTTATTTTAAAACGTTTTTTGTGCTTTGTTATCAAGTTTATGCCTGTTTAACATGTCTGAACTACCAGATAGACTGTGTTCTGAATGTGGGGAAGCCAAGGTTCCTTCTCATTTAAATAGATGTGATTTATGTGACACAAAATTTAGTAAAAATGATGCCCAAGATGATTCCTCAAGTGAGGGGAGTAAGCATGGTACTGCATCATCCCCTCCTTCGTCTACACCAGTCTTGCCCATACAGGAGGCCCCTAGTACATCTAGCGCGCCAATACTCCTTACTATGCAACAATTAACGGCTGTAATGGATAATTCTATCAAAAACATTTTAGCCAATATGCCCACTTATCAGCGAAAGCGCGACTGCTCTGTTTTAGAAAATACTGAAGAGCATGAGGACGCTGATGATATTGTTTCTGAAGGGCCCCTACACCAGTCTGAGGGGGCCAGGGAGGTTTTGTCTGAGGGAGAAATTTCAGATTCAGGAAAAATTTCTCAACAAGCTGAACCTGATATGATTACTTTTAAATTTAAGTTGGAACATCTCCGCGCTCTGCTTAAGGAGGTGTTATCCAATTTGGATGATTGTGATTATCTGGTCATTCCAGAAACACTATGTAAAATGGACAAGTTCCTAGAGGCCCCGGGGCCCCCCGAAGCTTTTCCTATACCCAAGCGGGTGGCGTACATTGTTAATAAAGAATGGGACAGGCCCGGTATACCTTTCGTACCTCCCCCCATATTTAAAAAATTGTTTCCTATAGTCGACCCCAGAAAGGACTTATGGCAGACAGTCCCCAAGGTCGAGGGGGCGGTTTCTACTCTAAACAAGCGCACCACTATACCCATAGAAGATAGTTGTGCTTTCCAAGATCCTATGGATAAAAAATTAGAAGGTTTGCTAAAAAAGATGTTTGTTCAGCAAGGTTACCTTCTACAACCAATTGCATGCATTGTCCCTGTCACTACAGCCGCGTGTTTCTGGTTCGATGAGCTAGAAAAGGCGATTATTAGTAATTCTTCTTCTTATGAGGAGATTATGGACAGAATTCGTGCTCTTAAATTGGCTAATTCTTTCACCCTAGACGCCACCTTGCAATTGGCTAGGTTAGCGGCGAAAAATTCTGGGTTTGCTATTGTGGCGCGCAGAGCGCTTTGGTTAAAATCTTGGTCAGCGGATGCGTCTTCCAAGAACAAATTGCTCGACATTCCTTTCAAGGGGAAAACACTGTTTGGCCCTGACTTGAAAGAGATTATCTCTGATATCACTGGGGGCAAGGGCCACGCCCTTCCTCAGGATAGGTCTTTCAAGGCCAAAAATAAACCTAATTTTCGTCCCTTTCGCAGAAACGGACCAGCCCCAAGTGCTACGTCCTCTAAGCAGGAGGGTAATACTTCTCAAGCCAATCCAGCCTGGAGACCAATGCAAGGCTGGAACAAAGGAAAGCAGGCCAAGAACCCTGCCACTGCTCCCAAGACAGCATGAGATGCGGGCCCCCGATCCGGGACCGGATTTGGTGGGGGGCAGACTCTCTCTTTTCACTCAGGCTTGGGCAAGAGATGTTCTGGATCCTTGGGCGCTAGAAATAGTCTCCCAAGGTTATCTTCTGGAAGTGATTCATCCTGTTCCATTAAAAGAACGAGGGATGGGGTTCTACTCCAATCTGTTCGTAGTTCCCAAAAAAGAGGGAATGTTCAGACCAATCTTAGATCTCAAGATCCTAAACAAGTTTCTCAAGGTTCCATCGTCCAAAATGGAAACCATTCGAACAATCCTTCCATCCAGGAAGGTCAATTCTTGACCACGGTGGATTTAAAGGATGCGTATCTACATATTCCTGTCCACAAGGAACATCATCGGTTCCTAAGGTTCGCATTCCTGGACAAGCATTACCAGTTCGTGGCGCTTCCTTTCGGATTAGCCACTGCTCCAAGGATTTTCACAAAGGTACTAGGGTCCCTTATGGCGGTGCTAAGACCAAGGGGCATTGCTGTAGTACCTTACTTGGACGACATTCTGATTCAAGCGTCGTCCCTTCCTCAAGCAAAGGCTCACACGGACATAGTCCTGGCCTTTCTCAGATCTCACGAATGGAAAGTGAACGTGGAAAAGAGTTCTCTATCTCCGTCGACAAGAGTTCCCTTCTTGGGAACAATAATAGACTCCTTAGAAATGAGGATTTTTCTGACAGAGACCAGAAAAACAAAACTTCTAAACTCTTGTCGGATACTTCATTCCGTTCCTCTTCCTTCCATAGCGCAGTGCATGGAAGTGATAGGTTTGATGGTAGCGGCAATGGACATAGTTCCTTTTGCGCGCATTCATCTGAGACCATTACAACTGTGTATGCTCAGTCAGTGGAATGGGGACTATACAGACTTGTCTCCGAAGATACAAGTAAATCAGAGGACCAGAGACTCACTCCGTTGGTGGCTGTCCATGGACAACCTGTCACAAGGGGT
Source organism: Bombina bombina (assembly GCF_027579735.1). Taxonomy (NCBI): domain Eukaryota; kingdom Metazoa; phylum Chordata; class Amphibia; order Anura; family Bombinatoridae; genus Bombina; species Bombina bombina. The sequence goes on along the minus strand of NC_069501.1, from coordinate 1,249,175,364 downwards.
GACCTCCCGCAGACCAGAGTGGGTCATTGTCACGACCGACGCCAGTCTGATGGGCTGGGGCGCGGTCTGGGGATCCCTGAAAGCTCAGGGTCTTTGGTCTCGGGAAGAGTCTCTTCTACCGATAAATATTCTGGAACTGAGAGCGATATTCAATGCTCTCAAGGCTTGGTCTCAGCTAGCGAGGGCCAAGTTCATACGGTTTCAATCAGACAACATGACGACTGTTGCGTACATCAACCATCAGGGGGGAACAAGGAGTTCCCTGGCGATGGAAGAAGTGACCAAAATCATTCAATGGGCGGAGACTCGCTCCTGCCACCTGTCTGCAATCCACATCCCAGGAGTGGAAAATTGGGAAGCGGATTTTCTGAGTCGTCAGACATTGCATCCGGGGGAGTGGGAACTCCATCCGGAAATCTTTGCCCAAATCACTCAACTGTGGGGCATTCCAGACATGGATCTGATGGCCTCTCGTCAGAACTTCAAGGTTCCTTGCTACGGGTCCAGATCCAGGGATCCCAAGGCGACTCTAGTAGAGGCACTAGTAGCACCTTGGACCTTCAAACTAGCTTATGTATTCCCGCCGTTCCCTCTCATCCCCAGGCTGGTAGCCAGGATCAATCAGGAGAGGGCGTCGGTGATCTTGATAGCTCCTGCGTGGCCACGCAGGATTTGGTATGCAGATCTGGTGAATATGTCATCGGCTCCACCATGGAAGCTACCTTTGAGACGAGACCTTCTTGTTCAAGGTCCGTTCGAACATCCGAATCTGGTCCCACTCCAGCTGACTGCTTGGAGATTGAACGCTTGATCTTCTCAAAGCGAGGGTTCTCAGATTCTGTTATTGATACTCTTGTTCAGGCCAGAAAGCCTGTAACTAGAAAAATTTACCACAAAATTTGGAAAAAATATATCTGTTGGTGTGAATCTAAAGGATTCCCTTGGGACAAGGTTAAGATTCCTAAGATTCTATCCTTCCTTCGAGAAGGATTGGAAAACGGATTATCTGCAAGTTCCTTGATGGGACAGATTTCTGCCTTGTCTGTGTTACTTCACAAAAAGCTGGCAGCTGTGCCAGATGTTCAAGCCTTTGTTCAGGCTCTGGTTAGAATCAAGCCTGTTTACAAACCTTTGACTCCTCCTTGGAGTCTCAACTTAGTTCTTTCAGTTCTTCAGGGGGTTCCGTTTGAACCCTTACATTCCGTTGATATTAAGTTATTATCTTGGAAAGTTTTGTTTTTGGTTGCAATTTCTTCTGCTAGAAGAGTTTCAGAATTATCTGCTCTGCAGTGTTCTCCTCCTTATCTGGTGTTCCATGCAGATAAGGTGGTTTTACGTACTAAACCTGGTTTTCTTCCAAAAGTTGTTTCTAACAAAAACATTAACCAGGAGATAGTCGTGCCTTCTCTGTGTCCGAAACCAGTTTCGAAGAAGGAACGTTTGTTGCACAATTTGGATGTTGTTCGCGCTCTAAAATTCTATTTAGATGCTACAAAGGATTTTAGACAAACATCTTCCTTGTTTGTTGTTTATTCTGGTAAAAGGAGAGGTCAAAAAGCAACTTCTACCTCTCTCTCTTTTTGGATTAAAAGCATCATCAGATTGGCTTACGAGACTGCCGGACGGCAGCCTCCTGAAAGGATCACAGCTCCTTCCACTAGGGCTGTGGCTTCCACATGGGCCTTCAAGAACGAGGCTTCTGTTGATCAGATATGTAGGGCAGCGACTTGGTCTTCACTGCACACTTTTACCAAATTTTACAAGTTTGATACTTTTGCTTCTTCTTAGGCTATTTTTGGGAGAAAGGTTTTGCAAGCCGTGGTGCCTTCCATTTAGGTGACCTGATTTGCTCCCTCCCTTCATCCGTGTCCTAAAGCTTTGGTATTGGTTCCCACAAGTAAGGATGACGCCGTGGACCGGACACACCTATGTTGGAGAAAACAGAATTTATGTTTACCTGATAAATTACTTTCTCCAACGGTGTGTCCGGTCCACGGCCCGCCCTGGTTTTTTAATCAGGTCTGATAATTTATTTTCTTTAACTACAGTCACCACTGTATCATATGGTTTCTCCTATGCAAATATTCCTCCTTAACGTCGGTCGAATGACTGGGGTAGGCGGAGCCTAGGAGGGATCATGTGACCAGCTTTGCTGGGCTCTTTGCCATTTCCTGTTGGGGAAGAGAATATCCCACAAGTAAGGATGACGCCGTGGACCGGACACACCGTTGGAGAAAGTAATTTATCAGGTAAACATAAATTCTGTTATTTAGACATACATATATACACATATATTTAGACATACATATATACACATATATTTAGACATACATATATACACATATATTTAGACATACATATATATACATATATTTAGACATACATATATTTAGACATGTATATGTACATTATAGCCCTTTCATTTCAAATACCTTGTCATATACCATATAACTTTGAACCCTTATAACATTTTTATGTTTATGTGAATAATTTATATCAGATAGTGTAAATAGGAGTGTAACACTTTATTTGAAGGCATTTATGTTGTGCTTGGGGCATCTATTTATTTTTAGCCCTAACCCTTTACGCAAGTATTAATTTGTGCTAACCCGACAATCGCAAATTTAGTTTACGCTCGTGTGGTCGTGTTTACTTTCAACTTGTAATAGGAGCCCAAGATTGTGCGGGCACAATATTTCTGAGGAGCGGAGAATAAAGCTGGGAAATATTATAAAAAATAGTGGAAGGGTCAGAAAATTTGAAAGGAGAGAAATAAGAAAACAATATAAATCAAGGTATAATGAGTTTCGGCCCATATACAGGTCTTTGTGAAATCGCAAAAATAGTACATACGTGTTTTTCCCTCTTTTATTTGATTACTTTACCTTACTAATACAATATCATTTTTTTTCTGATTGTGATAACAGGTAAAGTGATCTTAACTCCTCTAGGGGCTTGTTTGTCAATTCTCATTTAAAGCGCACATCGCTGATTTAAATTGTATAGATTTTAGTCTGCACAGTAAAAGTTAAGTTTTAAGGAGACATTGTGCACCCAGAAATAAGTGATTTTTATTTTAAGAAACATAGATTTAAACAGCAATATTTCATGTCAAATGTATTTTGTCAGTAATTTCTTTTCTCTGATAGCTAATTAAACTAGCACAGATAGCATAAAACTGCACAGGATTTAAATATTCATAAATAGAGCCAGATTATCTCTCCATTATATTTTTTTTCATATTGTAAACTCACAATCCAATGGTTGCAGAGCAGAGCTTTCCAAACTTTTCATGTTGGTGACACTTTAGACCTACATCATTTCATGACACATTAATTCAGTTGTACTAGCAAACAGGAGGTTAAACTAACTTACATTTTTAAGCTTCCATTTCCTATCCATATATCAAGAGCAGGAGCAGCAATGCACTTCTGGGAGCTAGCTGCAAAAAAAAAATAGCACTTTGACTTCTGACTTCAGCTCAGCGTTTAAGCTGCCGCCCTCAGAGCTCTGCGAGTTTGACGGACTACTGCCCGCGCTGCAAACAAACTGCAGATTGAGCAGACTACACTTGCAGTCAGGAGCCAATGTGCCGCCAAAGCTGCAAATGGGAATAGTTTCAATTCCCACTGAGCTGCGCCAATAGGCTAAGATGATCTGTGACCCATTAGGTATAAATCGTGTCAACCATGTGATATGCGTAGCAGGCAGGCGGAATATCAGAAACCAAAAACAAATTTAAAAACATTTTTAAATTCAGCAGGGACACACCTACACACTGCCGCCGACACACTAATGTGCCACGACACACAGTTTGGAAAGCACTGTTTTAGAGGCTCATAATATTTAAAGGGGCAGGTAATGTTAATAAACATTTTGCATCAACAAATTCTTTAATGCCTGTAATCTAAATACACCTTTAAAAAGGATCAGCACCTTCGCCCTGGACACTTTTTTTTTTTTTCTATTTATTTGTTTTAGCAGTGATCAGTTCTGCGAATCATAAAGCAACCTCTTGCCCTAAGCTTTTATTCAGCAACCTGATCAAAGAGAGAGGTGCCAGTCTCGTCCTGTCACATGACTCACTCTCTCCATGAACACACTGAGGCAGAACTGCTCACTGCGGCCGAGGACACAAGCTGAAGATGACTTGCAGGGAATAATAAATATAAAAACAGGATTTCAATCATTTTTTAAAAGGGTATTGTGGTTTATTGATGCTAAAGAATTGGTTGCTGTGAAGTGTTTATTAAAGCGACATTAAACACTTTGAGATGGTAATATAAAATGATAGATTGTATATTTAAAATAGACATGTGCATGGCGAAAAAATTTGATTCGGTTCGGATCGATTCTGATTTTTTCGAATTTTGGTTTGGATCGATTAGAATTGGGAAAAATTTGAATCAATTCGGTTCGGATTCGTTTCGGATTCGAATAAATTCGTCTGGATTCGGTTCGGAAATTCGGTAAGTGTTAGGTGGGATGTGCTGTGTATTAGACTAGTATTATGTACTGTATATTAGGTGTAACCCATAGCAGAGTGATATAACCTTATATACTGTACAATACTGGTGTAATCCATGGCCATCCGAATCTACCGAATAAATCCAAATAAATCCGAACTAATTCGGATTTATTCAGTAGATTCAGCACTATTTTAATTCGGAAATTCGAATTGATCCGAATCCCGAATTTTACGAATTCGGCCGAATTTCCGAATCGATCCGAAATGAATCGCACATTTCTAATTAAAAATAAATATCGGGGGGGGGGGCGGAGCCAACCGCTGAACAGAACGGTCGCAAACACCATGTGCTCCGTTCAAAATAGCATTAAAAAGGCATTTTAAGAGAGATATATATCAGAGTTAATACTCAGAACTGACCCTGGTAACCAGCAAAATTGAGGAATCTAAATATCATGGACATCGATGCTCAGTCTGAGATGGGAGCGATGGAATGCAGCATAGTCATGATCTGAACACTGAGGCCCAACACAGCGCGCCATGACACATCGCATAGCATTGCAGCCGGAGAACAACCAAAGTTGCTCGACAATTGTGCTTGCCGCTGCCCTGATCCCAGACAAGCCGCAACCACTACCTAGCAGCTGGTAACCAACCCACAGCCCACTAGCCTCCTCTCGACAGGATCCTAAGCGTCATGGAGGACATTCTGAACCGCCACTTTCACCAGCTACGTGAGCTGATTGCAACAGAGTGGGGGAGCCTGAGGAATGCTATTGATCCAAGGCGGGTGGCTGGAGGTCCACAATTGAACCAGCAGGAATCGGCTTCTGATGCGTCATGGGATGCGGCTAACTTAGTAGCTTTCTCTGGGTGCTCCTTCGAAGGAGGACAAGCGACTGAGCAGAGTCTTACTGAGGGGCCACACCTGAGAGCTGAGACACTCTTGGCACCAGTCAAAATGGCATCGGAGTGGCAGGCTCCAACTTATCTAAAGAGCCGGTTACCAGAAACCCACAGGGTCTTCATTGCGGAGCACACCCAATTTAGGGACACATTCTGTACGTCGGAACAGACCACAGACATCCATGCTCTTATGGCAACGGGGCTGGATATCGGGCCCCTACTCCTTGGTGCACAGGGGTCTAGCCAGCAGGGGATACAGGATACCGTGCTGAGTACCATACCACTTACCGATCACCATGTAAAACCAGGCCTACAGTCTGGCCCTTGGAGATTATACCCTTTCACTGTTACGGGATCCTGCTCTCGCCCTTCCTATAGCTTTCTCTCAAGCGTAGTATGCTCCTCACTCAGGCCTAAGTACAGATCACAGGTCGCAATAAGAACCAGGACTGGAGTGGGTTAAGCTCTATTAGTACAGAGGTAGGGGGTTCCCCTGAGGCCTAGATGTTGTCACTTCAACACTGTTTTTGAAACGGACAAATCAACCTCCTTCTCAATGATGCACCCTACAAGGTATTCTATTGGAACTTTTCACACTTTCCCCAGAGCAAACTGAACTTCGCAATGGTAGGGCATTCCTATGCTGTATGGAACGCTTCCATCACCCATCTAACCTCCTAGGGACCTTAGATATAAAGACATTGTGTGAAAGGTTGTGGACATCCCTTGGTCATCCAAGTTATATGAATGCTTGTTGTTTGTTTGTCAGACTGCTGATATTATTCTCTGTTACCCTGTGTATAGTATACTCCATACCCATAATGAGTGTTCTTATGTTTTACTCTACAATGTATATAAGCCAATGCGTACATTTTTATATGTTATGGCATGCCAATATCAAGCACCCAAATTCACGCATACCACATTTCTAATTTTATAGTCTAGGTCATGCCACTACCTTAATGTTTGTAGTTCCAATGAGTCTGCTATAAGAGATGTTTAAAGTTAATCTTCTCAACAATGTTGGGGGTACTTAATACTATTTTGGCTTGCTATTTGCTCTTACCATGTGGTTGGCTGTAAGGATTCCGCTTCATGTTTTACCTATGCCTTTCCCATTCACCGTATGTATGGATTCCGCTCCATGTTTTACCTATGCCTTTCCCATTCACCTGACTTCAGCCTTACCTGTACTTAAGGCATCAGCTGACTGCAGACAGGTGCTTAATTATTAAGTTTCTAGACTATCTCTGAAGCGTGGCTGTTTTCCACTTGCTGTGTGTTTTTTCGGAAAACAAACCAGTCTGCTTTTCTTCCAATTACTGAATCAGCTACTACCTTGGGATTACTTATTTTTTACTGCCGGCTCATATGCTCATTTTGCCTACAGAAAGTTTTACAGAGGCGAGTTTTTCTTTTTTAGCGTGCACGCTACAACAGAGACTTATTTCATACTGCAGTGTGTTTGCTGCCGTCTCCCTCTGAGTTGCTATCTCATCTGAGCCACTGAAGCGTTTCTCACACACCGGACTTCAACCTCTCTTCCACTTCAACACATTGCAACTTTTCTACAAACAACCTCCCACGGACTAAGTACAAGGACATCTCAGAATTAATTCCGCTTCTATTACACACCATCCGGTGACTGGGGGTAAGCACTGTAGTTACTTTAAGCTGTGCTGTACAAATAAACCTTGAACTTTGCTTTTCCCTGCTGCACTACTGACCGCAAGACTATCAGCACATGTGTATACCGTTCTGTGACAAACTAACTAACAGTGTCTAAAACTGAGAGTTACACTTCACACTAAACTGTTATATCTTACTCCAGCACTAATAGCAACACTACCTGCTTTCTGGAACTCTGCTTTTCTTTATCAAGTTTTATCATACTGGGAGCTAGCTGAACTCTAAAGATTGCTACTAAGAAATTGATTTATTTTTTATATTTCTTCTGATCCAGCCTTTGTTTATGTCTATACTAATGCTGTGACGTTCAACAGCATATGTGATTTACATCATTCGTTGCCAGACAAGTTTCTGATCTGCAATTCAATTACTTGAGAATAACAACTTCACTGAAAGCAGCTTGGTCTATGCTGTTCAATAGTCCATTTGCCAAAAGTGATACAAATCATTTATTTTGCATACTCTGCAGTTGAGATCCATCCTCACTCTCTACTAAATCCTTACAGAATAATTAAGCCTTAAAAAATATGGATCCAGCAGAATTGCCCCAATTCGTTTACAACCTGTCTAAAAGAGTAGATGAACTCAGTCAAGGCCTTAGAGATATAAAGGTTGAAAATGAGACTTTAACTAAGGTTATAAGAGAGACAACTCCTCCCAAAGCAAAAGCTGCTGAATCTATTGTGGAACCACAGATTGCAGCACCTGATTTGTTCAATGGTGATAGGAGTCTCTATCGCCAATATAGGAATGCCTGCCTCCTCACTTTCAACCTTAAGCCACTCACATATCCTAATGATAAGATTAAAGTGCTCACAATGATTACCTATCTACGGGGTGAACCCCGAATCTGGGCAGACACGCTCTTTGAAACCAACGATCCTATTCTATCATCCCTACAGTCTTTTCTAGCAGTCATGGATGAACTTTATTCAGACTCAAATTTACAATTGACTGCAGAAAGCAAGATGCGGAAACTAAAGCAAGGCAACCGTCCTGTTGAACTTTATATAATGGAGTTTAAACAACATGCCATTGACTCCCAATGGAACGTGATAGCCTTAAGAAACCAATTTCGCCTAGGACTCTCGGAAGCAGTTAAAGATGAGCTAGCCCGAACTGATCTCCCTGACTCCTTAGACGGCCTCATGAAGCTCTCAATGCAAATAGATAGAAGGCTTCGCGAAAGGAAGTCAGAGCGTCAAATTGGGGATTCTTCTTACAAGAGATCATTCCATCCTCCTCCAACTGCTTCTTCATCAAGTGTGCCTGAACCTATGGATATAGGCTTTATGAGGGGTCCATTGACCTCTGAAGAAAGGTTTAGAAGAAAATCAAAAGGACTGTGTATGTATTGTGGAAGTCCAAACGATCCTATCCGCGAATGCCCCTCCCTACGTAAAAATAAAAATAGTAAGTCTCTCTTACATTTGACTTCAATGATTGAACATGATAAACCAATTCACTGTACTTTAACCCTCTCTTTACAGTGGGACAGCAATCGCATGACGAAAGAAGCTATAATTGACACAGGAGCCCAAGGGAATTACATAGATAAAGCTATTGTTGAAAAAAATAAAATACCTCTCATCACTAAATTGTCTCCTGTCTCTATACGGGTTGTAGATGGGTCTGAAATTTCTTCTGGTCCTATTACTCAGCATACAATTCCCATTCTGGTATCCACCCTAGGTTCACATCAGGAATACATCACCTTTGATGTTATTACCTCTCCTCTATTCCCCATTGTACTAGGGTTGCAATGGCTTCGTTTACATGAACCTGTGATCAATTGGAGTTCTTTGGAAGTAAAATTTGATTCACCATATTGCCAGCAAACCTGTCTAAATCATTCTGTTCTCTTCCATTTGACAGAAACTCCACACATACCTAAAGTATATGAGAAGTTTGCAGACGTATTCAGTAAGAAGGAAGCTGATACTCTACCTCCTCATCGGTCGTATGACTGTCCGATCGACCTCAAACCTGGTACCACTCCTCCCTACGGTCATCTCTACCCTCTTTGCCAACCCGAGCTTGATCATTTAAAGACGTATTTAGATGAAAACTTAAAAAAAAAGGTTTTATACGTCCTTCAGTCTCTCGAGCAGCAGCCGGGTTCTTCTTTGTAAGAAACAAAGATAACTCCCTTCGACCAATCATCGACTTCAGGGAACTCAATAAAATTACGATAAAAAACAGGTATCCCCTACCACTCATCCCCGAACTCATTGAACGCCTCCAACATGCCAAAATCTTCACCAAATTAGATCTAAGAGGGGCTTATAACCTTGTCCGCATAAGAGAAGGGGATGAGTGGTTGACCGCTTTTAGGACAAGATACGGCCTGTTTGAGTACCTGGTAATGCCGTTCGGGTTAACTAACGCCCCGGCCACATTCCAGTATTTTATTAACGATATATTTCACGATCTTCTTGATACTTGTGTGGTCGTATACCTGGATGACATTCTAGTGTACTCAAACACGCTTGAAGAACATGTTAAACATGTTAGTTGGATACTTTCCAGGCTCCAAGTTCATAGGCTATATGCAAAGCTAGAAAAGTGTGTATTCCACACCAAGGAAATAGATTTTTTGGGGTACTCCATTGGCCCAAAAGGTATCCAAATGCAGGCTAACAAAGTCAATTCAGTAAAAAACTGGCCACAACCAAAAAATAGGAAGGAACTACAACGTTTCCTCGGGTTTAGCAACTATTATAGAAAGTTTATTAAAAATTTCTCTCAAATTGCTAAACCTCTCACTGTACTCACCAGTTCCAGTACACCTTTCACCTAGAACTCCAAGGCAACTGAAGCTTTCAACTCATTAAAAAACTCCTTCTGCTCAGCTCCAATACTTCAATTTCCTGACCCTTCTCTCCAATTCATTTTGGAGGTGGATTCCTCCGATTATGCCCTTGGAGCTGTCCTCTCGCAAAGACGCAGTATATCCCAACCACTACATCCAGTAGCTTTCTATTCCAAAATTCTTTCTGCACCTGAGATGAACTATGCTGTTGGAGAAAAGGAACTCCTGGCGATAAAACGTGCCTTTGAACATTGGAGGCATCTCCTGGAGGGCACCGTCTTACCAATAATCATCTACACGGATCACCGTAATCTCGAGTTCCTACAGAGGAATAAAACTCTCTCTAGTCGACAGGTAAGATGGAGCCTATACTTCAGCAGGTTTAACTATCAAATCATCTACAGGCCCGGCTCTAAAAATGGAAAGGCGGACGCACTTTCTAGGAAAGACCCTAGACCTCCAAACACTCAGGAATCTACTTCTATCATTCCCCCAGATAGATTTTTTGGTCTACTGTCCACTTTCAAGACGCAACTTCAAACAGCTTTACGGTCAGATCCTCAGCTACCTCAACTCCGACTATCTCGTAGAAACAACCTCTACTATCATGGGACTCTCTTGTATGTCCCCGAGATTCTTAGACCTGCTCTAATTAAACAACATCATGATCCACCTCTCCTTGGACATCCAGCTATTATGAAAACAAAGGAACTTCTCAGCAGATCCTACTGGTGGCCAAATTTGGAAACATCTGTGAAAAACTATATCTCAAACTGCTCCATCTGCATTACTTCCAAAAAGGAAAGGGCCAAGCCGTATGGACATCTTCTTCCAATTCAAATACCTGATAGACCTTGGTTACATCTCGGCATTGACTTCATAGTTGAATTACCTGTGAGTTCAGGTTTCAACACCATTCTAGTTGTCACAGACATCCTGACCAAAATGGCTCATTTTATCCCTTTTAACAAACTTCCCACTTCCAGTGAGACAGCACAACTCTTCTTAAATTCGATTGTCAGATACCACGGAATTCCTTCCATCATAACAACTGATAGGGGTACTCAGTTTACCTTGAAGTTCTGGAAAAGTCTTTCTGCTCAACTGAAAATTGATCATCGCCTAAGTACTGCCTTCCATCCACAAACAAATGGCCAAACAGAGAAATTAAATCAATGGCTAGAGCAGTATCTACGCTGTTATTGCTCTTATCAGCAAAATGAATGGTCACAATACCTATATCTGGCCGAATTTGCCTACAATAACTCGGTTAATTCATCCACCAAAGTTTCACCCTTCTTTGCAAACTATGCTTTTCATCCTCATTTTTCCCTGGAACAAACAGATAACCCAAATTCTCCTTCTGTAGATGATCTACTACAGAAGCTCGCTGAAAACTTCCACTTCCTAAAAACAAATATTCAACAGGCTCAGACCTCACAGAAGAAATACTACGACTTACGCAGACGACCATCACCATCTTATGCCATAGGCGATAAAGTTTGGCTTTCGACAAAAAACATCAAAATCCCTGTTCCCAGTAAAAAACTAGCAGGATTATATATCGGACCGTTCACTATCACTCACGTTGTTAACCCAAATGCAGTTACTCTGGACCTTCCTAGTTCTATACCCATCCATCCTACTTTTCATGTGTCCCTTCTTAAACCAGCTTCAGATGATCCTTCAGTGAAAACCATTTTACCACCTGTACCTGTACCCCTAGATCCGGACACTTATGAAATTCAAGACCTCCTGGATTCCAGACAGCATAAAGGTGTATTACAATATCTGGTCAGATGGAAAGGCTACTCACCTGATGATGACACTTGGGAGCCTTATACCAATATAGATGCACCTAGACTCATCTCTCGTTTCCACAGACGATATCCCCTTAGACCTAAACATCAAGCCGAGGATCGGCTTGCTTGAAGGGGGGCGTATGTAAGGATTCCGCTTCATGTTTTACCTATGCCTTTCCCATTCACCTTATGTATGGATTCCGCTCCATGTTTTACCTATGCCTTTCCCATTCACCTGACTTCAGCCTTACCTGTACTTAAGGCATCAGCTGACTGCAGACAGGTGCTTAATTATTACGTTTCTAGACTAGCTCTGAAGCGTGGCTGTTTTCCACTTGCTGTGTGTTTTTTCTGAAAACAAACCAGTCTGCTTTTCTTCCAATTACTGAATCAGCTACTACCTTGGGATTACTTATTTTTTACTGCCGGTTCATATGCTCATTTTGCCTACAGAAAGTTTTACAGAGGCTAGTTTTTCTTTTTTAGCGTGCACGCTACAACAGAGACTTATTTCATACTGCAGTGTGTTTGCTGCCGTCTCCCTCTGAGTTGCTATCTCATCTGAGCCACTGAAGCGTTTCTCACACACCGGACTTCAACCTCTCTTCCACTTTAACACATTGCAACTTTTCTACAAACAACCTCCCACGGACTAAGTACAAGGACATCTCAGAATTAATTCTGCTTCTATTACACACCATCCGGTGACTGGGGGTAAGCACTGTAGTTACTTTAAGCTGTGCTGTACAAATAAACCTTGAACTTTGCTTTTCCCTGCTGCACTACTGACCGCAAGACTATCAGCACATGTGTATACCGTTCTGTGACAAACTAACTAACAGTGTCTAAAACTGAACTGTTATATCTTACTCCAGCACTAATAGCAACACTACCTGCTTTCTGGAACTCTGCTTTTCTTTATCAAGTTTTATCATACTGGGAGCTAGCTGAACTCTAAAGATTGCTACTAAGAAATTGATTTATTTTTTATATTTCTTCTGATCCAGCCTTTGTTTATGTCTATACTAATGCTGTGACGTTCAACAGCATATGTGATTTACATCATTCGTTGCCAGACAAGTTTCTGATCTGCAATTCAATTACTTGAGAATAACAACTTCACTGAAAGCAGCTTGGTCTATGCTGTTCAATAGTCCATTTGCCAAAAGTGATACAAATCATTTATTTTGCATACTCTGCAGTTGAGATCCATCCTCACTCTCTACTAAATCCTTACATTGGCAGACGGCTTTTATATTAGCAGCCGCGGACATTTAGCCTTTATACCTCACCTGCGGGTTAGTGGGGAGCCCCGGGAGGGATGCATGTACAAGTGTAAGAGCAACAAATGCCGCAGCAGCTACACAACAACCGTGGTGTACGTGTGTTACTGACACAATACCTTAATGATACTGATAAACCCTGTATATGTGTTTGTCCAGTCTGGGGGTTTGAGGGGGCCCTCGATAGGGACACGTATACATTGCCACTGTATTGTTATGTATCATTATCCTTTCACTCATAATATGTGTTCCTCCCTCTGGACCAGTGGCCAGGGTCTGGAGGGAGACCACATAAAGGAAGTTTAGTCCACGAACACGCTATCTTAGGATCAACTAATATAAACCCTTATATACAGCAATGAGAAGGGCTACGTAGGAGAGTTGGTCTCACTAACATGGGAAGTCTATACTGTAGTTGAGGGTTGTAATACCTAAGGGATAATCCATTCCCATAAGATAGATGCAAGCTCAGATCATTCAATCTAATGTTGTTAAATGGCACGACCCCATAGCACGGTAGATGGGTCCTAGACTCTGTAAGATGTCCAGCACTATGTCACCTATAATATGCTAGGTCATGTTATGCCTGAAGGTAAGCTAAGGAAAGAATATTATGTTTAGAACAAGTAACACTTATTTTTAACTCTTATACTATGCTATACCTACTCACCTTTATGTTCAGCTACATTGGTTAGTCTGTACTAGCTCACCTCCCCCCCCCCCAGTTATAGAGCCCACACCAGGGTTCAAACTAGGCGGACTATTTTCGCCACAATCCCTCTTACGAGAGGGTATTTTTGATTCTGTATTTGGGTATACTTATTTGTGTTGAATCTATGTACATTATTCTTTGACATGTGTACTTTAATCTCACGTTTGTATCTTTCAGATTAGGGGTCCTGCGTGTCCCCAATTGTTACTTATAACCTTTAAACCGAATAAAAAAAAATTAAAAAGAAAAGAAAAAAAAAAGAAAAATAAATAAATAAGACATGGATCCGGTAAAAAAAAAAAAAAAAAAAAAAAAAAAATATCTGTTATATACTTTATTTTGTCCCCTTTTCCTACAATTCCATTCTGAAATTGTGAGCTTTTCAGTTCCTGTTAGAAATGGAAGTGCAGAACACTGTTCTATTCCTCACAGCCATTGGCTGCACACTCTAGTGACCTATTTATGTCTGTCCTTAATTGGCCACAGCAGAGAAGGTAACCTAAGTTACAACATGGCAACTCCCATTGTTTTTTAGACACTAAAACTTTACACTTATTTTGTCAATATTTAAACAACTAATGAAACTGTAAAAAATACATCTACATGTTACTCTCAGACTAATCTGTTCTTTGAATGCATCATGCTGTCTAGCATTGATTTAGCGTTTAATGTCAATTTAAGGTTTAAGGTCCCCCTATATCCTCATCTCATGCTGCTAATTCCACGTCAGCATATTTTCACAGTAGCAATACTATGCAAAAGTATTAATTTATTTGCCTTCGCTGAGCACAGTATCAAGGCTTGTGAGTTAATAAGCTCAAATATATTTAATACAAAAGGGATGTCCTAAAGCAAAAAAAAAATACCAGATGATGCAATTTTTTATTTGCTGACTCTAGATAAAAGTTTAACCCCCTCAAGGTCTCAAACAATTTGTACATTTTTGCAGTTTCCATATTATCCGTTTCATTTACTGATAGTTTATTTGCTATTTTGTTTTGCCACAGGATGTGCATGAGTCAGAGGTTCACGCTGTGATGTTCAGTCCTAACTCCAGAATGGTAGCGACTGGTGGAGCCGATAGAGTTATTAAGATCTGGGACATCGCTGGGCGTGAGTTTGTTTTGAATGCTGTTGCTAGTATATCTATATGTATTTGTCAACTTAGTCTTTAGTATCACCTTATTGGCTATTAAAGGGACAGTCTAGTCAAAATTAAACTTTCATAATTCAGATAGGGTATGCAAATTAAAACAACTTTCCAGTTTACTTTAATCATCAAATTTTCTTTCTTCTTTTGGTATTCTTTGTTGAAGGCTAAACTTAGGTAGACTCATATGATCATTTATAAGCCCTAAAGGCCATTAGACAGCGCTAGTTCATGTGTGCCAGATAGATAACATTGTGCTCACTCCTGTGTATTCGGCACATATTGGCTAAAATGCAAGTCTTTCAAAAGAACTGAGATAAAGAGACAGTCTGCAAAGGCTTAGATACAAGGTAATCACAGAGGTAAAAAGTATTTTAATATAGCCGTGTTTGTTATGCAAAACTGGAGAATGGGTAATAAAGGGATTAGCTGTCTTTTTAAACAATACAAATTCTAGAGTAGACTGGCCCTTTAATAATGTTCAGCAGACAGTACAAAAAAACCCACTCTGTCTGCACTATCCCCAGGGCCGGTGCTAGGATATTTGGCCACACAGACAAGGGTATATTTTGCCACCCCCCACCTGATTACCTACTATTCAATTGCTAATCTTTAACACACAGTTACAGAAATGGGGTAACAAAACCTACAGTGTGTGAGTAGTATACGAACAGTATATGTGTATGTATTCATGCATGCCTGTATGTGTGCATGTGTGTGTATATGCGTTTTTTTGTCTATTTGTGCATGTGTGTGAAAGTGTATGTGTGTGTGGTAGCTCTCTATAACAAATCAACCAGTGGTAGCTCTGCATAACAAATCAAACAGTTGTAGCTCTGCATAACAAATCAACCAGTGGTATCTCTGCATAACAAATCAACCAGTGGTAGCTCTGCATAACAAATCAACCAGTGGTAGCTCTGCATAACAAATCAACCAGTGGCAGCTCTGAAAAAGCAGTGGTAGTGCTTGGTAACAAATAAGAAAAAATAATAATAAATAAATATATATATATATATATATATATATATATATATATATATATACACACACACACAAAACTGCTTTGATGCACAGGGACATTTAGAACCATACAGTTGCTGCAACACATTCTTTATTCTGCTTCACTTAAAAAAGATTACAGCATGTTTATCCAGCAAATGGATTATGTACCCCCACTTTGCAACAGCACTGGAATAAGGAGGAAACGGAACAAATATATCATGTTGATGAGTCAAATTTCCTTTAAGAGGAGGTTCCAGGACCCACTTGCCCTAAATCAAGCTTACTTGTGAAGCCTAGGCAGAATGACTCTAAAGCCCTGTCATTAGCTCCAGCACTTGCAGAAGATCTAAATTTGAAATTAGAGATATAAATTATAGCCAGAACTGTGGATAATAAATGTTTGATGGACAAATATACTTACCCCAGTCTTCTGTCTTCAAATTGGCTGTTGCAAGCTCAACTCTTCTTGCTGCTCCATCTTCCCGCTCTCTTCCTCCTTCACTGCTGCCTGATGGCTCATCCTCTTCCCTGCTGGTCAAGCTCTTTATGCTGTGGGACTATAAGCAATGTGACCGGAGCTTCAGTTTCCAGCAGGGTGGGGGGTGGGGGCGCGGCAGGTGCCCGAGTTTTAGAGGCTGAGGCAAAACTTCTGTAATACCCAGTAGCAGTTTTTCTAATGTAAAAAAAAAATAATTAAAAAGAATTCATAATGTTTCTGCTGCAGGTTGTCACCGGCAGTTTGTGCCCCCATGCTGGCGCCCTAAGGCATTTGCCTAGATGGCCTTATGCAAGCGCCAGCTCTGACTATCCCTTCTTAATCTGTACCTCCGATCTTAAAGTTGAAATAAAGTTCCATGAATTAGATAAAGGATACAACTTTCTAATATACTAAAAACATGCACATTTTTTTTACTCAGCTCCTACTGTGTATGTGAAAAGCGCATAGTACTTATGTTTATGCATTTTGTGATTGGCTGATGACTGTCACATGGTGCAGGGGGAGGGAAAATTGGATTAACATTTGAAATTTGCCAGAAAATATTCTACTGCTCATTTCAAATGAAAATTAAATTATATTGCATTGTCTTCTTATTTAGTTTTTGTATCAATAATTTGATTCTGCTGTGTTTACTTGTCCTTTAACTACTAAACCAGCATATGAACCTGCAGATGTATATAGTGACAACCATTCAAGGGCTATTTTTTAGATGTCATTACTAATGTATTTGACATTTTATGTGTTGTGAAAGTGATTTCAGTTATTATTTGTTATACATAATGTTATTGATATATTCAGATTCCAGCTTCTATTAAAGTTAAGCCATAAAGGTTGGCAAGGACTTTATAGTGATGCAGAGAACACAAGAATATCTCTGTCTGCGATTTGCTGAATTTCACCAATGTACTTGATATACAAAATACGTTATTATATAGATAGACCCTTAGCCATGTTCCATATTCTCCACTGATGCACAACTATACTACAAAAAACAGAATTTATGCTTACCTGATAAATTACTTTCTCCAACGGTGTGTCCGGTCCACGGCGTCATCCTTACTTGTGGGATATTCTCTTCCCCAACAGGAAATGGCAAAGAGTCCCAGCAAAGCTGGTCACATGATCCCTCCTAGGCTCCGCCCACCCCAGTCATTCGACCGACGGACAGGAGGAAATATATATAGGAGAAACCATATGATACCGTGGTGACTGTAGTTAGAGAAAATAATTCACCAGACCTGATTAAAAAACAAGGGCGGGCCGTGGACCGGACACACCGTTGGAGAAAGTAATTTATCAGGTAAGCATAAATTCTGTTTTCTCCAACATTGGTGTGTCCGGTCCACGGCGTCATCCTTACTTGTGGGAACCAATACCAAAGCTTTAGGACACGGATGAAGGGAGGGAGCAAATCAGGTCACCTAAATGGAAGGCACCACGGCTTGCAAAACCTTTCTCCCAAAAATAGCCTCCGAAGAAGCAAAAGTATCAAATTTGTAAAATTTGGCAAAAGTGTGCAGTGAAGACCAAGTCGCCTCCTTACATATCTGGTCAACAGAAGCCTCGTTCTTGAAGGCCCATGTGGAAGCCACAGCCCTAGTGGAGTGAGCTGTGATTCTTTCAGGAGGCTGCCGTCCGGCAGTCTCATAAGCCAATCGGATAATGCTTTTAAGCCAAAAGGAAAGAGAGGTAGAAGTCGCTTTTTGACCTCTCCTTTTACCAGAATAAACAACAAACAAGGAAGATGTTTGTCTGAAATCTTTAGTAGCCTCTAAATAGAATTTTAGAGCACGGACTACGTCCAAATTGTGTAACAAACGTTCCTTCTTTGAAACTGGATTCGGACACAAAGAAGGTACAACTATCTCCTGGTTAATATTTTTGTTGGAAACAACTTTCGGAAGAAAACCAGGCTTAGTACGCAAAACCACCTTATCTGCATGGAACACCAGATAGGGCGGAGAACACTGCAGAGCAGATAACTCTGAAACTCTTCTAGCAGAAGAAATTGCAACCAAAAACAAAACTTTCCAAGATAATAACTTAATATCTACGGAATGTAAGGGTTCAAACGGAACCCCTTGAAGAACTGAAAGAACTAGATTTAGACTCCAGGGAGCAGTCAAAGGTCTGTAAACAGGCTTGATCCTAACCAGAGCCTGAACAAATGCTTGAACATCTGGCACAGCTGCCAGTCTTTTGTGAAGTAAAACAGATAAAGCAGAGATCTGTCCCTTCAGAGAACTTGCAGATAATCCTTTCTCCAAACCTTCTTGTAGAAAGGATAGAATCTTAGGAATTTTTATCTTGTTCCATGGGAATCCTTTAGATTCACACCAACAGATATATTTTTTCCATATTTTATGGTAAATTTTTCTAGTTACAGGCTTTCTAGCCTGAATCAGAGTATCTATTACAGAATCTGAAAACCCACGCTTTGATAAAATCAAGCGTTCAATCTCCAAGCCGTCAGTTGGAGGGAAACCAGATTCGGATGTTCGAATGGACCCTGAACAAGAAGGTCCTGTCTCAAAGGTAGCTTCCATGGTGGAGCCAATGACATATTCACCAGGTCTGCATACCAAGTCCTGCGTGGCCACGCAGGAGCTATCAAGATCACCGAGGCCCTCTCTTGATTGATCCTGGCTACCAGCCTGGGGATGAGAGGAAACAGTGGGAATACATAAGCTAGGTTGAAGGTCCAAGGTGCTACTAGTGCATCTACTAGGGTCGCCTTGGGATCCCTGGATCTGGACCCGTAGCAAGGAACCTTGAAGTTCTG
This sequence comes from Bombina bombina, assembly GCF_027579735.1. NCBI lineage: Eukaryota > Metazoa > Chordata > Amphibia > Anura > Bombinatoridae > Bombina > Bombina bombina. The sequence goes on along the minus strand of NC_069501.1, from coordinate 1,249,156,256 downwards.
ACGAGACGCCATCAGATCCATGTCTGGAATGCCCCATAATTGAGTTATTTGGGCAAAGATTTCCGGATGGAGTTCCCACTCCCCCGGATGGAATGTCTGACGACTCAGAAAATCCGCTTCCCAATTTTCCACTCCTGGGATGTGGATCGCAGACAAGTGGCAGGAGTGATCCTCCGCCCATTGAATTATCTTGGTCACTTCTTTCATCGCCAGGGAAGTCCTTGTTCCCCCCTGATGATTGATATATGCAACGGTCGTCATGTTGTCTGACTGAAACCTTATGAATTTGGCCTTTGCTAGTTGAGGCCAAGCTCTGAGAGCATTGAATATCGCTCTCAGTTCCAGAATGTTTATCGGGAGAAGAGACTCTTCCCGAGACCATAGACCCTGAGCTTTCAGGGATTCCCAGACCGCGCCCCAGCCCACTAGACTGGCGTTGGTCGTGACAATGACCCACTCTGGTCTGCGGAAGCTCATTCCCTGTGACAGATTGTCCAGGGTCAGCCACCAACGGAGTGAATCTCTGGTCTTTTGATCTACTTGAATCGTCGGAGACAAGTCTGTATAATCCCCATTCCACTGTCTGAGCATGCACAGTTGTAATGGTCTTAGATGAATTTGTGCAAAAGGAACTATGTCCATTGTTGCAACCATCAATCCTATTACTTCCATGCACTGCGCTATAGAAGGACGAGGAACAGAATGAAGTACTTGACAAGAGCTTAGAATTTTTGATTTTCTGACCTCTGTCAGAAAAATCCTCATTTCTAAGGAATCTATTATTGTTCCCAAGAAGGGAACTCTTGTTGACGGGGACAGAGAAATTTTTTCTTTGTTCACCTTCCATCCGTGAGATCTGAGAAAGGCTAGGACGATGTCCGTATGAGCCTTTGCTTTTGACAGGGACGACGCTTGAATCAGGATGTCGTCCAAGTAAGGTACTACTGCAATGCCCCTTGGTCTTAGAACCGCTAGAAGGGACCCTAGTACCTTTGTGAAAATCCTTGGAGCAGTGGCTAATCCAAATGGAAGTGCCATAAACTGGTAATGCTTGTCCAGAAAAGCGAACCTTAGGAACTGATGATGTTCCTTGTGGATAGGAATATGTAGGTATGCATCCTTTAAATCCACGGTAGTCATAAATTGATTTTCCTGGATAGTAGGTAGGATCGTTCGAATAGTTTCCATTTTGAACGATGGTACCCTGAGAAATTTGTTTAGGATCTTTAGATCCAAAATTGGCCTGAATGTTCCCTCTTTTTTGGGAACTATGAACAGATTGGAATAAAATCCCATTCCTTGTTCTCTTATTGGAACTGGATGTATCACTCCCATCTTTAACAGGTCTTCTACACAATGTAAGAATGCCTGTCTCTTTATTTGGTTTGAAGATAATTGAGACCTGTGGAACCTTCCCCTTGGGGGTAGTTCCTTGAATCCCAGGAGATAACCTTGAGAAACTATTTCTAGCGCCCAAGGATCCTGAACATCTCTTGCCCAAGCCTGAGCAAAGAGAGAAAGTCTGCCCCCCACTAGATCCGGTCCCGGATCGGGGGCTATCCCTTCATGCTGTTTTGGTAGCAGTGGTAGGCTTCTTGGCCTGCTTACCCTTGTTCCAGCCTTGCATTGGTTTCCAGGCTGGTTTGGGTTGTGAAGTATTACCCTCTTGCTTAGAGGATACAGAATTAGAGACTGGTCCGTTTCTGCGAAAGGGATGAAAATTAGGCTTATTATTAGCCTTAAAAGACCTATCCTGTTGGAGTGCGTGGCCATTTCCCCCACTGATGTCTGAAATAATCTCTTTCAAATCAGGTCCAAATAATGTTTTACCTTTGAAAGGAATGTTAAGCAATTTTGTCTTGGAAGACACATCCGCTGACCAAGACTTTAGCCAAAGCACTCTGCGCGCCACGACAGCAAACCCTGAATTTTTCGCCGCTAATCTAGCTAATTGCAAAGCGGCATCTAAAACAAAAGAGTTAGCCAATTTAAGTGCTTGAACTCTGTCCATAACCTCCTCATACGAAGATTCTTTACTGAGCGATTTTTCTAGTTCCTCGAACCAGAAACACGCTGCCGTAGTGACAGGAACAATGCATGAAATTGGTTGTAGAAGGTAACCTTGCTGTACAAAAATCTTTTTAAGCAAACCCTCTAATTTCTTATCCATAGGATCTTAGAAAGCACAACTATCTTCGATAGGAATAGTAGTGCGTTTGTTTAGAGTAGAAACCGCCCCCTCGACCTTGGGGACTGTCTGCCATAAGTCCTTTCTGGGGTCGACTATAGGAAATAATTTCTTAAATATAGGGGGGGGAACAAAAGGTATGCCGGGCCTTTCCCACTCTTTATTTGCTATGTCCGCCACCCGCTTGGGTATAGGAAAAGCGTCGGGGGGCACCGGAACCTCTAGGAACTTGTCCATCTTACATAATTTCTCTGGAATGACCAAATTGTCACAATCATCCAGAGTAGATAACACCTCCTTAAGCAGTGCGCGGAGATGTTCTAATTTAAATTTAAATGTCACAACATCAGGTTCAGCTTGATGAGAAATTTTTCCTGAATCTGAAATTTCTCCATCAGACAAAACCTCCCTCATGGCCCCTTGAGATTGGTGTGAGGGTATGTCAGAACAGTTATCATCAGCGTCCTCTTGCTCTTCAGTGTTTAAAACAGAGCAATCGCGCTTTCTCTGATAAGTAGGCATTTTGGATAAAAGATTTGCTATGGAGTTATCCATTACAGCCGTTAATTGTTGCATGGTAATAAGTATTGGCACACTAGATGTACTAGGGGCCTCCTGTGTGGGCATAACTGGTGTAGACACAGTAGGGGATGATGTAGTATCATGTTTACTCCCCTCATTTGAGGAATCATCTTGGGCAATATCATTATCTGTTGCATTACTGTCCTTACTTTGTTTGGACACTATGGCACAATTATCACATAAATTTAAATGGGGAGACACATTGGCTTTCATACATATAGAACATAGCTTATCTGATGGTACAGACATGTTAAACAAGCTTAAACTTGTCAACAAAGCACAAAAAACGTTTTAAAATAAAACCGTTACTGTCACTTTAAATTTCAAACTGAAAACACTTTATTACTGAATATGTGAAAAAGTATGAAGGAATTGTTCAAAATTCACGAAAATTTCACCACAGTGTCTTAAAGCATTAAAAGTATTGCACACCAAATTTCAGAGCTTTAACCCTTTAATTAACGGAACCGGAGCCGTTTTTACATTTAACCCCTATACAGTCCCAGAATGAGGCTCTGTCTATAACTAGAAAGGCCCCCATCTGAAAAAGGTGTCCAACACAGTGCCTGCCGTTTTTCTAAACGTTCCCCAAGATTATAATACCAATAATTAGTTAGAATCTGCATAATATGCCTAGTAAAGCAATTGTTTTAGCCCAGAAAAATGTCTACCAGTTTTTAAGCCCTTTTTGAAGCCCTTTATTCTTTTATGTTTAACTAAGAAAATGGCTTACCGGTCCCCATGAGGGGAAATGACAGCCTTCCAGCATTACATGGTCTTGTTAGAAATATGGCTAGTCATACCTTAAGCAGAAAAGACTGCTAACTGTTTCCCCCAACTGAAGTTACTTCATCTCAACAGTCCTGTGTGGAAACAGCAATCGATTTTAGTTACTGTCTGCTAAAAATCATCTTCCTCTTACAAACAGAAATCTTCATCCTTTTCTGTTTCAGAGTAAATAGTACATACCAGCACTATTTTAAAATAACAAACACTTGATAGAAGAATAAAACTACAAAAAACTCTTAACCATCTCCGTGGAGATGTTGCCTGTGCAACGGCAAAGAGAATGACTGGGGTGGGCGGAGCCTAGGAGGGATCATGTGACCAGCTTTGCTGGGACTCTTTGCCATTTCCTGTTGGGGAAGAGAATATCCCACAAGTAAGGATGACGCCGTGGACCGGACACACCAATGTTGGAGAAATATATCTCTTATAGCTGGAGGTTGTAAATAATTTTATTCCCTTGGTGTACAAAGGTTTGTATACATTTCCCAGTTTTAAATGTCAACAGTATTTCAAAGGTATAAAGGGTAGAACAATTAGCATATGAAATCAGCTAATTTACATCTAGAATCATACTGTGATGCCTTAAAAGGGCACTGCTGGAGTGTATTACATTGTTTACAAATAACTCCTTTAGCTTGATTTTGTAATTTGAAATAGCTGATTTTTCTTGTTGTATCTCCACCTATACTAAAAATTTCAGTACTTAAGTACTTGTTACAGAAAAGCTGTAAACCAGAAGCAATGACACACCCAGTGGGGAGTGTGATAGACAGGTAGAACAATTTTAAATTTTCATAGTTCTGATTAAAGGATTGTAAAACCTACAAGAAATTGATTTTTTTGTCTTACCAGTCTCACGATCCGTTCATCTGTCAGTATTTTATAAACAAATTGTGCTGACCCTCTCTGTCCCGATAACTGTTTAAGCAAAAAAGCAGAAGGAAAAAAAAAGTATTAATGTTTGTTACAGTGCTGTTGCAATATAATAAGTAAAACACATTTAGTACAGTGTGAATTTATATTGGCTATAAAAAATTGAACATCCGAAAACCATGAATTTCAAACAAACACGTTTTACACAATGCAACGTTTAAAAAAAGACGCACTTTTGTAGAACGAAAAAAACATGTCTGCTGCTCTTCTTTGGAATATTATTGTCCAGAACACAAAATCTTCTTCATATAAAGAAACATAAAACATGCTAAACATGTCTTGTTTATTTAAAGACTTTACATACATATAGCATTTTACATTTTATATATATATATATATACATACTGTGTGTGTCTGTATGTATATATATATATATATATATATGTATATGTGTATATATATATATATATATATATATATATATAAAAACAGTGTATAGACAATATACCAGTGATGGGCGAATATGCTAAAAGTGTAATTCGTTTGGTAGAACAAATACTCCTGTGGACATTCTTTTTGTTAAATCGAATGTTGATAAGAATGAAAATCCATTAAAATTCGGTTTTCAAATGTTCATACTTAGATAGAATATCCTCATTAAAAATTTTGAATGTAACATTCAATTTAACAAATACTATTGAGTAGTTCAATAGTTCATGTGGTAGGGAATTTAGTAAATTGAAACATAACAGATATACAAAGATGTCAATTTGAATATTTCATTTAAAGAAAGCATTAGAAATACTACTACATTAACGAATGTTAGAGTGTTGAAACATAAGAAATGAACGAATGTGTTAAAGTTAATTCTATTTATAATATTGCCAAACATTCGCCCATCCCTACAATATACCGACAATACCTCAGCTCGCTTATTCATGTCCTAGTTTTACTATTGTTTTGCAACTAAAGGGTTAAGTTTCTGCTGACACATGTAATTGTATTTACATTCAGTACTATGTAATGGGATCGTTTATATTGCTCCTTTATTGCAAGTTAAAGGGACACTGAACCAAAAAAAATAAATTCTTTTGTGATTCAGATAGAGCATGAGATTTTAAGCAACTTTGTAATTTACTCCTATTATCAAATTTTCTTTATTCTCTTGGTATCTTTATTTGAAATGCAAGAATGTAAGTTTAGATGCCGGCCCATTTTTGGTGAACAACCTGGGTTGTCCTTGCTAATTGGTGGATACATTTATCCACCAATCAAAAAGTGCTGTCCAGAGTACTGAACTAAGAAAAAAAGCTTAGATGCCTTCTTTATCAAATAAAGATAGCAAGAGAACGAAGAAAAATTGATAATAGGAGTAAATTAGAAAGTTGCTTAAAATTGCATGCTCTATCTAAATCAGGAAAGAAAAAATTTGGTTTCAGTGTCCCTTTAAGAGGCTGGTTTTAAAATTCCACCAATATCAGAAAAGCATCACCACCCACAGAAGTATAGTAGAACGCCTTTCGTTGAGACTGCCTTTAAACGCTGATTTCAGCCCTTATTAGTAAAACGGATACCTTTTTAAAATATCGCCATTATCACCATGCTTTTAACATCGGGCCCTAAGTACAGATCTTTGTGTATACAGTTCAAGATAAGATTAAGTTTCAGAGCACCAGGACAACTATTACATATATGGATTAAACCTAAAAGATTGATGTCTCATACATTTTATACTCTACAGCTGATATAACAAGTCATTGGCTTCTATTTACAGTACTTAGACCCTTTACAAAGATAAAATTCCACAACGTTGTATTTTAATGATTATCCTTTAGGTAGTCTGCCTCTAATTAGGGTGGATTTAAATCTAATGACTTGTGCTTATTTTTCACAGTTTACTATTCCTTAAAGGGACAGTCAACACCAAAATTGTGTAATTGTTAGAAAAGATAGATAACGCTTTTACTACCCATTCCCCAGCTTTGCACAACCAACATTGTTATATTAATACACTTTATAACATTTAAACCTCTAAATGTTGGACTGTTTCTAAGCCACTGAAGACAGTCTCTTATCATATGCTTTTTTTTATTTGCGTTTCACAACAGGAGACTGCTAGTTCATGTGAGACATATTGATAACATTGTGCTCACGCCTGTGGCTAAAATGCAAGTCAATAGATAATAAGTAGTTATGTGATCAGGGGGCTGTCAAAAGAGGCTTAGATACAAGGTAATCGCAAAGGTAAAAAGTGTATTAATATAACAGTGTTTGCTGTGCAAACTGGGGAATGAGTAATAAAGGGAATATCTATCTTTTTAAACAATAAACATTTTGGAGTAGACTGTCCCTTTAACTCTTTTTTTGCCTTTTATTTTGCTAAATAATTACTTTACAAAAAAGGTAAAAAAAGGGGTGGATATATAGAATAGCTGGCTGGCAGGAGGAAAGTGCATCAGAGGGATAGAATAATGGCTTAAATATACAACATAGATTAATCTATGGGTAGAAATCTTGTTTCATCATTATGAAAATAAATGACAGTAAACTTATGCCAAGGAAAAAACACATAACATTATAACTGGAGTTGTTTTATTTGTGTTCCGTTCTTTACATTGACTCTCGATAGTGTGAATCTGAGAGAGGAAGGGAAGCGCTAGAAAGAAAGGAAATAGAACGATTATAATATCAATTTTTTTACAATTTGTGAAACTTAGCCCAGGCCATTGTTTTATGTATAATCATTTATGGTCTCTAATAAGATTTTGTAGTGGAATTTATAGATTTCAAATGTGTCCATTGTAAAGTAGTTGTTATTATAATGAATAAAAGCCTTTTATAGTTGAATTAGCACCAATGTCTTCTACTACAGAATGTTTTGGTTTAACACCAGCTATAACAGCATTGTTACATATTGTGCTACGTACAGGGGTATATTTTTCCCTGTGCCGTGTAATTGTCATATTCTCTTGCTGCAGGAATGCTACAAGTCCACCAGACCTTGGAAGGGAGCAGTAGCACGATCACCAGCATTGAATTTGACCCTTCAGTAAGTATAACAAGAAATATGTCTGATGTCATATCATAGAGATGTAAGGATAAAACAATCAGGGGTGTTATCCCATTGTCATGTGTAATATGAGGAGGAGCCACCAGACTCACAAACTCTCTACGGCAGGACAGCTCACCTATTAACGCCTGCTAGAGCCTTCAGTTAGTCTCATCACTGACAACTTTCATTAAATCTGGTAGTAGCAGTACAGACTGCCATATTGGTGGTGAGAAAATACAGACTGTACTAGGTGACAATATATTTAGAAGACCATATGAATAAGCAAGTTAGAGAGAGAAGAGTGAAAGAGAGAGAGAGATGGGGGGGGAGAATGAAAGAGAAATGAGAAAAAGAGAGCGATATATATGTATACACATACATATATTTCTTTCATGTAATTGGCAAGAGTCCATGAGCTAGTGACGTATGGGATATACAATCCTACCAGGAGGGGCAAAGTTTTCCCAAACCTCAAAATGCCTATAAATACACCCCCCACCACACCCACAATTCAGTTTTACAAACTTTACCTCCTATGGAGGTGGTGAAGTAAGTTTGTGCTAGATTTCTACGTTGACATGCGCTTCTCAGCATTTTGAAGCCTGATTCCTCTCAGAGTACAATGAATGTCAGAGGGATGTGAAGGGAGTATCACCTATTGAATGCAATGTTTTTTCTCATGGGAGATCTATTTCATAGGTTCTCTGTTATCGGTCGTAGAGATTCATCTCCTACCTCCCTTTTCAGATTGACGATATACTACATATATATACATATACCATTACCTCTACTGATAACTGTTTCAGTACTGGTTTGGCTATTTGCTATATGTGGATGGGTGTCTTTTGGTAAGTATGTTTTTATTACTTAAGACACTCTCAGCTATGGTTTGGCACTTTATGTATTTATATAAAGTTTTAAATATATGTATTGTACTTATATTTGCCATGATTCAGGTTTCAGTATATTTCCTTTTGCAGACTGTCAGTTTCATATCTGGGAAATGCTTTTTTTAGGAAAAATGTATTTCTTACCTTGGGTATAGTCTTTTTTTCAATTGACTGTCCTTTTAAATTCGCGGGCAGAATTAGGCTTGCGAGGGCGCAAAATGCCAAAGTATATTGCGTCATTTTTGGCTCAAGAATTTTTTCGGTACGAAGTTATGTTCGATGACGCAAATTCGTCATTTCCGGTGTCTTAGTTGCCACTGAGTCCTTTCACAGGGTTGCGTCTTCAATGACGCAAGTGTGTCATTTCCGGATGTTGTTAGTGCCAAAAAAAAAAATTCTGTTTGTGTTGTGCGTCATATTTGGCTCCAAATATTTTCATTATTTAAAACCCCATTTCTATATGCCTCTTTCCTTTTTTCTCTGTCAGAGGGCTATGCTGTTTGCATTTTTTTCCCATTCCTGAAACTGTCATATAAGGAAATTGATAATTTTGCTTTATATGTTGTTTTTTTCTCTTACATTTGCAAGATGTCTCAATCTGATCCTGTCTCAGAAATCACTGTTGGATCCCTGCTGCCTGATAACAGTTCTACCAAAGCTAAGTACATTTGTTTTAAACTTGTGGAGATTTTATCTCTAGCTGTGGTTTGTAATAGTTGCCATGATAAACTTTTACATGCAGAGAATGTGTCCATCAGTAATAGTACATTGCCTGTTGCTGTTCCTTCAACATCTAATGTACAAGATATACCTGTGAATTTAAAATAATTTATTGCTGATTCTATTCAGAAGGCTTTGTCAGCCATCCCGCCTTCTAATTAAAGTAAAAGGTCTTTTAAAACTTCTCATAAAGTTGATGACATTTCAAATGACTGACATACTGAATTATCCTTCTCTGATGAAGATCTATCTGATTCAGAAGATCCTTCCTCAGATATTGACACTGACAAATCTACTTATTTATTTAAAATGGAGTATATTTGTTCTATGTTAAAAGAAGTGTTGATTACATTGGATATTGAGGAAACTAGTCCTCTTGATATTAAAACTAGAAAACGTTTAAATTCTGTTTATAAACCTCCTGTGGATACTCCAGAGGGTTTTCCAGTTCCTGATGCTATTTCTGATATGATTTCTAAGGAATGGAATAGGCCTGGTACTTCTTTTATTCCTTCTTCAAGGTTTAAAAAATTGTATCCTTTGCCAGCCATTACATTTGAGTTTTGGGAAAAGATCCCCAAAGTGATGGGGCTATCTCTACTCTTGCTAAACGTACTACTATTCCTATGGAAGATAGTACTTCTTTTAAAGATCCTTTAGATAGGAAACTTGAATCTTATCTAAGGAAAGCCTATTTATATTCAGGTCATCTTCTTAGGCCTGCTATTTCTTTGGCTGATGTTGCAGCTGCATCAATTATTTTGATTAGAAAATTTAGCGCAACAAGAATTGGATTCTGATTTGTCTAGCATTGTTCGCTTGCTTCAACATGCTAATGATTTTATTGTGATGCCATTTTTGATATCGTCAAAATTGATGTTAAATCTATGTCTTTAGCTATTTTAGCTAGAAGAGCTTTGTGGCTTAAATCTTGGAATGCTGACATGACTTCTAAGTCTAGATTGCTACCTCTTTCTTTCCAAGGTAATAAGTTATTTGGTTCTCAGTTGGATTCAATTATTTCAACTGTCACTGGGGGGAAGGGAGTTTTTTTGCCTCAGGTTAAAAGACCTAAGGGTAAATCTAAATCCTTCCCCCAATGAATCTGTTTCCAATTGGAAATCTTCTTCAAATTGGAATAAATCCAAGCCTTTTAAGAAACCAAAGCCAGCCCCCAAGTCCGCATGAAGGTGCAGCCCTCATTCCAGCTCAACTGGTAGGGGGCAGATTAAGATTTTTTAAGGATGTTTGGACAAATTCTGTCCAAAATCAATGGATTCTCTCAGGGGTACCAAATAGGATTCAGAGTAAGACCTCCTGTGAAGTTATTTTCTATCACGCATCCCAGCAAATCCAGTAAAGGCTCAGGCTTTCCTGAAGTGTGTTTCAGATCTGGGGTTGCAGGGGTAATCATGCCAGTTCCGTTTCAGGAACAGGGTCTGGGGTTTTATTTAAATCTATTAATTGTCCCAAAGAAAGAAATTCATTCAGACCAGTTCTGGATCTGAAAATTTTGAATCGTTATGTATGAGTACCAACTTTTAAAATGGTGACTATTCTGCCTTTTGTTCAGCATACAGGATGCATATCTTCATATTCCGATTCATCCAGATCATTTTCAGTTTCTGAGATTCTCTTTTCTAGACAAGCATTACCAATTTGTCGCTCTTCCTTTTGGTCTAGGGACAGCTCCAAGAATCTTTTCAAAGTAATCAACATAAAGAGAGTTCTCCAGCTAGTGACAATCCAAAGACAAGGAAGCTCCAGTATCCTCTCATTTTTTAAAAGCGGGACACAATATTAGTCGGCTCCGCTTTCAAATCATAGAGCAAGTGCATATGCCTAGAATAGGGGGTGACAGGGAGGCTCTGTTAAATAAAAGAGAAACATTTTGGGTTAATGAATTGAGTACCTTATGGCCTAAAGGCCTTAATAGGGAATGCAATTGGTCAGCTTTCTGGTAGTGTATAATCATATATTGAGGTGTAAATTCAAAACATGTATTGAGGAGTAAATTAATTATTCTGCTAATATTTAGGTAGGGATTTTCGTGTTATATGATCATGTTATCCTTTTCTGAGTATCCATTGTTAGATTGAGTGATATGTGGAGATTGATTATCTTCATATATAAATTGTTTTTAAATTTAATAAACAAGTGTTTTTTATGAAATTTTTAGCTTATGAATTTTGTGTATTTTCTAAATTTTTTTTTTTTTTTTTTTTTAATTTTATTGTTTAATATATCATATTTTTTAATATATATTATTGTTGATACACTAGTCTTTTGATCATTAGGTGGCACCATTATGTTTATGGATATATTGCATATTTTTTATACTGCAATAATGTTGTTGAAAATGTTCACATTTTCTACAACTAGATGGCAATATTGAGATGCTAATTTGGATTGTTTGGCGCCATTATGGCTATTTAAACACTTGAATAATCACTTGATGTTAAGCTTGAAAAAGGGCTAAGTGTTTGCCCGAAACGTTGCTGATTTTGGACCCTGTATGCACAATGAAGGTCATTTTGGATTATCACTAGCTGGAGAACTCTCTTTATGTTGATTCTGTTGGGCTTGGTTAACCTTCTCCGTACTCAGTGTTTGGTGGGTGCTGTATTTCATCTACCGTTAACTCTCTGTAATCTGAGAGCGGGGTATTGCGGTGTTTTCTTATTTGTACGATATCTTGGTACTAGCTCAGACTTTACATTCTGCAGAATCTCACACGAATCAACTAGTGTTGTTTCTTCGAAAACATGGTTGGAGGATCAATTTACCAAAAAGTTCTTTGATTCCTTAGACAATGGTCACCTTTTTAGGTTTCCAGATAAGATTCAGTGTCTATGACTCTGTCTCTAACAGACAAGAGACGTTTAAAATTGGTTGCAGCCTGTCGGAACCTTCAGTCTCAGTTATTCCCTTCAGTAGTGATCCCCTTTGCTCATTTTCATATGAGACCTCTCCAGCTTTGTATGCTGAACCAATGGTGCAGGGATTATACAAGGATATCACAATTAATATCCTTAAATCCCAATGTTCGACTATCTCTGACTTGGTGGTTAGATCACCATTGTATAGTTCTAGGGGCCTCTTTTGTTCGTCCAACCTGGACTGTGATCACAACAGATGCGAGTCTTTCAGGTTGGGGAGCTGTTTAGGGATCTCTGACAGCACAAGGGGTTTGGAAATCTCAAGAGGCGAGATTTCCAATCAATATTTGGAACTCTGTGCGATTTTCAGGGCTCTTCAAATTTGTCCTCTGATGAAGAGAGAACCGTACATTTGTTTTCAGACAGACAATATCACAACTGTGGCATATGTCAATCATCAGGGTGGAACTCACAGTCCCCAAGTTATGAAAGAAGTATCCCGGATACTTGCTTGGGCGGAATCCAGCTCCTGTCTAATTTCTGCGGTTCATATCCCAGGTATAGAAAATTGGGAAGTGGATTATCTCAGCCGTCAGACGTTATATACGGGGGAGTGGACCCTCCATCCAGATGGGTTTTCTCAGGTTGTTCAGATGTGGGTTCTTCCAGAAATAGATCTGATGGCTTCTCATCTAAACAAGAGACTTCCCAGGTACCTGTCCAGGTCCAGGGATCCTCAGGCAGAAGCAGTGGATGTGTTATCAACCTGCTTATTTTCCTGCCTTTAGTTCTTCTTCCAAGAGTGATCTCCAAAATCATCATGGAGCACAGGTTTTGGTATGTGGATCTTGTTCGGATGTTCAGTTAACAATTTTGGCCACTTCCATTAAGGCTGGACCTTCTGTCTCAAGGTCCGTTTTTCCATCAGGATCTGAAATCATTAAATTTGAAGGTATGGAAATTGAACGCTTAGTGTTTAGTCATAGAGGTTTCTCTGACTTTGTGATTAATACTATGTTCAAGCTTGTAAATCTGTTTCTAGAAAGATTTATTATTCAGTTTGGAAGACTTACATTTCATGGTGTTCCTCTCATAAATTCTCTTGGCATTCTTTTAGAATTCCTAGAATTTTACAGTTTCTTCAGGATGGTTTGGATAAGGTTTTGTTTGCAAGTTCTCTGCTCTTTCTGTTTTATTTCACAGATAGATTGCTAAACTTCCTGATATTCACTGTTTTGTACAGGCTTTAGTTCGTTTTAAGCCTGTCATTAATTCAATCTCTCCTCTTTGGAGTCTTAATTTGGTTTTGAAGGCTTTACAGGCTCCTCCATTTGAGCCTATGCATTCTTTGGACATTAAATACTTTCGTGGAAAGTGTTTTTCTTCTGGCCATTTCTTCTGCTAGTAGAGTTTCTTAATTATCTGCTCTCTTTTTTTATTTTCCTTTTCTGATTTTTCATCAGGATAAGGCAGTTTTGCGGACTTCATTTAAATTTCTTTCTATTTCTTATTATTTATTCTTTTCATTTTATCCTTTCCTTGTGTCCTAATTCTAAGAATTCTTTGGAGAGATCCTTACATTCTTTGGATGTGGTGAGAGCTCTGAAATATTATGTTAAAGCTACAGAAGATTTCAGGAAGACTTCTAGTCTATTTGTTATCTTTTCTGGTTCTAGGAAGGTCAGAAGGCTTCTGCCATTTCTTTGGCATTGTGGTTAAAGCTTTTGATTCTTCAAGCTTACTTGGAGTCGGGTCAAGACCCACCTGAGAGAATTACAGCTCATTCTACTAGATCAGTCTTCACTTCGTGGGCTTTTAAGAATGAAGCTTCAGTTGATCAGATTTGCAAAGCAGCAACTTGGTCTTCTTTGCATAAATTTACTAAATTCTACCGTTTTTATGCATTTGCCTCTTCGGAAGCAGTTTTTGGTAGAAAAGTTCTTCAGGTAGCGGTTTCAGTGTGATTCTTCTGCTTATGTTTTAAGTTTTTTCCTTTCATTTATGAGAATAAACTTATATTTTGGGTTGTGGATTAATTTTCTTCATTGAAAAATGGCTGTTTTTATTTTATCCCTCCCTCTCTAGTGACTCTTGCGTGGAGTTCCACACCTTGGGTATTGCCATACGTCACTAGCTCATGGACTCTTGCCAATTACATGAAAGAAAACATAATTTATGTAAGAACTTACCTGATAAATTCATTTCTTTCATATTGGCAAGAGTCCATGAGGCCCACCCTTTTTATGGTGGTTATGATTTTTTGTATAAAGCACAATTATTTCCAGATTCCTTTGTTGATGCTTTTTACTCCTTTCTTTATCACCCCACTACTTGGCTATTCGTTGAACTGAATTGTGGGTGTGGTGAGGGGTGTATTTATAGGCATTTTGAGGTTTGGGAAACTTTGCCCCTCCTGGTAGGATTGTATATCCCATACGTCACTAGCTCATGGACTCTTGCCAATATGAAAGAAATGAATTTATCAGGTAAGTTCTTACATAAATTATGTTTTATATATATATATATATATATATATATATATATATATATATATATATATATATATATATATATATATATATATACAGAGAGAGAGATAGGATCTGATAGAAGCACATACTCACCCACACATTCTCTTGATTTTAAAGTATGTGTCAGTACATTTAGGAAGAACAGAAATACAGAGAGGGGGGGAAGCACTGCTCAGTGCCTTAATCTTGAAAATCATTTTAAAGTAGTTCTAGAGTAGAGTGTGAGCTGTTTTGTGTATTATTACTACAAATTACTTATACCGGGGATGGCCAGACACCCCATGAGCCACGTGCAGCCCTCTGCAATCATTTGTGCATGTAGCCACCAATCGGCAAGTGCCATACAGGGTTCTGAGCCAAAAACGGGGGACGGCTTCTATACTTAAATTCCTGTTTTTGCAAGTAAAGATACCAAGACAACAAAGAAAACATGGTAATAGAAGTAAATTAGAAAGTTACTTAAAATTGCTGCTCTATCTGAATCATGAAAATTAGGTTTAATATCCCTTTAAGGGTCATAAAACATTGATCTGTGGCCCCCATATGTTAGGCAGTTGGTCATCACTGACTTATTGTAAATAATATACAGTATCTGTTAATACTTCAACTCTCCACTAGATGTCAGCAAAGTACAGATAATGACAAAATAACATCAATAGGAAATGCACTGCTACAAATAAATGATAAGGTAAGTTAGTTATACGTGTGAGATATTGACCTATTGCAGCTCTTGCTATCACTCATTAAAGGGATATTAAATTGCTGAGCACAACTAAAATAAAATGTTTACTTCTCATTGTATTGCTTTTGCTTTTCCTACTGTATGAACTGTGTAAAGCACTTCCCTTTTTAGAGATCGCTGCCAGCCCAGGTCCTCTTCAGCCGTATGCAGGATAATAGATGCAGATATGGCGACACTGTATCTCGCGGAATGGAGCTAAATATCCCTCCTTGCTTCTCCGGCCAAATAAAACTTCTTTAACCTCCAAAAGGTTTAATTTTGCACACTATTAAAAAGGCAATTTTATTTGCTGAAACGCGTAGAGCTTTTTAAATATTCTGTTTTAATAAACTTATATGAAGCTGTATCCCACTGATGTCTTGCTGGTGATTCCGATAATAAAAGCTGACCTTCACTTGATATCTTGTGAGTATCTTCCATTTGGCGTCCCCCTTTGTGTGACGTTACTGCACTATTTTAGGCTACTTTCTGTTGGAGGTTAAAGAAGTTTTATTTGTCCGGAGAAGCAAGGAGGGATATTCAGCTCCCATAGGTACAGCGCCGCCATATCTGCATCTGCTCTCCTACTGTACCTGCTCTAATCAAAACTCCTATTTCTTAACCCCTTCAAGTTACCTGATGGTGAAACTTCACCTCTCTGTATTGTACCACTCCCACAAGCCTGTGATAGGGAGTCCTTTACATAACAGTACGGCTTCTTCCTACACAGGCTTGAGAGTTTGCTACAATAATGAGCTATGCAATGTGCCGCTTCCACTGGCTGCTCTGCCCACAACAACATTAAAGAGACATGAAACTCAAATGTTTTCATAATTTAGAAAGAGTGTGCAATTTTAAACATCTTTTCAATTGAATTATATTATCTAAGTTTCTTCATTCTTTTGATATCCTTTGTTGAAAAGCAATTGGTGATTGGTGGCTGCACATAGATGCCTCGTATGATTGGCTCACCCAGGTGCATTGCTATTTTTTCAACAAAGGATATCTAAAGAATGAAGCAAATTAAATAATATAAGTAAATTGGAATGTGGTTTAAAATTGTATTTTCTACCTGAATCATGAAAGAAAAATGTTGGGTTTCATGTCCCTTTAAAACAAACAAAAAAAATGTTTGCTTTGATACAGGCTGCAATAATTTTTTTTAATTTTAATAATTTTTCTAATGCAAATTGTTGAACCACACTGTTTTTGTGTGGAATATTTAGAGTTAAATACACTGTTTAGTAAATCATGTGTTTATTATCGCTTTCAGGGATTTCATTCCTCTCTGTTTGAGAATTTAATTTATTAGTTAGTATTTTGATTGTAATTTTTCTTTTCCTTTTTACCAGGGGTATCAGGTCCTTGCAGCATCGTATAATGGGGCCGTACATCTGTGGAAGCTTGATGGTCGACCTAATGTAAGAGATACTTAAGTGGTTAATATTTAGACATAGCAGAGTTATGTGGGATAGTTATGTACTGTAGAGAAATACTTGCTGTACACGTAAAGGTGGTTGGTTCAAGCTTTAAGCTCTAAGAACAGAACTAAATGTATAACCCCAATTCCCGAAAAAGTTGGGACAGTATGGAAAATGCAAAAAAAAAAAATAATTTGAAAATTCAGTTCACCCTGCACTATATTGAGAAACGCATTATTAACAGATTATTTGATGTTTTACTTTGTGAATTTAATGTATTTTTTTAAAATATAAACTCATTTCAAATCTGATGACTGCAACATGTAACAAAAAAGTTTGGACAGGGGCAATTTAGGACTAATAGCGATGTGACAAGTTGTAATAAGAAGATGATGTAAAACAGGTGAGGCGATCGTGTAATTATAGTAAATAAGGAGCCTCCAAAATAGGCCTAGTCCTTCAAGAGCAAGGATGGGTCATGGTTTACCAATTTGCCAACAGATGCATCAGCGTAAAATCCAACACTTTAAGACCAACTTTTCCCAATGACAAATAGGTAGGATTTTGGGCATTTCACCTTCTATAAGATTCAAGGAATCCAGTCAAATCTCGGTGCCTAAAGGGCAAGGCCGAAAACCCCTTCTGAATGCGCGTGATCTCCAATGCCTCAGGCATCGCTGTCTCAAAAACCGTCTGTAATGGATATCCTGACATGGATTCAGGAATACTTTGGTAAACCTTTTGTCAGTTAACACCATTCGCCGCTGCATCCACAGATGCAAGTTAAGGCTTTACTATGCAAAGCAGAAGCCATACATCAACACTGTCCAGAAGCGCCGCCAACATCTCTGAGCTCGGTTTCATCTGAGATGGACAGTAGCACAGCAAAATCGTGTTTTCTGGTCAGACGAGTTAACATTTCAAATAGTTTTTGTAAAAAACAGTCATCGTGTTCTCTGGGCCAAAGAGAAAAAAGGACCATCCAAGCTGTTATCAGCATGGGGTCCAAAAGTCAGCGTCTGTCATGGGGTGGTGTCAGTGCCCCTGGCATGGGTAACCTGCACATCTGTGAGGGCACCATTAATGCAGAGAGATATGTATACATTTTTGAGCAACATATGCTGCCATCCAGACGTCGTCTTTTCCAGGGACGTCACTGCATTTTCCAGCAGGACAACGCCAAACCCCATTCTGCCAGGATTATAAGCGCATGGTTACTTCAGCAGAGTATTGGTGCTAGCGTGGCCTGTCTGCAGTCCTGACCTGTCTCCGATTTGAGAATGTGTGGCGCATTATGAAGCACAAAATAAGGCAAAAAAGGCCCCGTACAGTTGCACAGCTGAAGACATGCATAATGGATGAATAGGGGAAAATTCTGCTTGCTAAACTTAACCAACTGGTGTCTTCAGTACCCAAATGTTTAATAAGTGTTATTAAAAGAAAAGGTGATGTTACACAGTGGTAAACAGTCGACTGTCCCAACTTTTTTGGAGTGTGTTGGAGTCATCAGATTTGAAATGAGTGTATATTTTCAAAAATACATTAAATTCACAAAGTAAAACGTCAAATAATGTGTTAACGTATTTTCAATATAGTACAGGGAATATTGAATTTTCAAATTACTCTTCATTTTCCATACTGTCCCAACTTTTTCAGAATCGGGGGTTGTAATTTACTCTTTGGCTAAATAATGAGTTAAATTTAGATTACACTACTTGTGACTAAGCTGTGACAGCCTTAAGGGGACATGAAACCCCAATTTGTTCTTTCATGCTTCAGGATACAGCATACAATTTCTTTCATACAGGTGGTGAGAGTCCACGATCCATTACTCCTGGGTGGAGGCAAAGATTCCCAAACCCCAAGAGCTCTATAAAACCCCTCCCACCTCACATGTACCTCAGTCTTTACTTTGCCTCCACTGGAGGTGGTTGAAGAATGAAGATGTGCATTTGATTCTTCAGCGAGAGGGGTTTTCATTCTTTATTGAGGCCCGGTTTCTCCTCAGAGTACAGCACTTGTTAAAGAGATGTATTTGAGGTATGGTTTGTGATTCCTTTTTCACCTCATGGGACCTTCCATAATTGGTTGCAGGGTCTTTTGCCTCCCTCTATTGATCTATGATATACTCCTATTTCATAAAACTCTTCTGATATGTTTCAATACTGGTTTGGCTGTCTTCTGCTCATTTGCTGGTGGACGAGTGTCTATTGGTATCTATTTTAAAGGGATATGGAACCCTAATTTTTTTCTTTCATGATTCAAATAGAGCAGCAATTTTAAGCAACTTTCTTATTTACTCCGATTATCAAATGTTCTTCGTTCTTTTGGTATCTTTTTTTGAAAAAGCTGGAATTGAAGCGTAGGAGCAGGCACATTTTTGGTTCAGCACCCTAGGTAGCCCTAAATGTAACCACCAGTCAGCAAGCACTACCCTGGGTGCTGAACAAAAAATGTGCCGGCTCCTACGCTTCCATTCCTGCTTTTTCAAAAAAAGATACCAAAAGAACGAAGAACATTTGATAATGATGGGAGTACATTAGAAAGTTGCTTAAAATGACTGCTCTATGTATTTCCCTTTAGCATTTTAGACAATATATAGCTAGGAAAGAAAACCTGATACATTCATTTCTTTCATGTGGTGAGAGTCCACAAGACCTCACACTTTGTTTTTCTTTGAGCACATCTTTTTTTCCTGCTCCTTTTCTTACCTTACTATGCATGGCTGTACGTTAGACTGAGGTATGTGTGGGTTGGAGGGGTTTTATAGGGCTCTCTCTATTAGTAAGGAACAGTAATTCCCAGGGGTAATGGATCATGGACTCTCACCACCATGAAATAAAGTAATTTGTCAGGTAGCATGAAATATGTTTTTAAACAAAATGTTCTATTTACTGCTATTAGAAATGTTGCTTCATTCTCTTCATATCCTTTTTTGAAGAAGCAGCAGTGCTCTACTGGGAGCTAGCTAAAGGCAATGATAGGAGGTATATATGTGCAGCCATTAATTAGCACCTATCTCCCAGCTCCTGAGCCTACCTAGGTGTGCTTTCCAATTAAGGATACCAAGAGAATGAAGCAAATTAGTTAAAATGGAAAGTTGTTTAAAATTACATGTTCAGCACCTGGGTAGAGCTTTCTGATAGGTGTCGAAACGTAGCCACCAATCAGCAAGCGCTACCCAGGTGTTGAACCAAAAATGGGCTGGCTCCTAAGCTTACGTTCAAATAAAGATACCAAGTGAACAAAGAAAAATGAATAATCTGAGTAAATTAGAAAGTTGCTTAAAATTGCTTCTCTATCTGAATTGTGAGAGTTTAATTTTGACTAGACTATCCCTTTAATCATTGCAAATAAGTGTTGGGGGGAAGTAATTACACCCCATGGGGTTTTTGCACCTTTTCTGAAGTACTGTTCATTTGTTCATGGTTTAGAGAGAGCCAGCGTCTCTGAATAGTTTTGTTCTCACTAATGTATATTGTTGTGGCTTTTGTATAGGAGTCCCTCACCGGACACACAGGGAAGGTGACGGCAGCAAAGTTTACAATGCTTCAGCATCGAGTGGTCACTTGCAGTCTAGACAGGACCATAAGGGAATGGGATCTTCAGAAAGCTGCATGTGAGTGGGATCCTGTGAACAATTCTATTCAACAGTAAGAGAAAGTCACAAAAGACGCGTCAATCAATTACTCATAGGAGGCGCCCTGACAGCAAACTGGCACAATAAAGATAAAGGGAATCAGCAACCCCTGATATACCATACAAAGGGTTAAGCACAAACCAACAAAGGGATGGAGCATATATAAATATATACAGTGTGTATATATATATATATATATATATCCCAACAATAGAGTCTCTTTAATAAATAGCTGATGCCACAGGCAGCTTTCCGGTAAAAACATCATAAATGCATCTGGATCCTAGAAGAGGAGACCAACAGAGGCGCCTCTAGGTGCAATATTATCAGGTGATAAAAACAGCACAAGCAGATAAGAAATTCACTCACATGTGAAGAAGCACACAATAGTGCTAATGGGACAGGCCGAGACTTCTGAGCCGCTCGGCTGACTCAACGACCAGCTCACCTGGAAATAGTGCCCAGCGGTTGTGGTGCCTCTCTCCTGGAAATAGTGCCCAGCGGTTGTGGTGCCTCTCTCCTGGAAATAGTGCCCAGCGGTTGTGGTGCCTCTCTCCTGGTGGTCCCACTTTCCTGACAGACCCGCTCTCCTTGCAGGATATTCAGTCACGATTTCCAAGTCGAACGACTTTGTAACCACTGGATGCTACTTCAGGATCTGTTACAGTGTAACAATCATCTGCTACAGGGTTAGGGTATGGATGTGTGATAACAAAATTACCAAAGATAGGAGCGGTAGCGTATAAAAGCAATTTATTCCATAAAAACAATTTAAAACAGTGACGCGTTTCTCGGTGGTCCACGCCGTTTCCTGAGACTTAACATACAGGATAACTGCTACCTATTTAAATCAATGTGCTCCAATCAACTATAGTAAAAGAAACCTACACCTTGTTTGTTAATTGTTACACTCCCACAATTCCTCCTCCTCCAAAGTCAGACAAGAATATAATTTGTAGTAAACAAAGATTTTAAACTACTGCACTAACATATAGTGTATATAAATGGCAATAGCGATAGATACAAATACAGAATTGAAAACATTAACAAATTATCCATACTATCTCATAACGAACACAAACCAGTGTTCACCGCCGAGAAACGCGTCACTGTTTTACATTGTTTTTATGGAATAAATTGCTTTTTTACGCTACCGCTCCTATCTTTGGTAATTTTGTTATCACACACCCATACCCGAACCCTGTGGCAGATGATTGTTACACTGTAACAGATCCTGAAGTAGTGGTTAAAAAGTCATTCTCCTGCAAGGAGAGTGGGACCGCCAGGAGATCAGCACCAATTCCAGGTGAGCTGGTCGTTGAGTCAGCCGAGCGGCTCAGAAGTCTCGGCCTGTCCCATTAGCACTATTGTGTACTTCTTCACATGTGAGTGAATTTCTTATCTGCTTGTGCTGTTTTTATCACCTGATGATATTGCACCTAGAGGCGCCACTGTTGGAACTGGAATGTTTTGAAAAGACAGAAGGTTAAAATCTGAATAATTATGAAGCACTCAGGATACTTTCAGAACCACAAACTGTACATTATTTATATTCTTGTGATAATCCTATATATTTACACAGGTATCAGAAATATCTCCACCCCCTCGTTTTGCAGTGATGTGGTTTGCTCTGACTACTGTATTGTCAGTGGTCACCATGACAAAAAGATACGATTCTGGGACAGCAGGTAACTTGACAAACTATACGGTGTTTTTTTTTGTAAATAACTAAATGCTGAAGCATTCACAAATATAGGCCTAGATTTAGAGTTCGGCGGTAGCCGTCAAAACCAGCGTTAGAGGCTCCTAACGCTGGTTTTGGCCGCACGCTGGTATTTGGAGTCAGTGATTAAAGGGTCTAACGCTCACTTTACAGCCGCGACTTTTCCATACCGCAGATCCCCCTACGCCATTTGCGTAGCCTATCTTTTCAATGGGATCTTTCTAACGCTGGTATTTAGAGTCGTTTCTGCAGTGAGCGTTAGAGCTCTAACGACAAGATTCCAGCCGCCTGAAAATAGCAGGAGTTAAGAGCTTTCTGGCTAACGCCGGTTTATAAAGCTCTTAACTACTGTACCCTAAAGTACACTAACACCCATAAACTACCTATGTACCCCTAAACCGAGGTCCCCCCACATCGCCGCCACTCGATTAAAATTTTTAACCCCTAATCTGCCGACCGCCACCTACGTTATACTTATGTACCCCTAATCTGCTGCCCCTAACCCCGCCGACCCCTATATTATATTTATTAACCCCTAACTTGCCCCCCACAACGTCGCCGCAAGCTACTTAAAATAATTAACCCCTAATCTTCCGACCGCAAAGCGCCGCCACCTACGTTATCCCTATGTACCCCTAATCTTCTGCCCCTAACATCGCCGACCCCTATGTTATATTTATTAACCCCTAATCTGCCCCCCACAACGTCGCCGACACCTACCTACACTTATTAACCCCTAATCTGCCGAGCGGACCTGAGCGCTACTATAATAAAGTTATTAACCCCTAATCCGCCTCACTAACCCTATCATAAATAGTATTAACCCCTAATCTGCCCTCCCTAACATCGCCGACACCTACCTTCAATTATTAACCCCTAATCTGCCGACCGGAGCTCACCGCTATTCTAATAAATGTATTAACCCCTAAAGCTAAGTCTAACCCTAACACTAACACCCCCCTAAGTTAAATATAATTTTTATCTAACGAAATAAATTAACTCTTATTAAATAAATGATTCCTATTTAAAGCTAAATACTTACCTGTAAAATAAATCCTAATATAGCTACAATATAAATTACATTTATATTATAGCTATTTTAGGATTAATATTTATTTTACAGGTAACTTTGTATTTATTTTAACCAGGTACAATAGCTATTAAATAGTTAAGAACTATTTAATAGTTACCTAGTTAAAATAATTACAAATTTACCTGTAAAATAAATCCTAACCTAAGATATAATTAAACCTAACACTACCCTATCAATAAAATAATTAAATAAACTACCTACAATTACCTACAATTAACCTAACACTACACTATCAATAAATTAATTAAACACAATTGCTACAAATAAATACAATTAAATAAACTATCTAAAGTACAAAAAATAAAAAAGAACTAAGTTACAGAAAATAAAAAAATATTTACAAACATAAGAAAAATATTACAACAATTTTAAACTAATTACACCTACTCTAAGCCCCCTAATAAAATAACAAAGACCCCCAAAATAAAAAATTCCCTACCCTATTCTAAAATACAAAAATTACAAGCTCTTTTACCTTACCAGCCCTGAACATGGCCCTTTGCGGGGCATGCCCCAAGAATTTCAGCTCTTTTGCCTGTAAAAAAAAACATACAATACCCCCCCCCCAACATTACAACCCACCACCCACATACCCCTAATCTAACCCAAACCCCCTTAAATAAACCTAACACTAATCCCCTGAAGATCTTCCTACCTTGTCTTCACCATCCAGGTATCACCGATCCGTCCTGGCTCCAAGATCTTCATCCAACCCAAGCGGGGGTTGGCGATCCATAATCCGGTGCTCCAAAGTCTTCCTCCTATCCGGCAAGAAGAGGACATCCGGACCGGCAAACATCTTCTCCAAGCGGCATCTTCTATGTTCTTCCATCCGATGACGACCGGCTCCTTCTTGAAGACCTCCAGCGCGGATCCATCCTCTTCTTCCGACGACTAGACGACGAATGACGGTTCCTTTAAGGGACGTCATCCAAGATGGCGTCCCTCGAATTCCGATTGGCTGATAGGATTCTATCAGCCAATCGGAATTAAGGTAGGAATTTTCTGATTGGCTGATGGAATAAGCCAATCAGAATCAAGTTCAATCCGATTGGCTGATCCAATCAGCCAATCAGATTGAGCTCGCATTCTATTGGCTGTTCCGATCAGCCAATAGAATGCGAGCTCAATCTGATTGGCTGATTGGATCAGCCAATCGGATTGAACTTGATTCTGATTGGCTGATTCCATCAGCCAATCAGAAAATTCCTACCTTAATTCCGATTGGCTGATAGAATCCTATCAGCCAATCGGAATTCGAGGGACGCCATCTTGGATGACGTCCCTTAAAGGAACCGTCATTCGTCGTCTAGTCGTCGGAAGAAGAGGATGGATCCGCGCTGGAGGTCTTCAAGATGGAGCCGGTCGTCATCGGATGGAAGAACATAGAAGATGCCGCTTGGAGAAGATGTTTGCCGGTCCGGATGTCCTCTTCTTGCCGGATAGGAGGAAGACTTTGGAGCACCGGATTATGGATCGCCAACCCCCGCTTGGGTTGGATGAAGATCTTGGAGCCAGGACGGATCGGTGATACCTGGATGGTGAAGACAAGGTAGGAAGATCTTCAGGGGATTAGTGTTAGGTTTATTTAAGGGGGTTTGGGTTAGATTAGGGGTATGTGGGTGGTGGGTTGTAATGTTGGGGGGGGGGGGTATTGTATGTTTTTTTTTACAGGCAAAAGAGCTGAAATTCTTGGGGCATGCCCCGCAAAGGGCCCTGTTCAGGGCTGGTAAGGTAAAAGAGCTTGTAATTTTTGTATTTTAGAATAGGGTAGGGAATTTTTTATTTTGGGGGTCTTTGTTATTTTATTAGGGGGCTTAGAGTAGGTGTAATTAGTTTAAAATTGTTGTAATATTTTTCTTATGTTTGTAAATATTTTTTTATTTTCTGTAACTTAGTTCTTTTTTATTTTTTGTACTTTAGATAGTTTATTTAATTGTATTTATTTGTAGCAATTGTGTTTAATTAATTTATTGATAGTGTAGTGTTAGGTTAATTGTAGGTAATTGTAGGTAGTTTATTTAATTATTTTATTGATAGGGTAGTGTTAGGTTTAATTATATCTTAGGTTAGGATTTATTTTACAGGTAAATTTGTAATTATTTTAACTAGGTAACTATTAAATAGTTCTTAACTATTTAATAGCTATTGTACCTGGTTAAAATAAATACAAAGTTACCTGTAAAATAAATATTAATCCTAAAATAGCTATAATATAAATGTAATTTATATTGTAGCTATATTAGGATTTATTTTACAGGTAAGTATTTAGCTTTAAATAGGAATCATTTATTTAATAAGAGTTAATTTATTTCGTTAGATAAAAATTATATTTAACTTAGGGGGGTGTTAGTGTTAGGGTTAGAATTAGCTTTAGGGGTTAATACATTTATTAGAATAGCGGTGAGCTCCGGTCGGCAGATTAGGGGTTAATAATTGAAGGTAGGTGTCGGCGATGTTAGGGAGGGCAGATTAGGGGTTAATACTATTTATGATAGGGTTAGTGAGGCGGATTAGGGGTTAATAACTTTATTATAGTAGCGCTCAGGTCCGCTCGGCAGATTAGGGGTTAATAAGTGTAGGTAGGTGTCGGCGACGTTGTGGGGGGCAGATTAGGGGTTAATAAATATAACATAGGGGTCGGCGATGTTAGGGCAGCAGATTAGGGGTACATAGGGATAACGTAGGTGGCGGCGGTTTACGGAGCGGCAGATTAGGGGTTAAAAGTGTAATGCAGGGGTCAGCGATAGCGGGGGGCGGCAGATTAGGGGTTAATAAGTGTAAGGTTAGGGGTGTTTAGACTCGGGGTACATGTTAGAGTGTTAGGTGCAGACGTAGGAAGTGTTTCCCCATAGGAAACAATGGGGCTGCGTTAGGAGCTGAACGCTGCTTTTTTGCAGGTGTTAGGTTTTTTTTCAGCTCAAACAGCCCCATTGTTTCCTATGGGAGAATCGTGCACGAGCACGTTTTTGAGGCCGGCCGCGTCCGTAAGCAACTCTGGTATCGAGAGTTGCATTTGCGCTAAATATGCTCTACGCTCCTTTTTTGGAGCCTAACGCAGCATTTGTTTGAACTCTCGATACCAGAGTTAAATTTATGGTGCGGCCAGAAAAAAACCCGCGGAGCGTTAACAGCCCTTTTACCGCCAAACTCCAAATCTAGCCGATAGAGTGTTGTAACGCCTTTACTAATAAGCATTTCTTACACTCCTGTTCTCTAAGCCGAGTGTAAGCTCTTGCAAATGAGGGGTTTTCATCTTCTGTAACTGATAATGAAACTGAGATAGATAGGTTTTAATAATCTCCCCCATCCAGCTCCCTCACAGCTAAACAGACACGGCCCCTTTTGTGACAGTTGTTTATATGATGACAGCGGTTTATCATACACACTCAGGCTGTGATGCACATGAGAGCAGTTTATCATACACACTCAGGCTGTGATGCACATGAGAGCGGTTTATCATACACACTCAGGCTGTGATACACATGAGAGCGGTTTATCATACACACTCAGGCTGTGATGCACATGAGAGCGGCTTATCATACACACTCAGGCTGTGATGCACATAAGAGCGGTTTATCATACACACTCAGGCTGTGATGCACATGAGAGCGGTTTATCATACACACTCAGGCTGTGATGCACATGAGAGCGGTTTATCATACACACTCAGGCTGTGATACACATGAGAGCGGTTTATCATACACACTCAGGCTGTGATGCACATGAGAGCGGTTTATCATAAACACTCAGACTGTGATGCACATGAGAGCGGTTTATCATACACACTCAATATGTGATGCACATAAGAGCGGTTTATCATACACACTCAGGCTGTGATGCACATGAGAGCGGTTTATCATACACACTCAGGCTGTGATGCACATGAGAGCGGTTTATCATACACACTCAGGCTGTGATGCACATGAGAGCAGTTTATCATACACACTCAGGCTGTGATGCACATGAGAGCGGTTTATCATACACACTCAATCTGTGATACACATGAGAGCGGTTTATCATACACACTCAGGCTGTGATGCACATGAGAGCGGTTTATCATACACACTCAGGCTGTGATGCACATGACAGCGGTTTATCATACACACTCAGGCTGTGATGCACATGAGAGCAGTTTATCATACACACTCAGGCTGTGATGCACATGACAGCGGTTTATCATACACACTCAGGCTGTGATGCACATGAGAGCAGTTTATCATACACACTCAGGCTGTGATGCACATGAGAGCAGTTTATCATACACACTCAGGCTGTGATGCACATGAGAGCGGTTTATCATACACACTCAGGCTGTGATGCACATGAGAGCGGTTTATCATACACACTCAGGCTGTGATGCACATGAGAGCGGTTTATCATAAACACTCAGACTGTGATGCACATGAGAGCGGTTTATCATACACACTCAGGCTGTGATGCACATGAGAGCAGTTTATCATACACACTCAGGCTGTGATGCACATGAGAGCGGTTTATCATAAACACTCAGACTGTGATGCACATGAGAGCGGTTTATCATACACACTCAGGCTGTGATGCACATGAGAGCGGTTTATCATACA
This sequence comes from Bombina bombina, assembly GCF_027579735.1. NCBI lineage: Eukaryota > Metazoa > Chordata > Amphibia > Anura > Bombinatoridae > Bombina > Bombina bombina. The sequence continues at coordinate 1,249,128,568 of NC_069501.1, read as the reverse complement.
CACTCAGGCTGTGATGCACATGAGAGCGGTTTATCATACACACTCAGACTGTGATGCACATGAGAGCGGTTTATCATAAACACTCAGACTGTGATGCACATGAGAGCGGTTTATCATAAACACTCAGACTGTGATGCACATGAGAGCGGTTTATCATACACACTCAATATGTGATGCACATGAGAGCGGTTTATCATACACACTCAGGCTGTGATGCACATGACAGCGGTTTATCATACACACTCAGGCTGTGATGCACATGAGAGCAGTTTATCATAAACACTCAGACTGTGATGCACATGATGACAGCGGTTTATCATACACACTCAGGCTGTGATGCACATGATGACAGCGGTTTATCATACACACTCAGGCTGTGATGCACATGAGAGCAGTTTATCATACACACTCAGGCTGTGATGCACATGAGAGCGGTTTATCATACACACTCAGGCTGTGATGCACATGAGAGCGGTTTATCATAAACACTCAGACTGTGATGCACATGATGACAGCGGTTTATCATACACACTCAGGCTGTGATGCACATGAGAGCGGTTTATCATACACACTCAGGCTGTGATGCACATGAGAGCGGTTTATCATACACACTCAGGCTATGATGCACATGAGAGCGGTTTATCATACACACTCAATCTGTGATGCACATGAGAGCGGTTTATCATACACACTCAATATGTGATGCACATGAGAGCGGTTTATCATACACACTCAGGCTGTGATGCACATGAGAGCAGTTTATCATACACACTCAGGCTGTGATGCACATGAGAGCGGTTTATCATACACACTCAGGCTGTGATGCACATGAGAGCGGCTTATCATACACACTCAGGCTGTGATGCACATGAGAGCGGTTTATCATACACACTCAATATGTGATGCACATGAGAGCGGCTTATCATACACACTCAGGCTGTGATGCACATGAGAGCGGTTTATCATACACACTCAATATGTGATGCACATGAGAGCGGCTTATCATACACACTCAGGCTGTGATGCACATAAGAGCGGCTTATCATACACACTCAGGCTGTGATGCACATGAGAGCGGTTTATCATACACACTCAGGCTGTGATGCACATGAGAGCGGTTTATCATACACACTCAGGCTGTGATACACATGAGAGCGGTTTATCATACACACTCAATCTGTGATGCACATGAGAGCGGTTTATCATACACACTCAGGCTGTGATACACATGAGAGCGGTTTATCATACACACTCAGGCTGTGATACACATGAGAGCGGTTTATCATACACACTCAGGCTGTGATGCACATGAGAGCGGTTTATCATACACACTCAGGCTGTGATGCACATGAGAGCGGTTTATCATACACACTCAGGCTGTGATGCACATGACAGCGGTTTATCATACACACTCAGGCTGTGATGCACATGAGAGCAGTTTATCATACACACTCAGGCTGTGATGCACATGAGAGCAGTTTATCATACACACTCAGGCTGTGATGCACATGAGAGCGGTTTATCATACACACTCAGGCTGTGATGCACATGAGAGCGGTTTATCATAAACACTCAGACTGTGATGCACATGAGAGCGGTTTATCATACACACTCAGGCTGTGATGCACATGAGAGCGGTTTATCATACACACTCAGGCTGTGATGCACATGAGAGCGGTTTATCATACACACTCAGGCTGTGATACACATGAGAGCGGTTTATCATACACACTCAGGCTGTGATGCACATGAGAGCGGTTTATCATACACACTCAGGCTGTGATACACATGAGAGCGGTTTATCATACACACTCAGGCTGTGATGCACATGAGAGCGGTTTATCATACACACTCAGGCTGTGATGCACATTAGAGCGGTTTATCATAAACACTCAGACTGTGATGCACATGAGAGCGGTTTATCATAAACACTCAGACTGTGATGCACATGATGACAGCGGTTTATCATACACACTCAGGCTGTGATGCACATGAGAGCGGTTTATCATACACACTCAATATGTGATGCACATGAGAGCGGTTTATCATACACACTCAGGCTGTGATGCACATGAGAGCGGTTTATCATACACACTCAATATGTGATGCACATGAGAGCGGTTTATCATACACACTCAATATGTGATGCACATGAGAGCGGTTTATCATAAACACTCAGGCTGTGATGCACATGACAGCGGTTTATCATACACACTCAGGCTGTGATGCACATGAGAGCAGTTTATCATAAACACTCAGACTGTGATGCACATGATGACAGCGGTTTATCATACACACTCAGGCTGTGATGCACATGATGACAGCGGTTTATCATACACACTCAGGCTGTGATGCACATGAGAGCAGTTTATCATACACACTCAGGCTGTGATGCACATGAGAGCGGTTTATCATACACACTCAGGCTGTGATGCACATGAGAGCGGTTTATCATACACACTCAGGCTGTGATGCACATGACAGCGGTTTATCATACACACTCAGGCTGTGATGCACATGAGAGCGGTTTATCATAAACACTCAGACTGTGATGCACATGATGACAGCGGTTTATCATACACACTCAGGCTGTGATGCACATGAGAGCGGTTTATCATACACACTCAGGCTGTGATGCACATGAGAGCGGTTTATCATACACACTCAGGCTATGATGCACATGAGAGCGGTTTATCATACACACTCAATCTGTGATGCACATGAGAGCGGTTTATCATACACACTCAATATGTGATGCACATGAGAGCGGTTTATCATACACACTCAGGCTGTGATGCACATGAGAGCAGTTTATCATACACACTCAGGCTGTGATGCACATGAGAGCGGTTTATCATACACACTCAGGCTGTGATGCACATGAGAGCGGCTTATCATACACACTCAGGCTGTGATGCACATGAGAGCGGTTTATCATACACACTCAATATGTGATGCACATGAGAGCGGCTTATCATACACACTCAGGCTGTGATGCACATGAGAGCGGTTTATCATACACACTCAATATGTGATGCACATGAGAGCGGCTTATCATACACACTCAGGCTGTGATGCACATAAGAGCGGCTTATCATACACACTCAGGCTGTGATGCACATGAGAGCGGTTTATCATACACACTCAGGCTGTGATGCACATGAGAGCGGTTTATCATACACACTCAGGCTGTGATACACATGAGAGCGGTTTATCATACACACTCAATCTGTGATGCACATGAGAGCGGTTTATCATACACACTCAGGCTGTGATACACATGAGAGCGGTTTATCATACACACTCAGGCTGTGATACACATGAGAGCGGTTTATCATACACACTCAGGCTGTGATGCACATGAGAGCGGTTTATCATACACACTCAGGCTGTGATGCACATGAGAGCGGTTTATCATAAACACTCAGGCTGTGATGCACATGAGAGCGGTTTATCATGCACACTCAGGCTGTGATGCACATGAGAGCGGTTTATCATACACACTCAGGCTGTGATGCACATGAGAGCGGTTTATCATACACACTCAATATGTGATGCACATGACAGCGGTTTATCATACACACTCAGGCTGTGATACACATGAGAGCAGTTTATCATACACACTCAATATGTGATGCACATGAGAGCAGTTTATCATACACACTCAGGCTGTGATGCACATGAGAGCGGTTTATCATACACACTCAGGCTGTGATGCACATGAGAGCGGTTTATCATACACACTCAGGCTGTGATGCACATGAGAGCGGTTTATCATACACACTCAGGCTGTGATACACATGAGAGCGGTTTATCATACACACTCAGGCTGTGATGCACATGAGAGCGGTTTATCATACACACTCAGGCTGTGATACACATGAGAGCGGTTTATCATACACACTCAGGCTGTGATGCACATGAGAGCGGTTTATCATACACACTCAGGCTGTGATGCACATGAGAGCGGTTTATCATACACACTCAGGCTGTGATACACATGAGAGCGGTTTATCATACACACTCAGGCTGTGATGCACATGAGAGCGGTTTATCATACACACTCAATATGTGATGCACATGAGAGCGGTTTATGAAAGGCAGATTGGAGTCAAGTGCAACTCCGAGGCAGTGGACTTGGGCTGATGGGGAGATAGTGTTGCTGTTGACAGAAATCAGAGTAGAGCTAGTGGGGGATTAGAAGCAGCTCAGTCTTGGACATGGTGAGAGGCCATCCAGGAAGAGATGCCAGATAAACAGTCACTGACATGAGAAAGGAACAGAGGGAGAGCAGAGAGAGAGAGACAGAAGAGAGAGAAAGAGATTATGTTGCTAATTTTGTCTCCCCAGGTCAGAGGGCTGCTGCAGAGAGATTTCAATGGAAGAGAAGATCACCTCCCTCTGTCTGAGTCAGGATCTGACGCAGCTTCTCAGCTGTTCTCGAGATGATGTCCTAAACCTCATTGACATGCGCTCTAGCAACATCAGGCAGGAGTTCAGGTGGGTTAACAACATTGCCCAAAAGTTGACTTATCATATTGCTGGCTTTCAAGTAGAAATGTTTTTCAGATAGAAAATGAATAGCTATTTATAGCAAATTGTATGTCATTTTCTTAGAATAATGGTTTTTTTGTTCTAAGGGATGACATTTTAAAATGTATTTGATTTTTGTGTTTTGTAAACCTGTGCTGAGAAATATTGTTTGTTATTTTTATGATGGGGAGGTGTCACTTTCCACCAATAGTTCTGTGGGAGTTTTGCTTATCAGCCATTGAGCAATCAGTCCCTAGGGTGTAGTTGTATGCAGACATGCTTTCAGTTAAATTTAAAATAAAAATAATTAAGCTTTTCTTCATGTGAAAAAAATATATTTAGTAGTGTTTTTGTTATACACAATAGACATTTGTTAGAGTTTACTGTTTTAGCCAGAGCTGCCTAAACTTTTTTTTAAATGGAGGGTCAGTCAATAATTATAATTTTTGGTATGTCAGGATTGACTGGAAGAGATATATTACATTTACTAGACATGTGCATTTAAATTTGTACAAATGCAAATAATCATTCTCATCACTGTTTTCCTCACATTTGTTTTGTAAAAAATGAAAAACAAATATACCCCTTTATTGAATAAACTAATGAATGCAACACAGAAGTATTTGATTTGTTCTTGACGTTGAAACTATTTATTTAAAGATGGGAAAGGCTCCAAACTTTGTTTTACACTATTAAATAGCAAACCAGCTATGTCCTTGTCTGTAGCTTAATCCTTGTGTCAGCTTTACTTTGGATCTTAACAATCCTGATACTATTTAAAGTGAAGGTAAACTTTCACAAATGAGTGCCCGGTTTTTAAAAATATTACTTAAAACAGGGGCACTTTCATTCATGAAAGTTTACATTTCACCATTTTTCTTAAAATACTTACCTTTCCTTCCTTCAGCAATGACGAATCCGGCTTCCTCCTTCCCTCAGGCAATGATTCCCCTAGGGGGGAAAGCCGTGATTGGAGGATGCTATATTCGTCAATGCTGACATAAGAAGAGACGTGCGGCAGGAGGGGGAATTGCTTCTCCGGCTTCAAGAAGAAAAGGTAAGTATTTTAACAAAACGGGTGAAATGTAAACTTTCATGAATGAAAGTGCCCCTATTTCTTTACAAGATATGACGAGCAGTGTTCCCTCTAAGGCCAGTTTTGTGAGCGGCCCAGCAGTGAAACAGTTAATAAGGGAAACACACCTTGCAGTCTGCATTGTGTAGTGATTTGCTAATTGTTCTAATTAACTGTTTCACTGCTGGGCCACTCACAAAAGTTGCCTTAGAAAGAACACTGATGACGAGTCCACGGATTTCATCCTTACTTGTGGGATTACGCCTCCTGGTCAGCAGGAGGAGGCAAAGAGCTCCACAGCAGAGCTGTATATATAGCTCCTCCCTTCCCTCCCACTCCAGTCATTCTCTTTGCCTGTGTTAGTGATAGGAAGAGGTAAAGTGAGGTGTTAGTTTAGATTCTTCAATCAAGAGTTTTTTATTTTCAAACGTTACCGATGTGTGCCGTTTTTATTACAGAGCAGCTTGTGTATAGTCTTCCAGACTATGTGAACTAGGGGATTTTTGTATCCACTGCGCCTCCCATATTTGTGCTGCATTATCTGTATATGATCTTGTGAGATTGTAACCAAGACCCTGCTTTTCACAGGACCTCAGGAGGAAGATGGGACCTCTTGATACTGTGAAGTAATTATGCTGTACCCTCAGAATAGAGGTAAGTGCAGTTTTATTCTGGGTATCTCAGACTAACTGTACTGATCAGACATATAAGTTTTTCCCTCTATATTTTCTCCCAGACAGTAGAGCAGTCTTGCATTTCCTATGAGCACTGGAGTATGTGTATGTTACTGGTCTTAGTTGATACCAAGGGTAGGAGAGAGACAGACCGGATCTTACTCAGAGTATGCACCAGACATTCTAGAATGATTAGGTGATCTAGAGGCACTGGGTGATGTTTGCGTGCAGGTAATCACTGTGCAACGGACTGGCTGATGCTGGGGTTATTTGTGTTAAGGCTCCGTTTTTGGGAATGACTGTTTGATGTGTCACTATGTTAATACAGTAGTCTAAGGCATTGCTATACTATTATATTTGTCGGCATTTTATTGTGACTTTTTATTTTCGATTACGCCCACGAAGGGCGGGGCTTAGTTTTGCCCGCTCTGTCAGCGCATCTATCCCTTCTCTGGTGGCTACATCGCATTGCTTCCTAGTGCACTTGTGTGATTTTCAAGTGACTAAGGTGCTCAGTACTGGCGGTGTTTTGAGTGGCTCAGGAGGAAGGTAGGAGCCGCAGCAGAGCAGGGTGACTGGGTCTTACAAAAATAGAAAAGACTGTTCAAAAGTAAAATCAAACTATATTTTTTCTAATTGTGTACATATGGGCAATTAACCCTCTGCCTTAGCGCTTATTTTGGATGCACATAAGGTTATAACTATATTAATCTGTTTTTCTTAAAGATACAGTACAATAATATTTTTTTTTTAATTAAAGCAGATTTGACCAAGATTGTTTTTTGTTTAGGTTATCATGGATGACCTTGAACAAAATACGTGACCTATGTGTTTGGATGCCATTGTGGAACCCCCTGTTACACTATGTGACAATTGTGTTGAGAGAGCCTTACAATGTAAAGAGAAAATATTTTTTAATAAAGATATGTCTAAAGATTGTTCTCAAACCAATGAGTTTCAGGGTATGCTGCAATCTTCTCCCCAAGCGTCACAGCCTGCTTCTTTCACTTTGCAGGATATGGCTGCAGTTATGTCATCTACCCTCACAGAGGTTTTGTCTAAGTTACCAGTATTGCAGGGCAAACGTAGCAGAGTAGAAGCTCAGGGGGTCCCTGTAACTTCTGATGCTTTGATGGCTATCTCTGATGTACCCTCCCAGGCCTCTGATTTGGGGGGTAAGGAGATCCTGTCTGAGGGGGAACTGTCTGATTCAGGTAGTGCGTTGCCCCAGACAGATTCAGACGTCATGTCCTTTAGAGTTAAGCTGGAACACCTCCGCCTGTTACTTCGGGAGGTTTTAGTGACTCTGGATGATTGTGATTCCATTGTGATTCCTCCAGAAAAATTGTGTAAGATGGACAGATATCTGGATTTCCCTGCTTATTCAGATACTTTTCCGGTTCCTAAGAGAATTTCGGAGATTGTTACCCGGGAATGGGAAAGACCGGGAACCCGTTCTCCCCTTCCCCTATGTTCAAGAAAATGTACCCTATAGCTTACACCTTGCGGGATGCTTGGCAAACGGTCCCTAAGGTGGAGGGAGCTATTTCTACCTTAGCTAAGCGTACAACTATCCCTATTGAGGACAGTTGTGCTTTCAAAGACCCTATGGATAAAAAGTTGGAGGGTCTCCTAAAAAAGCTATTTGTTCATCCAAGGTTTTTTCTTACAACCGACGGCCGGCATTGTGCCAGTCACAACTGCGGCGGCCTTTTGGTTTGATGCCTTGGAAGAGTCTCTGAAGACTGAGACTTCTTTAGAGGAAATAATGGATAGGATTAAGGCCCTGAAGTTGGCTAATTCCTTTGTTACAGACGCCGCCTTTCAGATTGCAAAATTGGCAGCTAAGAATGCAGGTTTTGCTATTCTAGCGCGCAGAGCATTATGGTTAAAAACTTGGTCTGCGGATGTGTCCTCTAAATCCAAGCTTTTGACTATTCCTTTCAAGGGGAAGACTCTATTCGGGCCTGACCTGAAAGAGATCATTTCTGACATTACGGGAGGTAAGGGCCATCTCCTCCCTCAGGATAAGTCAGCCAAGCAAAGAAGACAGAGTAATTTTCGTTCCTTTTGAAATTTCAAGGGAGTCCCTTCCTCCTCTTCAGCTAAGCAGGAAGGGAACTTTGCACAAGCCAAGTCCACCTGGAGACCCTACCAGGCTTGGAACAAGGGTAAACAACCCAAGCAGCCCGCTGCTGCTCCCAAGACAGCATGAAGGGGCGGCCCCCGATCCGGGACCGGATCTAGTAGGGGGCAGACTTTCTCTCTTTGTCCAGGCTTGGATAAGAGATGTTCAGGATCCCTGGACACTAGAAATCGTGTCTCAGGGGTATCAACTAGAGTTCAAAAATTCCCTTCCAAGGGCAAGGTTTCTTCTTTCATGATTGTCTGTAGACCAGACAAAAAGAGAGGCGTTCTTACGTTGTGTAGAAGACCTCTCCACTATGGGAGTAATTTGTCCCGTCCCAATACAAGAACAAGGGCAGGGGTTTTACTCAAATCTTTTCGTGGTTCCCAAAAAGGAGGGAATGTTCAGACCCATTTTAGATCTCAAGACTCTAAACAAGTTTCTCAGTCCCATCCTTCAAGATGGAGACGATTCTGACAATTCTTCCATTGATCCAGGATGGTCAATATATGACTACCGTGGACTTAAAGGATGCATACCTTCACATTCCTATCCACAGAGCGGACTGGGAGTGGACTGGGAGGCGGATTTTTTGAGCAGACAGACGTTTCATCCGGGGGAATGGGAACTCCATCCGGAGGTCTTTGCCTCCCTTATTCTCAGGTGGGGCAGACCGGAATTGAATCTGATGGCGTCTCATCAGAATGCCAAGCTCCCGAGATACGGATCCAGGTCCAGGGATCCCCAGGCCGAACTGATAGATGCCTTGGCAGTGCCTTGGTCGCACAACCTAGCTTATGTGTTTCCACCGTTTGCTCTCCTACCCTGGGTAATTGCAAGGATCAAACAGGAGAGGGCTTCAGTGATTCTAATCGCTCCTGCGTGGCCTTGCAGGACTTGGTATGCCAATCTGGTGGAAATGTCCTCTCTGTCGCCGTGGAAGCTTCCACTGAGGCAGGATCTTCTAATTCAGGGATCCTTCCATCATCCGAATCTAGTTTCTCTGCAGCTGACTGCTTGGAGATTGAACGCTTGATTTTATCTAAGCAAGGGTTCTCTGATTTGGTCATTGATACCTTGATTCAGGCACGAAAGCCTGTTACTAGAAGAATTTACCATAAGATATGGCGTAAATATCTTTATTGGTGCAAATCAAAGGGCTACTCATGGAGTAAGGTTAGGATTCCCAGGATTTTGTCTTTTCTCCAAGATGGATTGGAGAATGGGTTGTCAGCAAGTTCCTTAAAGGGACAGATTTCTGCTTTGTCTATTTTGTTACATAAACATCTGTCAGATGTTCCAGATGTTCAATCTTTTTGTCAGGCTCTGACTAGAATCAGGCCTGTGTTTCGACCAATTGCTCCTCCTTGGAGTTTGAATTTAGTTCTTAAAGTTCTTCAAGGGGTTCCGTTTGAACCTATGCATTCCATAGATATTAAGTTGTTATCTTGGAAAGTTTTATTTTTGGTTGCAATTTCTTCTGCTCGCAGAGTTTCTGAGCTTTCAGCTTTACAATGTGATTCTCCTTATCTTATTTTCCATTCTGATAAGGTGGTGTTACGTACCAAACCTGGTTTCCTTCCTAAGGTTGTTTCTAATAAGAATATTAATCAGGAAATTGTGGTTCCTTCATTGTGTCCTAATCCTTCTTCTAAGAAGGAGCGTCTGTTACATAACTTGGACGTGGTCCGTGCCCTGAAGTTTTACTTACAGGCGACTAAAGAGTTTCGTCAAACATCTTCATTGTTTGTTCTTTTTTCTGGAAGACATAGGGGCCAGAAGGCTATGGCTACCTCTCTCTTTGGCTGAAGAGTATCATCCGTTTGGCATATGAGACTGCTGGACAGCAGCCTCCTGAAAGAATTACGGCTCATTCTACTAGGGCTTTGTGTTCCTCATGGGCATTTAAAAATGATGCTTCTGTTGAACAGAATTGCAAGGCTGCAACTTGGTCGTCTCTTCACACTTTTTCCAAATTTTATAAATTTGATACTTTTGCTTCATCTGAGGCTGTTTTTGGGAGAAAAGTTCTTCAAGCAGTGGTGCCTTCCGTTAAGGTTCCTGTCTTGTCCCTCCCTTTCATCCGTGTCCTATAGCTTTGGTATTGAATCCCACAAGTAAGGATGAAATCCATGGACTCATCATATCTTGTAAAAGAAAAGGAAATTTATGCTTACCTGATAAATAAAAATTTTTTTTACGATATGACGAGTCCACGGCCCGCCCTGTAATTTTCTAAGACAGGTCTTTTTTTTTGTTGTTAAACTTCAGTCACCCCTGCTCCTTGGCTTTTCCTTTCTCTTCCTAACTTCGGTCGAATGACTGGAGTGGGAGAGAAGGTAAGAGCTATATATACAGCTCTGCTGTGGAGCTCTTTGCCTCCTCCTGCTGACCAGGAGGCGTAATCCCACAAGTAAGGATGAAATCCGTGGACTCGTCATATCGTAAAAGAAATAAATTTATCAGGTAAGCATAAATTTCCTTTTTTAGTAATATTTTCTTCTTAAATGGAAAGAGTCCACAGCTGCATTCAATACTTTTGGGAAATAAGAACCTGGCCACCAGGAGGAGGCAAAGACAACCCAGCCAAAGGCTTAAATACTCCTCCCACTCCCCTCACCCCCCAGTAATTCTTTGCCTTTCGTCCCAGGAGGATGGCAGAGAAATGTCAGAATTTAAAATTTTTGTTTTTGTCTCTTATGGAGGGTAGTACTCTTCTGCATTTGACAGGAGTTTTTAAGTAGTCCTGTCAGTCTCTCAGTGAGGGCTTGGATGAAAGTTAGAGTCCAGAGATGCAGGGAGTTTCTTTCTGTGAAACCATCCCGACTCATATTAACAGCTCCTCAAGCAATCGGTGTTGTCAAACTTTGCTCCGCTGCCTGCTTTCTTCTCTCAAGTCCATGGTGGAGGCGATGCTACTATCTGTCACACTTGAAAGGCCGTGTTCCTGTTCCACGGCGATGATTCCGGTAAGATCGTTTCATTTTACTTTATTTGCAATGTATTGTAATGTGAATGTTTTCCCGAGAGGCTACCACCTTGCAGGTCTAACTTATACATAAGGGTCTCAGTGAGTCTCTTTTAGTATCTGGAATTGAGGGTTAATATCTCCTGAGGGGGTTTATTGAACAGGGGGGTTTATAATCATGTTTGTTGTGTGATTCAACCTGCTTAAGTTCAATGTTTACTGGGCTCGTGGTTGGAACTTGAGACCTTTTGGAGTGACGCAGCCTTTTGGTTGGGCGCGCTTGTTTTGGACTGTACGGTTCACCTTGTGTTTGGGTGTGGCTACGTTCCGTTTTTCCGATTCCAAAATTCCCGACCACGTGGCGAAGGAAATATTTCTAGTCTGCAGGTGTCTGGTCATAGGAGGTGGTGAGTGCCCCAGCCATTGGGGGTGTCAGGTGCCATATTAGTTTTTACTACTTTAGTCCATATTTAAATATCTTCTATCCAGTTATGGAGGATTCTGATGCTGAGATTGTGCTAATTTCAGATTCAGTTACAGATGATTCTAATACTGAGACTATTTTGATTTCAGATTCTGTGTCCGGTGATGAATCCGGAGTGGCCTCGATGCCTGTCAACCAGTTTTGTTCCATATGCCATTTCAGAGCGCCTGGTTCCGCGGACTCGGGGAATCAAGGGACTGCTGAGCCATCCGCATCTGGGGGTCCTGTCCTCCGAGAGGCAAGTTCCCTACGAAATCATACTTCTGCACATGCGGGTAACCCAGTTTATGGTTCCTACATGCGGGGTTGTGTGTTTCCCCTGGAGGTTGCAGCATGTTTTCGCATCCACATAATGTTGACGATTGTTCATCTGCAGAGTCCAGACGTTTATTTGAGAATGTGCTCGTGCCCTATTGTCCCGGGCCTTCCGCCTTGGGGAGGGCCTCTACAGTTTCCTGCGGGGGTATCTGTCCCTGAGTGTTGTGCCTTCCGTTACAGGATTGGGCGCCTTCGCGTGTTGCTCAGACATGTTTTTCAGTTATTGAATGACCCTATCGTTACCAGATACAGGGATTTTCAGTCTGATACTTTGAATGGTGCACCTCATTAGACATGTGGGGATGAAGTAAGCTCCTGATTGTCATTTGTTTGAGATCTTTCCCAGTTTTGTAAGATAGGGCTCAATTTGGCTGGTCCTGCGGGTAGGCCTGTGTCTTTTTGGGCGTTAACCTCCGGGTTGCCTTATATTTTATTTATATCCGATGGGATGTCTTTTATTTGTTTTTGTTTCCTTCGGGAATCTTCTGGGATTGATACTCTTTATTACTTCTTCGGAAGTTGTTGGACATGTTAGTCCTCTGTTACAAATGTCTGTTTTCTGTTTTTTTCCCTTTATGAGGGAGAATTTACTCAGCTTGCCGATTGGGACCCTAGGTGCAGGCTGGTCCTGTTGGGTTTGTTCGGTCACGTGGCATTGTTCTGCTTGGTTGGTTCGGTAGAAGCGCAGAGTGCTCAGGTTATCATTGTTTGTTTTCATTTTAAGCTAAGCATTCAAGAGGACCTGTGGGTCCGTGACGTGGGAAGGATTGTTTCAGTCCTTATAGCTTTCAGTCATAAGTGACCGGGCAGGGGAGTTTTTCCGCTTCATCACTCTATCTGACATCTGATTTCATCAGAACTTTGAGTTTCCTCCCCCATGTGATGGAGGGTGGGAGGGCTTAATGCCCCTTACCACTATTGAGCGGTTTGGCCTTATTTCTAGGCCTCTGGATTTGTCCTTTTGGGCTTGATCCAACAGCTTGTATGGGATAGCTGTCTAGCATGAAGATGGTTTGCAGTTTGAAACCTGTTGCAGCTCTTCACACCTTGCAGGTCTACGCGTAAGCTGTTTATAGTGTATCTAGATGCAGCTCTTACTCTTGACTGAGTTATAAGAGGCCTTTTGGTTCTTCTTCCATTGCCTCCGGGTGAGTGGATCTCCTTTTAGGGATCTGTGTTTCTGAGTGATGGTGGTCCCTGCAGGGATTTTTGTGTAGCTCGGGGTTCTCTGGAGCTGGGTAGGCTTCATGCCTTCTCTTCCTTGTGTCCTCTGCTTGTGCGGAGGTGTTAGGGAGACTAGTCCTGTTAGTAGGATTTTTTGACCTTGAGGTATCCCTTGGTTGTCCTGAGGCTCTGAGAAGTATCTTCATACAACTTCTAGCCTTGCTCCTTGGAGCATTGGACTTTAGCTAGGGGTGGTCCCTTCCTTTGATCGGGGTTTTCGAGTTCTCTCGCTATCTTGATTTTCTGGATATGCATCCATACCCTTGTGTCTGTTTTTTTGGCCAGTTGGGTTGTTTAGTTCTAGGGTAAGGTTTGCCTGAACTATTGGGTACCCGGACCTGTTTTTCTCCCTGAGACTTCCGGTTGCTGAAGCTTCGCTTGGCCTTTTTACCGACCCAGTCTTGGTGGTTTTGGAATCTTGGATCTCAGGGCTGGTCAGGGGGGTTCCACCGTAGTGGGAACTGGGGCTATGTCCTTAATCAATCTACCTAACCTGATCATGGTTGGCCAGGATTTTGGAGTATTTTTTACTCTTTGCCACAGAGTGACCCTTGTCCTCTGGTGGTTAGCCGTGAGGCTTGAGCCTTAAGAGTGGTTGGTTCCTACCCAGCTGCTGGCGTTGGATCTCCAATTTCTGGTGCGCCTTAGGGCTGCATTCCCCTGATTAGCTTGCCAGTGTTCCTGTGGATTCCCTGCTCTGCATGCGAATGGGTTGGCTGTGCCTCTGCTTGGCAAGCTACTTGTAGGGGGGTCCTTTTCTAGGACATCTGTGTTGGGAATTTCTCTTCCCATTAGCCGGTTCCTTCGGGCCTTGAGAACAGTTGTTGCTCTTCCAGCATCATCCCTTTTCTTTAGGGGATATTCTCCTCCCTATGGAGATAGAGTCCTTGCTTGGGGCTTCTCCTGGATGGGAGGCGAAAAGGTGGGATTGGTTCCCCGGGGGTCTTGTTGGCTCCAAGCAGACTTGTTGGGCCTTTATTTTGATAGATCCTTCGGTCTATGGCCTTGTTGTCTGTTTTCAGAGTTGGGTTGTACTTGTTCTCTGGGGGATGGCTGTGCTATCCTTATGCTCGTTCCTGTACCTGTTCAGGATTCTTTGTTCCCCTGCTTTGGATCCCTCAGGCTGGGTTGTTCCAGCTGGCTGTGGGTCTGCAGGTCAGGATGGTCGAGTGGTCTATGGAGCTGCGTTTGGTCACAGTCTCCTCTGGATGTGTGAGCTTTGTTGAGTCTATCCTGTCTGCTAATCTATAGATTTTCCTTCAACTGGTTCCAAGGTATAGATTTTCCTTCAACTGGCTCCATTGATTTCAGAAGAGAGTTTGCTCTTCCTTCGGGTTCTGAGGGTATACTCTTCTTCTCGGGGGGCCTCGATTGAGGTTTGTGTTCCCCTTTTTAGGGTCCTGTGTGCAGTTCTGGCAACTTAGGTTGCCTGGAGCGCGCCCTCTGTCCGGGGGTTGCTTTTGCGGTCTGTTTCTTACTTGACTGCTTCTTTTCCTCGCAAGTATCCTTTGTGTCGTCCTGTTATGGACTCTGTTTTTTCAAACTTGGGGTTCTCTCCTGGGTGCATTACACACTTTTTCATGGTCGAATGCCTTGCTATTCTTGACAGAGGAAGGACTTTGCCTTTTCAATTGCAATCCGTACTTGCAGGAAGTTGATGATACGTCTGTTCTGTCTCTGTGCCCGGTCTTATCCCGGGTTTCGCTTGGTATAGGCGTGGCCTCCTTTCCTTGTTTGGGCCCCTTTGGGCCTCTGTGAGCTGAACTCACTCGTGGAGGTGTTCTTTTTTGTATTTGGGGACCTTTCGGTTTCCTTGGTTCTCCCTTGCCTTGTTCCCTTGGGGGTTTCGGCTGGTGTCTCCATTTGTGGAGATGAGTGGTGGAGGACTGATTGTTGGGCGATGGTTTCTCCTAGAGGACTGTTGGCTCAGTCGAGTCCGTTTGCGGTCTCTAGTTTGGCTTCTGGACTAACTGCGATTCAGTGTCATTGGGGCTTTTTCCTTTTCAAATTTTCTCGGCTTCGGACAAAGCAGTGTTTTTTCTTGGGTAGAGGTTCAGGCTTGGTGCCCTCAGTATGGGCCGCCTATGTACCCTCCCATCTTGGCATTCAGTGTCCTCTATAGCTTGGGTATTGTTTTCCCAAAAGTAATGAATGTAGCTGTGGACTATTTCCTTTTCTTCTGATGGAGTCCTCAGCTCCCCAACCGTAATTTTATGTGGGGTGTCCTTCTATTCTTCTGACACCTTTCACCCTGATATTTCTTCTACTGTTACTTGTACCTCGGCAGAATGACTGGGGGATGAGAGGAGTGGGAGGAGTATTTAAGCCTTTGGCTGGGGTGTCTTTGCCTCCTCCTGGTGGCTAGGTTCTTATTTCCCAAAAGTAATGAATGCAGCTGTGGACTCTTTCCATCAGAAGAAAAGGAAATTATCAGGTAAGCATAATTTTATGTTTTTTTAAAAAAATAGGCACTTATTCGTAAAAGTTTTCCTTCACTTGTAGCTTGTAGCTGTATTACTATCTACTACTTTATTTAAAGGGAGAGGGCGCCATGTACTAAGCTTCGAAGTGACCGTCCGTCTGTATTTCCGCGTCAAAATTCGCTCACGATCTGCTTCTCGTATGTATCAATCTGCGATCTGCTCGAAAAACCACTATTTTCATCAGCGATCGTAATTTTACTCAACTCATCGTTCCGAAGCCTTTTTCCACTTACTACATGTTCGATCGCACGTAAATTCGCTGTAATCGGAAATTATGAATGTTACAATTAATCTGCCTGCTCCAACTTTCACTGTAACTTCGCGTGATTTGCTTCGCGACCATTTAGGTAGCGAATACAATAGAAAACTATAGGGGGTATCAACCTGACGCCAGGTAGAAGTACTTAAGTGAAAGGACTAGACTACTATTGTAGCATTATTGGTTTTTGGATCAGTGAATGAAGATGGAGACACTTTTACACATGTTTCTTTTCCGATTAATTCAATTACGAGGAAGAAGGGCTATACAGGCACCGGTTAACAACTTGCAAAGAAGGAGAGGTAGAAGAATTAGAGTCCCTAGAGTTTTCCTTCCACGTATGGGTTTGGAAAGCATTTCTGATCGAGAGATTATCCAGAGATTCCGTTTGGACAGAGAAGCTATTATGCAACTTTACAATGAAATAGCAGAATACCTTGAACCAATGACAGCGCGTTCACAAGCCATACCTGGACTATTAAAACTGTTGGCAGCCTTACACTTTTTTGCCACCGGTTCATTCCAAGCTGTGTCTAGCGTTATAATTGGCATCAGCCAGTCTGCTTTTTCGAGGCACCTAACCAAAGTTATTGATGCTTTGATGGTCGTCTTTCCAAGGTACGTGTGCCTTCCATCGACTCCAGAAGAGTGGCAATCTGTGAAGTCTAATTTTTATAGAATTGTCATAATATTCGAGTACTAGATCAACAAGTACAACATTCTGTTGATGCGAGAAGTTAGGGTTGCGAGTCTTCTTAGAAGTAGCAGAATCTCCGGAGCAAGCCATCTTGTCAAAGTGAATACCGAAAAGTAAATAAGCAATATTCTAAGATTTCTGGGAAAATGCACATTCTTATACATGTCAGCAGCCAGACGTTGCCGCTTGTCTGGCGATTATGACACCTAGATCGTCACGTGGGTAAAGAACTAAACCAATCAGGTCGCAGACTGCTTCTTAACTTTGCTCTTTCGCGCCGAACGAAGCTTCAAAGTTATCAATAATCCGATTGTCTTCGACACACAATAGACGCAAAATTTTACTGCTTGGTTTTTAGTACATTCATGTAACGAAGTGCCATTCGCATGGTGCGAATGCCGGCGGGTTATTTCGATACGGTCTGTGCGAAAAAATTGACGCCTTAGTACATGGCGCCCATAGTCTACTTGATATTTTTTATTGTTTAAAAATATAGCCTTTACTGCCCATTCTCTAGCTTTGCAAATCCAGCATTGTTAAAATGTTTACCCCATCTGTTCTACTGCTTTAATTCACAAAAAAAAAAAAGCTCGGTTTACTTTTGTGTTCTCAATCCATGCCAGCATGGAACTCATTTTGGGGTAAAGAAATTTTAAATGTAGTTGCATCAGATTGCTAAAATATTTACCTAACACTCTAACCGACTAAAAAATGTTGTACAGTTGCTTTTTCAATTTGTTTTGAATTGTTAATCTACCAACAAATTCAATACATTTTGTAAATAAGAAAGAATATATTGGAAACAGTTTAAAGATGAAGGTTGAAATATAATTTAAAATGTACATTTTAAATGTTTCAAATAAGTTTTTGCAACATTAAATTTTTTATTATTTACTAATTCATTAACTGCTAATTTCTACATCCAGGTAATTTCACATCATATTTATGGATGAATTGGATTACAAAATAATTTAAACAAGATTTTTTTTTTACATAATCAATGTAGCTGTGTATAATGCATTAAAGTAGATATCATGAAGCAATTTTATGTTAAAGGGGATTTTAGGACCATATTTTAGCCTTTATGTTAGCTCATCTGCGCACATCAAGGCAAAACCCCATAGGTGAGTCCTACTGTAAAACTTTCTAATAAGTGATGCTTTAAAAATCTGTGATATTTTGCACCCATATATATACCTTTGGTCTATGCAGCCTATTAGTTTAGGAATAGTGCGCCGGTTAACAATTGTACTTTTAGTTATATTTTATATATTTTTGTATACGTTCTCAAAAATAGTTAAGTGCATATTTAATGTTACTCTTTCTTCCACAGAGCTGATGGATTTAAGTGTGGCTGTGACTGGACAAAGGCAATATTAAGGTGAGATCTCAAATAAGAAATTTCCCGCCTTGGTTATTACAACTTCATCCTCTCACTGATTTTTCTAGCTATCTCCTTTGCAATCCATAATGAATGTGTCTGCAAGGCTCATCTTCCTTACATGTTGCTCCTCATCTGCTGCACCTCTGCCAATACCTTCACTGGCTACCTCTAACCTCCAGAATAAAACACAAAATCCTGACTGACATTCAAGGCTCTCAATAACACTGCTCCCCCTATATCTCAGACCTCGTCTCCAGATACATTCCCTCCTGTCCCCTTTGCTCTGCTCATGTTACCTCCTCATGTTCCAGTCTACAAGACTTCTCTAGATTGGTCCCTATCTTGTGGAACTCTATGTCTCCCTCCACAACACTTTCCCTTGTTTTCAAAGTTTCAAGTGCTCCTTAGACTCTACTGTTCAGGGATGTATACTTTATTCAATATAATCTTTCTTACATGAGGTCTTCTCCTAATTTTGTCATCCTCTGAACTCCCTTAGCTTGTAAGCTTACAAGCCCAACTATTCTGTAGATCACCTTCATGAGAGCTGATTTACAACAGTGCAACTCTTGGCAAAGCCCTCTACGCATTTGTCTCCTATAAATGCTACCTTTACATACTATTCCTATGTTCATAGCGCTTTCGAATCTGATGGCGCTCTACAAATAACTGATAAGAAAAACTAAATTCTACTTATCTGTTGAAACTTCCTTAGAGTTGGAATTGTAGAATAATGAAATAATGTAGGCACAAAGCTTCTGTTATATATTGGTTTCCTTGGAAAATGTTACCATGATAAAAATGTCATCGCAAAACTGTCAAGTGAAACTGCAGGTCGAAAAAAGAATTATCCAAAATTGCTTGGGACTGGAAACAGTTTGCATTTCGGAATAGTTTGGATTTTGAAATATTTGTTTATATAAAATAGTTTGGAGAGGCGAACCAAGTGTAAACAACATCATATGTCATTTAGGCAATATTTACATGTCATAATACAACATATACATGTAACCTAAAGGTAGTTGTATATCATTTTTAATGTATATATAGTACCCTCTGAAATATAGTACAGTACTATAATCAGAAAGCTAATATTTGTTGTTTTAAATAAATACAACCTTTTATTTGTATATTAAACATATTAGATGTTTAACATTTTAAAAAATAGATATGAATTTTGTGTGTATAGTCAGGTGATCGCTGGTAACACCTTGTCAGAAATTAAGTGCTTTTAATTCTGTACTACACAATTGGGCCTCTCTAATCTTTATTATAACCCCAAAGCCTGTATGGGCCTCTATGTCACACGTGGCTTCACTTGATGACAATTTAGTCAGGAGATGACAGTAACAGCAGTATAAAATACAACAATTTCCACAGCACCACTTAATTTCTTTCCTAAGATATGGTGAGTCTACAACGTCATCAATTACTAGTGGGAATATCTCTCCTGTCCAGCAGGAGGCGGCAAAGAGCACCACAGCAAAGCTGTTAAATATCACTCCCCTTCCCATAATCCCCAGTCATTCTCTTTGCCTTTGTTAATGGAGGCGGGGAAGTTTGGTGTCTGAAGAAATTAAATCCTTTATGGGGATAGTTTTCCCTGCAAGCAAGGATTTGGGTATAGCTGTAGTCCACGTAAATCTCTGCTGCAGAGTAGTTGTGGCTTTTAAGCAGTTAGGAAATTGTAAGGTGGTGCTTACTTTGTTTCCTAACATTTTGCTGCCCTATGTATAGAAAGCCAGAGTTGGTTACTCTGTTCTTTCTTTTTCTCTTGTAAGGTGTATCCAGTCCACGGATCATCCATTACTTGTGGGATATTCTCCTTCCCAACAAGAAGTTGCAAGAGGATCTCCCACAGCAGAGCTGTCTATATAGCTCCTCCCCTAACTGCCACCTCCAGTCATTCTCTTGCAACTCTCGACAAGCATGGAAGCAGTAAGAGAGATGTGGTGAAATGTAGTTGCTTTTTCTTCAAATCAAGAGTTTATTTTTAAATGGTACCGGAGTTGTACTATTTTGGTCCCAGGCAGAAAATAGAAGAAGAATCTGCCTGTGGTCTCTAATGATCTTAGCAGGTTGTAACTAAGATTCATTGCTGTTCTCACACATAACTGAAGAGAGAGGTAACTTCAGCTGGGGAATGGCGTGCAGGTTATCCTGCTATGAGGTATGTGCAGTTTAAATTTTTTCTATAGGAATGTAAATGCTAGAAAATGCTGCTGATACCAGATTTATTTAAGGTAAGCCTGATTACAGTGATTTAATAGCGACTGGTATCATGCTTACTGTCAGAGGTAATACTCTTATTATTTTTCAATATAAAACGTTTGCTGGAGTGTTTAAACGTTTTTATATATATTTTGGTGATAAAACTTTATTGGGGCCTAGTTTTTTTTCCCACATGGCTGGCTTAAATTTGCCTAGAAACAGTTTTCTTAGGCTTCCCACTGTGTAGACATGAGTGGGAGGGGCCTAATTTGGCGCTTTATTGCGCAGTAACTTTGGCAGACTGAGACATCCAGCTTCCCTCAAGAAGTCTCCTGAATGCTAGAGGACCTCTCTAAAGGGCTTTTAGGCTTTCCAAAGTCGTTTGCATGGAAAGGTAGGGCCACAGCAGAGCTGTGGCAGTTTGTTGTGACTGTTAAAAAACGTCTAAATCGTTTTTTTTTATCCGTTTTTTAAACTAAGGGGTTAATCATCCATTTGCAAGTAAGTGCAATGCTCTGTTAGCTTATTATACACACTGTAAAAATTTCGTTTGATTTATTGCTTTTTTTCACTGTTTTTCAAATTCTGACCTTTTTTATTTTTCTTAAAGGCACAGTACCATTTTTATTTTTTGCTTGTTAACTTGCTTTAAAGTGTTTTCCAAGCTTGCTGGTCTCATTGCTAGTCTGTTTAAACATGTCTGACATAGAGGAAACTATGTGGAACCCCCTCTTAGAATGTGTACCAAATGTACTGATTTCACTTTAAGTAATAAAGACCATATTCTGTCTTTAAAAAATTTATCACCAGAGGACTCTGATGAGGGGGAAGTTATGCCGACTAACTCGCCCCACGTGTCAGAACCTTTAAATCCCGCTCAAGGGACTCACGCTCAAGAGGCGCCAAGTACATCTAGCGCGCCCATGGCGTTTACTTTACAAGACATGGCGGCAGTCATGGATAATACACTGTCAGCGGTATTATCCAGACTACCTGGGTTTCGAGGAAAGCGAGACAGCTCTGGAGTTAGAAGAAATACAGAGCATACTAACGCTTTAAGAGCTATGTCTGATACCCCCTCACAATATGCAGAAGCTGAGGAAGGAGAGCTTCTTTCTGTGGGTGATTTTTCTGACTCAGGGAAGAGGATTCAACCTGATTCTGAGATATCTACATTTAAATTTAAGCTTGAACACCTCCGCGTGTTGCTCAGGGAGGTTTTAGCTGCTCTGAATGACTGTGATACAATTGCAGTGCCAGAGAAATTGTGTAGATTGGATAAATACTATGCAGTACCTGTTTATACTGATGTTTTTCCAATACCTAAAAGGTTTACAGAAATTATTGCTAAGGAATGGGATAGACCAGGTGTGCCGTTCTCTCCCCCTCCAATTTTTAAGAAAATTTTTCCAATAGATGCCGCCACACGGGACTTATGGAAAACGGTCCCTAAGGTGGAGGGAGCAGTTTCTACACTAGCTAAGCATACTACTATCCCTGTCGAGGACAGTTGAGCTTTCTCAGATCCAATGTATAAAAAGTTAGAGGGTTACCTTAAGAAAATGTTTATTCAACAAGGTTTTATTCTACAGCCCCTTGCATGCATTGCCCCAGTCACTGCTGCTGCGGCCTTCTGGTTTGAGTCTCTGGAAGAGGCTTTACAGGTAGAGACCCCATTGGATGATATACTTGACAAGCTTAGAGCACTTAAGCTAGCCAATTCTTTTGTTTCTGATGCCATTGTTTATTTGACTAAACTAACGGCTAAGAATTCTGGTTTTGCTATTCAGGCACGTAGGGCGCTATGGCTTAAATCATGGTCAGCTGACGTCACTTCAAAGTCTAAGCTGCTTAATATTCCCTTCAAGGGACAGACCCTATGCGGGCCTGGTTTGAAGGAGATCATTTCTGATATCACTGGAGGAAAAGGTCATGCCCTTCCTCAAGATAGGTCCAAATCAGGGGCCAAAAAGTCTAATTTTCGTGCCTTTCGAAACTTCAAGGCGAGTGCGGCATCAACTTCCTCTAATACAAAACAAGAGGGACCTTTTGCCCAGTCCAAGTCGGTCTGGAGACCTAACCAGACTTGGAACAAAGGTAAGCAGGCCAAAAAGCCTGCTGCTGCCTCTAAGACAGCATGAAGGATTGGCCCCCGATCTGGTAGCGTATCTAGTAGGGGGCAGACTTTCGCTCTTCGCCCAGGCTTGGGCAAGAGATGTCCAGGATCCCTTGGCGTTGGAAATTGTATCCCAGGGATATCTTCTGGACTTCAAAGCTTCTCCTCCAAAAGGGAGATTTCACCTTTCACAATTATCTGCAAACCAGATAAAGAGAGAGGCATTTTTACACTGTGTTCAAGACCTCCTAGTTATGGGAGTGATCCACCCAGTTCCAAAGGAGGAACAGGGACAAGGATTCTATTCAAATCTGTTTGTGGTTCCCAAAAAAGAGGGGACCTTCAGACCAATCTTAGATCTCAAGATCTTAAACAAATTTCTCAGGGTCCCATCATTCAAGATGGAGACTATTCGTACCATCCTGCCTATGATCCAGGAGGGTCAATACATGACTACAGTGGATTTAAAGGATGCTTATCTTCACATTCCGATACACAAAGATCATCATCGGTTTCTCAGGTTTGCCTTCCTAGACAGGCATTACCAGTTTGTAGCTCTTCCCTTTGGGTTAGCTACAGCCCCAAGAATCTTCACGAAGGTTCTGGGGTCACTTCTGGCAGTCCTAAGGCCGCGGGGCATAGCAGTGGCCCCTTATTTAGACGACATTCTGATACAGGCGTCAAATTTCAAAATTACCAAGTCTCATACGGACATAGTTCTGGCATTTCTGAGATCGCATGGGTGGAAAGTGAACGAAGAAAAGAGTTCTCTATCCCCTCTCACAAGAGTCTCCTTTCTGGGAACTCTAATAGATTCTGTAGAAATTAGGATTTACCTGACAGAGACCAGGTTATCAAAACTTCTAAATTCCTGCCGTGTTCTTTATTCCACTCCTCGCCCTTCGGTGGCTCAGTGTATGGAAGTAATCGGCTTAATGGTAGCGGCAATGGACATAGTGCCGTTTGCCCGCCTACATCTCAGACCGTTGCAACTCTGCATGCTCAACCAGTGGAATGGGGATTACACAGATTTGTCCCCTCTACTAAATCTGGATCAAGAGGCCAGGGATTCTCTTCTCTGGTAGCTATCTTGGGTCCATCTGTCCAAAGGTATGACCTTTCGCAGGCCAGATTGGACAATTGTAACGACAGATGCCAGCCTTCTAGGCTGGGGGGCAGTCTGGAACTCCCTGAAGGCTCAGGGATCGTGGACTCAGGAGGAGACACTCCTTCCGATAAACATTCTGGAACTAAGAGCGATATTCAATGCTCTTCAGGCTTGGCCTCAGCTAGCGGCAGTGAGGTTCATCAGATTTCAGTCGGACAACAGCACGACTGTGGCTTACATCAACCACCAAGGGGGAACAAGGAGTTCCCTAGCGATGTTGGAAGTCTCAAAGATAATTCGCTGGGCAGAGATTCACTCTTGCCATCTATCAGCTATCCATATCCCAGGTGTGGAGAACTGGGAGGCGGATTTTCTAAGTCGACAGACTTTTCATCCGGGGGAGTGGGAACTCCATCCGGAGGTGTTTGCACAATTGATTCATCGTTGGGGCAAACCAGAACTGGATCTCATGGCGTCTCGCCAGAACGCCAAACTTCTTTGTTACAGATCCAGGTCCAGGGATCCCAAGGCGACGCTGATAGATGCTCTAGCAGCGCCTTGGTCCTTCAACATGGCTTATGTGTTTCCACCGTTTCCTCTGCTCCCTCGTTTGATTGCCAAAATCAAGCAGGAGAGAGCTTCAGTGATTTTGATAGCACCTGCGTGGGCACGCAGGACTTGGTATGCAGATCTGGTGGACATGTCATCCCTTCCACCATGGACTCTGCCTCTGAGACAGGACCTTCTACTTCAGGGTCCTTTCAACCATCCAAATCTAAATTCTCTGAGACTGACTGCCTGGAGATTGAACGCTTGATTTTATCAAAGCGTGGCTTCTCCAAGTCAGTTATTGATACCTTAATTCAGGCACGAAAGCCTGTCACCAGGAAAATCTATCATAAGATATGGCGTAAATATCTTTATTGGTGTGAATCCATGGGTTACTCATGGAGTAAAGTCAGGATTTCCAGGATATTATCTTTTCTCCAAGAAGGATTGGAAAAAGGATTGTCAGCTAGTTCCTTAAAGGGACAGATTTCTTCTCTGTCTATTCTTTTGCACAAGCCTCTGGCGGATGTTCCAGACGTTCAGTCATTTTGTCAGGCTTTAGTTAGAATCAAGCCTGTGTTTAAACCTGTTGCTCCACCATGGAGTTTAAATTTGGTTCTGAAAGTTCTTCAGGGGGTTCCGTTTGAACCTCTTCATTCCATAGATATCAAACTTTTATCTTGGAAAGTTCTATTTTTGGTAGCTATTTCCTCGGCTCGTAGGGTTTCCGAGTTATCTGCCTTACAATGTGATTCCCCTTATCTGATCTTCCATGCAGATAAGGTAGTTTTGCGTACCAAACCTGGGTTTTTACCTAAGGTGGTATCTAATAAGAATATCAATCAGGAGATTGTTGTTCCGTCATTGTGTCCTAATCCTTCTTCAAAGAAGGAATGTCTATTACACAATCTTGACGTGGTTCGTGCTTTAAAGTATTATTTACAAGCTACTAAAGATTTTCGTCAAACATCTGCTTTGTTTGTTGTCTACTCTGGACAGAGAAAAGGCCAAAAAGCTTCGGAAACTTCTCTTTCGCTTTGGCTAAGAAGTATAATACGCTTAGCTTATGAGACTGCTGGCCAGCAGCCTCCTGATAGGATTACAGCTCATTCTACTAGAGCTGTGGCTTCCACATGGGACTTTAAAAATGAGGCTTCTGTTGAACAGATTTGCAAGGCGGCGACTTGGTCTTCGCTTCATACTTTTTCAAAATTTTATAAATTTGATACTTTTGCTTCTTCGGAGGCTATTTTTGGGAGAAAGGTTTTACAGGCAGTGGTACCTTCTGTTTAAGTACCTGCCTTGTCCCTCCCTTCATCCGTGTACTTTAGCTTTGGTATTGGTATCCCACAAGTAATGGATGATCCGTGGACTGGATACACCTTACAAGAGAAAACATAATTTATGCTTACCTGATAAAATTTATTTCTCTTGTGGTGTATCCAGTCCACGGCCCGCCCTGTCATTTTAAGGCAGGTATTTTTTATCTTTAAACTACAGTCACCACTGCACCCTATAGTTTCTCCTTTCTCTTGCTTGTCTTCGGTCGAATGACTGGAGGTGGCAGTTAGGGGAGGAGCTATATAGACAGCTCTGCTGTGGGTGATCATCTTGCAGCTTCCTGTTGGGAAGGAGAATATCCCACAAGTAATGGATGATCCGTGGACTGGATACACCACAAGAGAAATAAATTTATCAGGTAAGCATAAATTATGTTTTTCCACAGGTCTCTGTAAGGACAGCTAGACTGCAGGTAAGTGCTTTTTTGTCTTCTAGGTATAGGAGACTTTGCACTTTAAAAAGATTCATTATTTATATTCTGCATTTTTCTTTCTGTGATTTAGTAATCCTTTAAATAGGATTCGATAGACAGTATGCAGGTACTATGTAATTTGGGTATTGCAAGTTGGGACCGGGTGTTGCTAGATTTTTATTTTTGGCAAATGTTTGTTTTGTTTATGTAGTAACGGCTGTTGCTATGTCTTTTCGGGTTGCGTGCCTTGTTCTTGTCTGCGCTTTTCCGGATGTGCTGGTCATGTGATCCTTGTGTTTGTTATATGGAACGGATCGGCGTCTCTGTGTTATTGCTGCAGTCTGTCTCAGTGTATGTGCAGTTGCATGTCAGTCTCTGTGTCCTCTTCAAGGGCACCTCAGTACTGCTGAGGGTGTAGAGGTTGTCAAGCTTTAGTTTTTTTTTTTTTTTTTTTAAATAATGTTTTTTGTTTCTCTTAAAGTGACAGTTGTCCTTTATTCAAATTTATTTTTTCCTTTTTTTCTTTCCTGGGGCTAATTGTTCTTAGCTATGGACATGGACAATGATGATATTGTTTTTAATAAATGTTTATTATGTTTAGAGATGCAAATTGTTTCTCCTTTGCAATTTTGTACTACTTGTTTAGCTAGAGTGCTACAATGTAAAGAAAAATGATTGTCTTATGCGCCTAATGTCTCTCAGGATGATGCTGTTCAGGCAATGCCACAGCCTTCTCAAATGTCCCAAGCCCCTATGGCGTCACATGCAGTGCCCTGTGGTTCCTCTCAACCTCCTGGTGGGGTATATTTGCCTGCGGATTTTGCCACACAGATATCTTCTGCAGTATCTGCAGCTTTATCTGCTTTTCCTGTTTTAGGAAAACGCAAGAGAAAAACTAAACACTTAATAGATTGTAAGTTGCCTGTTTCAGCAGCTGCTATACAGGTCGATCTTCCTCATAACTCTAGGGAGGATGTTACCTCAGTTCCTTCTGAGGGTGAAATCACTGATTCAGACAGTGTTAATCTTTTGTCTGAGGTGGAAGAAGTAAGCTACTTTGGATGATTCTGACTCTCCTGTTGTAGCTAATCCTAAGAAATCTAGAAAGCTTTATAGATTCTATGATGTCTCTTCCTCTATGTAAGTGTTTCTTGTTTGAGATTGTGTAAAGGAGATTATTGCGCAGGAATGGGAAGGAACAGGGATTCCTTTCTCCCCGTCTTCAGTTTTTAAGAAGATGTTTCCTATTGCTGAATCCATTAAGGGTTCTTGGCACACGGTGCCTAAAGTAGAAGGGGCTATTTCTTCTCTGGCTAAGAGAACTACGATCCCTATAGAGGATAGTTGCTCTTTTAAGGATCCAATGGATAAGAAGCTGGAGGTATATTTGAAGAAGATGTATGTGGATCAGGGTCTTCAATGGCAACCTGCACTTTGTATTGCCACAGTGACAAGTGCAGCATCTTAATGGTGCAATGCTTTATCTGAATCTATTTTAGAAGAAACTTTGTTGGAGGAAATTCAGGATAGGATTAAGACTCTTAAGCTAGTTAATTATTTTATTTCTGATGCTAACATGCAAGTTTTTAAATTGGGGGCCAAGCTGTCTGGTTTCTCTGTCTTGGCTTGCAGGGCTTTGTGGCTTAACTCTTGGTCAGCTGATATTTCCTCCAAGTATAAGCTTTTGGTGCTTCCTTACAAGGGTAAGACTTTGGGCCTGGACTGGCAGAAATAATATCTGATATTATGGGTGGAAATGGATCTTTTCTACCGCAAGACAAGAAAATTAGATTTAAGGGACGTCAAAGTAATTTCCGTTCCTTTTGTAATTTCGTAAAAGTCCTATTGGAGACCCAGTCAGTCCTGGAACAAGGGGAAGCAGTTTAAGAAACCCTCAACTGAGTCTGTCAACATGATGGGTCAACCCTTGGTTCGGACATGGATCAAGTAGGTGGCAGACTTTCCCTGTTTTATCGGGAGTGGTTATGAGATGTCCCAGATCCCTGGGCTGTTGGCATTGTTTCTCAGGGTTACAAGATAGAATTCAATTCTTTCCCCCCCAGGGGCAGGTTTCACCTCTCAAGGTTGTCTGCAAATCAGGTAAAAAAAAAGGCATTCTTGAACTGCGTTCAGGTTCTTTTCTCTCTGGGAGTGATTGTTCCAGTAAAGGAACAGTGTACATGATTCTACTCAAATCTGTTTGTGGGTCCCAAGAAAGAGGAAACTTTTTGTCCCAGTTTAGACCTAAAGTGTCTCAACAAATTTCTCAGGGTGCCATCCTTCAAAATGGCGACCATTCTATGAAGGTTTTTCTGATGGAGGTCAGGAAATCGAAAATTCTCTCTGCTTGTCTCTCTCTTCAGTCTACTGTTCGGCCATCTGTAGCCCAATCTATGGAAGTAATTGGGTTGATGGTCGCTTCCATGGATGTCATTCCCTTTGCTTGATTCCATTTGAAAGCTCTGCAATTATGCATGCTCAAGCAATGGAACGAAAACCATTTGGATCAGTCCCAGAGGATAGATCTAGATGTATTAACAAGAAACTCCCTTCCATGGTGGTTTTCTCAGGAACATCTGTCTCAGGGCACAAGTGATTTACAATTTTCTGTTAACTTGGCCACAGTTGGTTTTAGCCTGCTTTATCAGATTTCAGTCGGACAATATCACCTCAGTGGCTTACATCAACCATCAGGGAGGAACTCAGAGTTCCTTAGCCATGAGGGAGGTGGCTCAGATTATTCAGTGGGCAGAAGCTCACAATTGTTGTCTATCTGCCATCCACATTCCAGGAGTGGACAATTGGGAAGCGGATTTTCTGAACAGACTGACTTTTCATCCCGGGGAGTGGGCTCTCCATCCGGAGGTGTTTTCCAGGTTAAACCTTAAATGGGGGGTGCCGGAGTTATATCTGATGGCATCTCGTCAGAACGCCAAGCTTCCAAGGTAAGGTTTAAGGTCAATAAATCCACATGCAGCTCTGAGAGATGCACTGGTGGTACCTTGGGGGTTCCGTCTAGTTTATCCGTTTCCTCCATTTGCTCTCCTTCCACGAGTCATTGCTCGTATCAAACAGGAGAGAGTGTCGATAATTCTAATAGCTCCTGCATGGCCACGCAGGGTCTGGTATATAGACCTATTGAACATGTCATCTCTGCCTCCTTGGAGGTTGCCTCTGAGGAAGAATCTTCTAACTCAGGGTCCATTCTTCTATCCAAATCTCATTTCTCTGAAACTGACTGCTTGGAGATTGAACGCTTAGTTTTGTCTAAGTGTGGTTTTCCTGAGTCGGTCATTGAGACCATGAATCAAGCTCGCAAGCCTGTTACTTGGAAAATTTACCATAAGGTATGACGTAAATACCTTGATTGGTGTGAATCTAAGGGCTACTCTTGAAGTAGGGTTAGGATTCCTAGAATTTTGTCTTTTCTCCAGGAGGGTCTGGAGAAGGGGTTGTTAATCGGTACTATGAAAGGTCAGATTTCTGCTTTATCTTTTCTGTTGCATAAGCGTTTGGCGGTTGTGCCAGATGTTCAATCGTTTTGTCAGGCCTTGGTCAGAATCAGGCCTGTGTTTAAGTCGGTTACTCCTCCTTGGAGTCTTTACCTTGTTCTTAAGGTTTTGCAGCAGGCTCCGTTTGAGCCAATGCATCCCATAGATATTAAATTATTATCTTGGAAGGTTTTGTTTCTTGTTGCTATTTCTTCTGAGAGGAGAGTTTCAGAACTCTTGGCTTTGCAGAATGATTCTCCTTACCTTATCTTTCATGCGGATAAGGTGGTCCTACGTACTAGGTTGGATTTTCTTCCTAAGGTGGTTTCAGTTAGGAATATTAATCAGGAAATTGTTGTTCCTTCTTTTTGTCCCAATCCTTTTTGTTTGTTTCTCGGGAAAGCGTAAGGGTCAGAAGGCTACTGCTACTTCTTTTTCCTTTTGGTTGAGAAGTATGATTCATTTTGCTTATGAGACTGCTGGACAGCAGCCTCCTGAGAGAGTTACAGCTCATTCCACTAGGGCTGTCTAGTTTTCTTGGGCATTTAAAAATAAAGCTTCTATGGAACAGATTTGCAAGGCTGCAACTTGGTCCTCTCTGCACACTTTTTCAACATTTTTATAAATTTGATACTTTTGCCTCAGCTGAGGCCTCTTTTGGGAGGAAGGTTCTTCAAGCGGTGGTGCATTCTGTTTAGGTCCACCTGTCTTTTTTCCTCCCTAGTCATCTGTATCCTCTAGCTTGGGTATTGGTTCCCACTAGTAGTTGATGACATTTTGGACTCAACATATCTTAGGAAAGAAAACAAAATTTATGCTTACCTGATAAATTTGTTTCCGGATATGGTGAGTCCACGACCCCACCCTTATATTTATTATATATATTTATTATAGTTATTTTTTACTAAACCTCAGGCACCTCTACACCTTTGTGTTATTCCTTTTTCCATTTCTCTTCGGTCGAATGACTGGGGATTATGGGAAGGGGAGTGATATTTAACAGCTTTGCTGTGGTGCTCTTTGCCGTCTCCTGCTGGACAGGAGAGATATTCCCACTAGTAATTGATTACATTGTGGACTCACCATATCCGGAAAGAATTTTTAGGAAAGCATAAATTTTGTTTTATTAGTACAAATACAAACAATGCAACGTTTCAGCCCTACAGGCCTTAATCATGCATATATTACACATTCACTAAAGCCTCTTAATTATAGGCCTGACAATTACCAATTAATTATCAACAGGTGAATACCTGATACATGTTACCTGTTATTAGCTCCATCTAGTGGTGCATTCTCATATAGCTCATAATAACCTGTATAACAAGATTAAAACATAATTAGAGAAGCAGTTTGATTCACTACTATCTTCCCTAGCTTTAAACAAAGACTGAAAAATCAATTTCCCTATTTAACCCTTTCGGGTGCATACTGACTAATTGGTGTATCCAAACAATTTCTTTTTGTTTGAGAACCTTCTCTCTATCACCTCCTGTCCTAAGTCTTCCTACATGATCAATAACTTGCCACCTGAGTTGGCTTCTAAAAAATGATGAGATACTGGTGCTTCTGTGTTACCACATCTTATGTTTGACTTATGCTGATTAATGCGTTTTCTGGCCTTTCTGGTCGACTCTCCTATGTAAATCATAGAGCATGGGCATTTTTTCAAGTATATAATATAAGTAAGATGGGATGTAAATATGGGAGAAAGAACTAAGAAAACACAAACAGAGAATAAAATGGTGTTCACCTCACAATTCAATCTCTACAGTGAAGAGGTAGCTAAAATAATAAGGAAACACTGGACAATCTTGAAATATTGTAACAGGGATGTGAATGCCTTTTAACAAAAAACAGTGATGGCATATAGGTGGGTAACAAACCTAAGAGATCACCTGGTAAGGTCTGAAGTTGGACCAGAGAGAACCACAAGACATAGCTATATCACACAGAATTCAGTGTCTTGGCTGCTCTAATTTCCATTAAATGATCAAGGGCGCAGAATTTGTCCACCCTAGAACAGGACATAAATTTGAAATTAAAGGGTACTATACATGTGAGACCACATATATTATATACTTGATAAAATGCCCATGCTCTATGATTTACATAGGAGAGTCGACCAGAAAGGCCAGAGAACGCATTAATCAGCATAAGTCAAACATAAGATGTGGTAACACAGAAGCACCAGTATCTCATAACTTTTTAGAAGCCAACTCAGGTGGCAAGTTATTGATCATGTAGGAAGACTTAGGACAGGAGGTGATAGAGAGAAGGTTCTCAAACAAAAAGAAATTGTTTGGATACACCAATTAGTCAGTATGCACCCGAAAGGGTTAAATAGGGAAATTGATTTTTCAGTCTTTGTTTAAAGCTAGGGAAGATAGTAGTGAATCAAACTGCTTCTCTAATTATGTTTTAATCTTGTTATACAGGTTATTATGATCTATATGAGAATGCACCACTAGATGGAGCTAATAACAGGTAACATGTATCAGGTATTCGCCTATTGGTAACTAATTAGTAATTGTCAGGCCTATGAGTAAGAGGCTTTAGTGAATGTGTAATATATGCATGATTAAGGCCTGTAGGGCCGAAACGTCGCATTGTTTGTATTTGTACTAATAAATGAAGTATTTTTTAAGTGGTGCTGTGGAAATTGTTGTATTTCCTATAGTTAAGGGGGAAGGCAGTACCCCCCTCCACGTGCATCACAACAAAGAAAAGAAAAAAAGCTGAATTTATTGTGTTGAGCCAAATTGGATGTCACAGTAACAGCAGTGGTCACTGGGCTAATTTCAATATTATTTACTAAAATCTAAGCAAAAAGATACATGTTTTTTTACAGTTTTTGCCACAGCTATTACATATGCCATGAAATATAAATATAATAATAGGATATTGTGAATCTGCTAATAAAAACAATATATAATGTGTGTGGGTCACTTACTGAAATTTGACTTACAATAGGGTTTAAATGTAGGTAGCAAAAAAATCTCAAATTGGCTCAGCGCTGGGGTGAAAAAAAGGCTTAGCAGCGAAAGGGTTAAGATACTGATAATATAACTTTCCTTGTGCCTGTGAAATGTACAAGTCGGAAATTAGTATTAATGAATCCCCTAGATGTTGTTTTACTGCTGGACTAGAAGGATTTTCTGTTTCTTACATGACATCAGACTCTTTACATCTAATTTGTTGTACTAACGTGATCTATGGCACATATATACAAAACAGAAGAAAGGACAAAAAAATGCAGGTTTGGATGTTACAATATAACTCTAAAAATATCTCTGAACCAATATTGGCATAACACAAATTTAATGGTACAATACTATTGTAAAATAAACATATAAGATCGACATATAAAATTAACATATAAATACACAAATGAAGACACCGGTGTCAGAAAAACATGTTAAAATGTATAAAAAAAAGGGACTGGATTATTGCATACTAATCATCCCAATAGTTTGACTATTTCTGTAGTGAGATTGTATTCAAATTTTGTTCGAATGTGGCTGTTGATTCCATCATATTAGCCGTATGCGTCAAGGCTGGAGATTAGTGATCTTAAATGTGGTGTTATAAAAATATACCATTTTTTTATTTTCCTTCTTGTGTATATATTAAGTGAATATGGAGTTGCTGAAGTAAAGTGTTTGTATGGTTTTCACTTAGCGTGAATCGAAGAGTTGAATTTAAGTGCTTATTCAATACCTGCTTCTTCCTCGCTGGCCGGCGTTTTTGTAGCCTCTGCGTTCGTTTGAAAATGTTCCTCTCCACGTCACCAATCACGTGATCTTGTCATATCCAATCAGAGAAAGGAACTCCTAAAGATGTTGAAATGGTAGCTCCTCGATGTGCAATGTCTCTTATTTTGCACTTATTTGTGATACAGATGTAGCAGTAATGTTGCAATATTGCTGTAAAAGTAATCCTCAGTTTTGTCACCACTAGGAAAGTATTATACTTCTACCTTCTTTAGCGGTATTATAACAGGATTATCAGATTATTGTCTACGCGTTTCGGCTGTGAAGCCTTTGTCAAGATGCCTTATTTTATCTGAGTCCTGCCTTTTTATTGCCCTCCTGCAATCAATTTCCTGGTAATTTTAACTCTTTCAATACTTTTAACTCTTTCATTGTTTTTTTATTGCTTTGTATTAGTCTTTCATTTTTTTCTCATTGGCAGCCTTTGTTTTTTCATTTCTGCGTTCATAAATTTTGCTATTTGTAATCTTGTGTTTTCACAAATAGGAAATATGGAACATTTTGTACAACAAAATATATATAAAGAATCTTATATCGAAAAAATCAAATATTGTAAATTTAGTACCTACGATATGCCAGACAATATTGGTTTCTGTAGTTCATCAAATATTGTGCAAACTTTACTGGAAATTAAAACACAGTACAAAATACAAAATTTACTTGAAAACAAAAATATATCTCCCAGTAGTATGATTCTATGTATTTACTGAATCATTCAATTTCCTAAAAAATGTCTCCAGTTATGAAATTGTATTTGAGACACATTTAGTAGTTTATACCCAGTATGTCAAAACACATAAAAAAAATACATGGAACTGATTAAAACATAGATATTTCTCTTGTAAAGGTGTATCCAGTCCACGGGTTTATCCATTACTTGTGGGATATTCTCCTTCCCAACAGGAAGCTGCAAGAGGACACCCACAGCAGAGCTGTCTATATAGCTCCTCCCCTAACTGCCACCCCCTCATTCTCTTGCAGCTCTCGACAAGAAAGGAAGTATCAAGAGAGATGTGGTGAATTAGTGTAGTTTTTTACCTTCAATCAAAAGTTTATTTTTAAACGGTACCGGTGTTGTACTGTTTTTACTCTCAGGCAGAAATTGGAAGAAGAATTCTGCCTGGAGGTTTGATGATCTTAGCGGTTTGTAACTAAGGTCCATTGCTGTTCTCACACATAACTGAAGAGTATGGAAAGAAAACTTCAGTTGGGGGGACGGTCTGCAGATTGCCTGCTTTGAGGTATGTTCAGTATATTTTTTTCTAGAGAGATGATAAGGTCTACAAAATGCTGACAGTGCCTGGTATATTTGAGGTAAGCCTGATACAGTGATTTAACAGCAACTGAGATCATGCTTGCAAAAAAGGGTAATATTCATGTTAATACTCTTATTACTTAGTGTAAAAATGTTTGCATGTTTTAGAGTAAAAACATTTTTTCTCTGAGGGTGATAAATCTTTATTTTGGGGCCTAGTTTTCCACATGGCTTGTTAGATCACTCCTAAAAAAGGCCCCCTGACTTTCAGTGCATGGTGGGAGGGGCCTATTTTCGTTTTCAGTCTGAGACATACAGCTTCCCTAAAGGAGTCCTCTGGCATCTAGGACCACTATAGAGGGTGTTTTTCCTGCAAAAAAATCGTGTTTAAGGGCAAGTAGGGCCACAGCAGAGCTGTGGCAGTGTGTTTGACTGTTTTTTAACGGTTTTTCCGTTTTTCTAATCCGTTTTGGGGCCTAAGGGGTTAATCATCCATTTGCAAGTGGGTGCAATGCTGCTTTAGTCTCTTATACACACTGTAAAAATTTCGTAGAGTTTACTATTTTTTATCACTGTTTTGCAGTTTATGAGGTAGTTTTTTTCTCTTAAAGGCACAGTACCGTTTTTATTTAATTGCTTTTTCACATTTATTAAAGTGTTTTCCAAGCTTGCTGGTCTCATTACTAGTCTGTTAAACATGTCTGACATAGAGGAAACTCCTTGTTCATTATGTTTAGAAGCCATTGTGGAACCCCCTCTTAGAATGTGTGCCAAATGCACCCACCTTTCTATAAGTTATAAAGACCATATTATGGGTTTTAAGGATTTATCACCAGAGGTTTCTCAGACTGACAAAAGGGAGGTTAAACCACCTAGCTCTCCCAATGTTTCAGAACCTATATCTCCCGCGCAAGTGACGCCAAGTACATCTGGCGCGTCCAATGCGTTTACCTTACAAGACATGGCAGCAGTTATGAATCATACCCTCACAGAGGTATTGTCAAAACTGCCAGGGTTACAAGGAAAGCGAGACAGCTCTGGGGCTAGAACAAATACAGAGCTTTCTAACGCTTTAGTAGCTATGTCTGATATACCCTCACAATGTACAGAAGCTGAAGCAGGAGAGCTTCTATCTGTGGGTGACATTTCTGATTCAGGGAAGGCGTTACTCCAGTCTGACTCTGAAATGACAGCATTTAAATTTAAGCTTGAACACCTCCGCTTGTTGCTCAAGGAGGTTTTAGCAACTCTGGACGACTGTGACACCATTGTAGTCCCAGAGAAATTGTGTAAAATGGACAAATACTTTACAGTGCCTGTTTACACTGATGTTTTTCCAATCCCTAAGAGGTTTTCAGAAATTATTACGAAGGAATGGGATAGACCAGGTGTACCGTTCTCTTCCCCTCCTGCGTTTAAACTACCCTAGCTAAGCGTACAACTATCCCCGTCGAGGACAGTTGTGCTTTCCTAGATCCAATGGATAAAAAATTAGAGGGTTTCCTTAAGAAAATCTTTATACAACAAGGTTTTATTCTCCAGCCTCTTGCATGCATTGCCCCAGTCACTGCTGCAGCGGCTTTCTGGTTCGAGTCTCTTGAAGAGGCTCTTCAGGTGGAGACCCCGTTGGATGATATCCTAGACAGGCTTAAAGCTCTTAAGTTAGCCAATTCATTTATTTCTGACGCCGTGTTTCATTTAACTAAGCTAATGGCTAAGAATTCATGTTTTGCCATTCAGGCGCGTAGGGCGCTATGGCTTAAATCCTGGTCAGCTGACGTTACTTCAAAGTCTAAGCTTCTCAACATTCCCTTCAAGGGGCAGACCCTATTTGGGCCTGGACTGAAGGAGATCATTTCTGATATTACTGGAGGGAAAGGCCACGCCCTTCCCCAGGATAGGTCCAACAAATTAAGGACCAAACAGACAAATTTTCGTTCCTTTCGGAACTTCAAGAGTGGTGCAGCTTCAACTTCCTCTACTACAAAACAAGAAGGAAATTCTGCCCAGTCCAAGCCAGTCTGGAAACCTAACCAGGCTTGGAGCAAGGGAAAGCAGGCCAAAAAACCTGCTGCTGCCTCTAAGACAGCATGAAGGAGTAGCCCCCGATCCGGGACCGGATCTAGTTGGGGGCAGACTTTCTCTCTTCGCCCAGGCTTCGGCAAGAGACGTCCAGGATCCCTGGGCTCTGGAGATAGTTTCCCAGGGATATCTTCTGGATTTCAAAGTCTCATCTCCAAAAGGGAGATTTCATCTTTCACAATTATCTGCAAACCAGATAAAGAGAGAGGCATTCTTACGTTGTGTTCAAGACCTTCTTTTCATGGGAGTGATCCACCCAGTTCCAAGGGAGGAACAGGGGCAAGGATTCTATTCAAATCTGTTTATAGTTCCCAAAAAAGAGGGAACTTTCAGACCAATCTTGGATCTCAAGATCCTAAACAAATTTCTCAGGGTCCCATCCTTCAAGATGGAGACTATTCGAACCATCCTACCTTTGATCCAGGAGGGTCAATATATGACTACCGTGGATTTAAAGGATGCTTATCTCCACATTCCGATACACAGAGATCATCATCGGTTTCTCAGGTTTGCCTTCCTAGACAGGCATTACCAGTTTGTGGCTCTTCCCTTCGGGTTAGCCACGGATCTTTACGAAGGTTCTAGGGTCCCTACCGGCGGTTCTAAGGCCACGGGGCATAGCGGTGGCCCCTTACCTAGACGACATTCTGATTCAGGCATCGACTTTTCAAATCGCCAAGTCCCATACGGACATTGTTCTGGCCTTTCTGAGGTCTCACGGGTGGAAGGTGAACGAAGAAAAGAGTTCTCTCTCCCCTCTCACAAGAGTTTCCTTCCTAGGAACTCTGATAGATTCAGTAGAAATGAAGATTTTTCTGACAGAGGTCAGGTTGTCAAAGCTTCTAACTTCCTGTCGTGCTCTTTATTCCACTTCTCAGCCATCAGTGGCTCAGTGTATGGAAGTAATCGGCTTAATGGTAGCGGCAATTGACATAGTTCCATTTGCCCGCCTACATCTCAGACCACTGCAACTTTGCATGCTCAATCAGTGGAATGGGGATAACACAGATTTGTCCCCTCTGCTAAATCTGGATCAAGAAACCAGAGATTCTCTTCTCTGGTGGCTATCGCGGGTCCATCTGTCCAGGGGAATGAGCTTCCGCAGGCCAGAATGGACTATAGTGACGACAGATGCCAGCCTTCTGGGCTGGGGCGCAGTCTGGAACTCCCTGAAGGCTCAGGGTTCGTGGACTCAGGAGGAAGCCCTCCTTCTGATAAACATTCTGGAACTAAGAGCGATATTCAATGCTCTTCAGGCTTGGCCTCAGCTAGCTGCGGTCAGGTTCATCAGATTTCAGTCGGACAACATCACGACTGTAGCCTATATCAACCATCAGGGGGGTACAAAGAGCCCCCTGGCGATGTTGGAGGTTTCAAAGTTAATTCTATGGACAGAGGTTCTATCAGATACACCATAGAAGGATTACTAATATCTGGACTACACACTGAACATATATTAAGTTTTAAATTGTATATTTATACAAAATTTACAGGATATGGATATGCTCTAATATGTATGCTTATATAAATTCTATATGGTATGGAATAGTCTTATGAATTGCCTACATCAGTAGAACCAGTTTTTTAACCAAGTTTTAAGTAAACGCTTTTTCTTATACAATTGTTCAGTTTTATTATTTACTTATCAAGTTTGAAGTAAAGTATATTTATAAAATTGCGCATGTATCATAGATAT
The DNA here is from genome assembly GCF_027579735.1 of Bombina bombina. Classification (NCBI taxonomy): domain Eukaryota; kingdom Metazoa; phylum Chordata; class Amphibia; order Anura; family Bombinatoridae; genus Bombina; species Bombina bombina. The sequence continues at coordinate 1,249,090,307 of NC_069501.1, read as the reverse complement.
ATTTTTTAAATCTAATTACTTAATACATTCATCAATCTAAGAAATATAGAACAAAAGAGTATTGAAAGATAGTAATCTGTACACAATAAACAAAAACCTATAAGAATAAGAGTAATTTAAAACAGCATTCTGTGCAGATGGAATAAATACATACGCACATACACACGTTCACTTCACTTCACACTTTATTTGCAACTAAACAATAAAAATTGTTGCATCAGGCAATTCTATTGTTGCAGTTAGGAGAATTAATCACCAACACATCTTTTTATCACCAGTTGTTTTAACACGAGGTAAACACTTTGTAGTGGATTCACGCACTCACATTTACAATATATACACAAGCATATCATTTAATAATGATCTTTGTGAGAATATTTTAAGGAAATTTTAGGAATAGTTAATAGAATTACAGTCCAACTCACAGCTCCTTTGAGCGCTCCCCACCCCCACCTTGCACAGAGGTTCACTCTTGCCATCTCTCAGCTATCCATATCCCAGGAGTAGAGAACTGGGAGGCGGATTTTCTACGTCGGCAGACTTTTCATCCGAGGGAGTGGGAACTCCATCCGGAGGTATTTGCCCAGTTGATTCAACTATGGGGCAAACCAGAACTGGATCTCATGGCATCTCGTCAGAACGCCAAGCTTCCTTGTTACGGGTCCAGGTCCAGGGATCCCAAGGCAGCGCTGGTCCTTCAGTCTGGCTTATGTGTTTCCACCGTTTCCTCTGCTCCCTCGTCTGATTGCCAAGATCAAGCAGGAGAGAGCTTCAGTGATTTTGATAGCTCCTGCGTGGCCACGCAGGAGTTGGTATGCAGATCTGGTGGACATGTGATCCTTTCCACCATGGACTCTGCCACTGAGACAGGACCTTCTACTTCAAGGTCCTTTCAAACATCCAAATCTAATTTCTCTGCGTCTGACTGCTTGGAGATTGAACGCTTGATCCTATCAAAGCGTGGTTTTTCCGAGTCGGTCATTGATACCTTAATTCAGGCTCGAAAGCCTGTCACCAGGAAAATCTATCATAAGATATGGTGTAAATATCTTCATTGGTGTGAATCCAAGGGTTACTCATGGAGTAAAGTCAGGATTCCTAGAATATTATCTTTTCTCCAGGAGGGATTGGAGAAAGGATTGTCTGCAAGTTCCTTAAAGGGACAGATCTCTGCTCTGTCTATTCTTTTACACAAACGTCTGGCTGAGGTTCCAGACGTTCAGGTGTTTTGTCAGGCTTTAGTTAGAATTAAGCCTTTGTTTAAACCTGTTGCTCCGCCATGGAGTTTAAATTTAGTTCTTAAGGTTCTTCAAGGGGTTCCGTTTGAACCTCTGCATTCCATAGATATTAAACTTTTTTCTTGGAAAGTTCTGTTTCTAGTAGCTATCTCCTCGGCTCGAAGAGTTTCGGAGTTATCTGCTTTACAGTGTGATTCTCCTTATCTGATTTTCCATGCAGATAAGGTAGTTTTGCGTACCAAACCTGGGTTTCTTCCTAAGGTAGTATCTAATAAGAACATCAATCAGGAGATTGTTGTTCCTTCATTATGTCCTAATCCTTCCTCAAAGAAGGAACGTCTTTTACACAATCTTGATGTGGTTCGTGCTTTAAAGTTTTTATTTACAAGCTACGAAGGATTTTCGTCAAACATCTGCTTTGTTTGTTGTCTACTCTGGACAGAGGAGAGGCCAAAAGGCTTCGGCAACTTCTCTATCTTTTTGGCTAAGAAGTATAATACGCTTAGCTTATGAGACTGCTGGCCAGCAGCCTCCTGAAAGAATTACAGCTCATTCCACTAGAGCGGTAGCTTCCACATGGGCTTTTAAAAAATATCCCACAAGTAATGGATGAACCCGTGGACTGGATACACCACAAGAGAAATAAATTTATCAGGTAAGCATAAATTTTGTTTTTTAAACACATGGATTTTTTTTACAAGTGTCCACTTAATATGTGTTGTGATCTAATATTATTTTAGCTTAATTGGGTCATAATTGCATAATGGGTACAGAGTAAATGCTCTTTTATTTTAAGTCTTTATGGTATGTGCTATGTGTCACACCTATGACATATCTTGTGTCCTTGCTATATAATAGAGCTCAGATCTAATTCACTGTAGGGTCCCTAATCTGTATATCAATTCAGCTTCTTGGTGTTATAGTCTTTTTTCCATATTGCCTCCCGTGCCATCACTTTTGACTTTCTTTATACCCCAAAATAGCATTTCATTTGGATCACTTTTATGTTTTTCTTTAAAATGTTTATATAGCCTAGTATCATCCTTCTCACGTTCTATACTCCTTATATAGTATCTCACAAAAGTGAGTACACCCCTCACATTTTTTGTAAATATTTTATTATATCTTTTCATGTGACAACACTGAATAAATGACACTTTGCTACAATGTAAAGTAGTGAGTGTACAGCCTGTATAACAGTGTAAATTTGCTGTCCCCTCAAAATAATTCAACACACAGCTATTAATGTCTAAACCTTTGGCAACAAAAGTGAGTACACCCCTAAGTGGAAATGTTCAAATTGGACCCAATTAGCCATTTCCAAATTGGGCCCAAATGTCTATTTTGTGTGGCCACCATTATTTTCCAGCACTGCCAGTCCATCACCTTTACGCTCAGCTTCTTTAGCAAGGCAGTGGTTGTCTTGGAGGTGTGTTTGAGGTCATTATCATGTTGGAATACTGCTCTGCGTCCCAGTCTCCAGAGGGAGGGGATCATGCTTTGCTTCAGTATGTCACAATACTTGTTGGCATTCATGGTTCCCTCAATGAACTGTAGTTCCCCAGTGCCGGCAGCACTCATGCAGGCCCAGACCATGACACTCCCACCACCATGCTTGACTGTAAGCAAGACACACTCATCTTTGTACTCTTCACCTGGTTGCCGCCACACACGCTTAACACCATCTGAACCAAATACGTTTATCTTGGTCTCATCGGACCATAGGACATGGTTCCAGTAATCAATGTCCTTAGTCTGCTTGTATTCAGCAGTCTGTTTGCAGGCTTTCTTGTGCATCATCTTTAGAAGAGGCTTCCTTCTGGGAGGACAGCCATGCAGACCAATTTGATGCAGTGTGCAGCGTATGGTCTAAGCACTGACAGGCTGGCCCCCCACTCCTCCCAAAGACCACCTCTGGATATGAGGCTGAACACGTGCACTCAACTTCTTTAGTCGACCATGGTGAGGCTGTTTTGAGTGGAACCTGTCCTGTGAAACCGCTGTATGGTCTTTCGCACCGTGCTGCAGCTCAGTTTCAGGGTCTTGGCAATCTTCTTATAGCCTAGGCCATCTTTATGTAGAGGAACATTTTTTTTTCAGATCCTCAGAGAGTTCTTTCCCATGAGGTGCCATACTGAACTTCCAGTGACCAGTTTGATATGAGTGTGAGAGCTATAACACCAAATTTAACATATCTGCTCCCCATTCACACCTGAGACCTTGTAACACTAATGAGTCACATGACACTGGGGAGGGAAAATGGCTTATTGGGCCCAATTAGGACATTTCCACTTAGGGGTGTACTCACTTTTGTTGCCAACGGTCTAGACATTAATGGCTGTGTGTTGAATTATTTTGAGGGGACAGCAAATTTACACTGTTTTACAGGCTGTACACTCACTACTTTACATTGTAGCAAAGTGTCATTTCTTCAGTGTTGTCGCATGAAAAGATATAATAAAATATTTAGAAAAATGTGAGGGGCGTACTCACTTTTGTGAGATATTGTATGTTCCCTTATTCTGTCTTTGAGTTTTCTGCTCGTTTGCCCTAAATATTGTAATTTACACAAGCATTATAACATATATATATAATATTTTTATCACTGCATTTAATGGTATCATTGATTTTGAAAATTTCTTGGGTGACCTCAGATCTTACTAATTTTGTTTTATTGCTATGTTTGCATGATTTGCAATTATTGCATGGAAAAAAAGCCTTTCATATCTCTCCCTGATGTTTTTGTTTATTTTGTTTATGGTATTCACTCGGTGACATTATGTTTTTTTAGGTTTTTTTGCTGTCCTAAAAATTATCTGCAGTTTTTCACTGATTTTCTCACTGGATCACTTTTTATTAGGAGCCAGTGTTTAGAAAATATTTTTGTTATCTGTTTTTGTTGGCAACAATAAGTGGTTATAAAGGGGAATTTTATTGGATCAGTTTCTAGTCCTTCAATTGTTTTTTCTTTACATGTTTTAAAATATCTCCTCTATCCATGTTTTTTTATTTAATTTCTTGTTTTGACAATTTTGTCTCTATGATAAGCTTTATTTTTTTTTTTATCTTTCAATTAGTGTATACGATTGGATCTCAAACTCATTTATGTTAGAGCAGATTCTTCTCATTCGTAAGAGTTGACCTTTTGGATTGTTATTTTTCCATCTTTCATGGTAGCAGCTTTTATAGTCTATATAATTATTAGTGTCCACCTTTTTGAAAAAGATTCTAGTGGAAATGTCTTTGTTTTGGATTTCAATTTCTATGTCAAGGAAGCTAACTTTTGATCTACTATACTCATGAGTAAATTCTAAACCCAAGTTACTACTGTTCATGTCTATGAACAGACTTAGCAATTCCATTCCTCCTCTCCAAATGATCATCGATGAAACGTCTATAGAGTATGAGATTCGCTCCCCATGCGCTATCTCCAAGGAAACATTCCTCAAAGTGTACCATAAAGAGATTTGCATAACTGGGTGTGAATCTCGTGCCCATAGCCATTCCCCTAATTTGTTGAAAGAAGCCATCATTAAATTTGAAATAATTATTGTGTAGGATAAATTCAATACACTCTGTTATGAAAGACCCCTGACAGTTTGTCATTTCTTCATCTCTGTCTAGAACAGCTTTTACTCCCAGGTTGTGTGCAATACATGTATAAAGTTAGCTGACATCACATGTATCTAAAATAAAATTTCTTTCCTAAGACATGGAGAGTCCACAACGTCATTCCAATGACTAGTGGGATATTCACTCCTGGCTAACAGGAAGAGGCAAAGAGCACCCCAGCAGAGCTGTTAAGTGTCACTTACCTTACCCATAACCCCCAGTCATTCTCTTTGCCTCTGTCAATTGAGGAAATGAATTTGGTGTCTGAAGATATTTATTCCTTTTTTGGGTACTTTTCCCTGCAAGCAAGGATTGAGGTTTAGCTGTGTTCTCGTCAATCTCTTGAGTAAGAGTAGTGGTGGCTTTTAAGCAGTTAGAAAGTGGTGAGGTTGTCCTTGTTTTGTTTTCTAACATACTTGTTGCCCTAGTTATAGAAAGCCAGAGTTGGTTACTCTGTTCTTTTTTTTTTTCTACAGGACTCTGATAGGAGTATGTGTCCTGTCACGCCTTGTGAGCGGTCTTCCTGCCGGACAGCTGAATTTGCAGGTAACTGCTTTTGTCTTCTAGGTATTGGAGACTTGCACTTTTCAGGAGTTTTTATTTCTGCAGACTTAATAGGACTTATTTAATCCTTGGTTAGGATTTATTTGGGCAGCGGGCAGGCATTTTTTGTATGTGAGGGAGACTATGGGGTTAACTTTTCCCTTATGTGTTATGGGATGGTTCCTGAGGCTGAAGGGTGTTTATTTGTGAACTTATTTTTTATTGTTGGTAAGCGCTAGGGAATAGCGTTTTAATCAATTTTTCACCTTTGAGTCTCTGTTAGCTCAATGAGGTAACTAAGAGTGCACACTTTCTGTGCCGATTACGTGACAGCCCACTCTTCCGCTTGTATGCTGAGTGGAGCGGTTTCTTTCTCTGTGAGTTTTCTTCAGTGACGGCTGTGAGAGGCTTCGTTGGAGCTGTCTTTTATTTATATCTGCTTCTAACGGTTACGGCAGGACACCTCAGCCTGACTGAGGTGTAGAGGTGTATGTTATATTTTTCTGTTATAGTGCTTACTGAAGGATTCCAGTTCCTTCTTAAAATGGCAGTAATGTTTTATTTGTCTTCATTACTTTTGAGGTAATATCTTAGCTATGGACACTGAACAGGAGTTTGCTTCATGTGATAAATGTTTATTATGTTTAGAGGCTCAAATTGTTAAAGATAAATTACTCCCTTCTGAACTTATTTTCTCTCAGGATAATGCTGTTCAGTATATGCCACAGCTTTCTCCTCAAATGTCCCAAGCCTCAATGCCATCACATACAGTGCCCTGCAGTTCCTATCAGCCCCCTAGAGGAGTATATTTGCCAACAGATTTTGCTGCACAGTTGTCTTCTGCGGTAACTGCAGCTTTGTCTGCTTTTCCCATGTTGGGGAAGCACAAGAGGAAATCTAAACATTTTTCTGATTGTAAGGTGTCTGTCTCATCTGCTGCTGCAAAGGTTAACCTCCCTCATAAGTATAAAATCCTTTGACTGATTCTGAAGAAGTAAACTTCAGGTTTAAGCTTGAATACCTTTGTTTACTTCTTAAGGAAGTACTCACTTCTTCGGATGACTCTGATTCTTCTGTCGCTGTCAATCCTAAGAAATCTAGTAAGCTTAACAAATACCATGTTGTTCCTTCCTCTGTGGAAGTGTTTTCTGTTCTAGACCGTGTGTCGGAGATCATTACACAGGAATGGGATAAGCCAGGGATTCCTTTTTTTTCCATCTCTTGTCTTTAAAAAGCGCTACGGAATTTGGCGGCGCTATACAAATAAATGATAATAATAATAATAATGTTTCCTGTTGCTGAATCCATTCGAGACTATTTTGTGGCTATTTTTACTCTTGCCAAGAGAACCACAATTCCAATAGAGGATAACTGTTCTTTTAAGTATCCCATGGACAAAAAGCTGGAGGCTTTTTTAAAGAAAATGTATGTTCATCAGGGTCTACAATGGCAACCTGCAGCTTGTATTGCCAACGTAACAAGTGCAACATCTTATTGGTGTGATGCTTTGTCCGAATTGATTTTAGGGGAGACTCTGTTAGAGGAGATCCAAGATAGGATTAAGGCTCTCAAACTAGCCAATTCCTTTATCTCTGATGCTAACATGCAAGTCATTAGACTGGGAGCCAAGATGTCTGGCTTCACTGTCCTAGCCTGCAGGGCTCTGTGGCTGAAATCTTGGTCAGCTGATGTTACCTCCAAGTCCAAGCTCCTGTCTCTACCTTACAAGGGTAAGACCCTGTTTGGTCCTGGCCGAGTTAATTTCTGAAATTACGCGTGGAAAGGGGTCCTTTCTACCACAAGACAAGAAGAATAGACCTAAGGAATGTCAAAGTTCTAATTTTCGTTCCTTTCGTAGCTTCAAAAGTCTTCCTCTCCCTCCTTCAAGCCGGAGCAGTCCAAGTCCTCTTGGAGATCCAATCAGACTTGGAACAAGGGGAGCAATCAAAGAAGTCTTCATCTGAGGCTAAGTCAGCATGATGGGTCAGCCCCCGGTCTGGGATTGGATCAAGTGGGGGGCAGACTTTCCTTGTTTTGACAAGCATGGCTATGTGATGTCCCAGACCCTTGGGCTGTGGACATAGTATCTCAGGGTTACAAAATAGAATTCAAGACTCGTCCTCCCAGGGGCAGATTCCTCCTCTCAAAGTTGTCTGCGGATCAGGTAAAAAGAGAGGCATTCTTAAGCTGCGTTCAGGACCTTTCCTCCCTGGGAGTGATAGTTCAAGTAAGGGAACAGGGCCTAGGATTCTATGCAAATCTGTTGGTTCCCAAAAAAGAGTGAACTTTTTGACCCATTTTAGACCTAAAGTGTCTCAACAAATTTCTCAGGGTACTGTGGTTCAAAATGGAAACCATTCGTTCCATTCTGACTTTGGTCCAAGAAGGCAGTTCATGAGGACCATAGACCTGAAGGACGTGTATCTTCATATTCCCATCCTCAGGGATCATCACCAGTTCCTGAGATTCGCTTTTCTAGACAAGCACTTTCAATTTGCTGCTCTTCCGTTTGGCCTGCCACAGCTCCCAGAATTTTCACAAAGGTCCTGGGTGCTCTCTTGGCAGTTGTCGGGTCTCAGGGAATTGCGGTAGCATATTGGTTCAGGCTCCATCTTTTCAAATAGCAAACTCTCATACAGAGATCTTGTTGTCTTTTCTACGTTCCCACGGATGGAAACTGAATCTGGAGAAGAGTTCCCTTGTTTCAACTTCAAGGGTGTGTTTCTTAGGGACCATCATAGATTCCCTATCTATGAATATTTTTCTGACGGAGATCAGAAAATCCAAACTTCTCTCCTCTTTCCTCTCTCTACAGTCAACTGTTTGGCCATCAGTGGCTCAATGCATGGAGGTAATTGGTCTAATGGTCGCTTCCATGAACATCATTCCCTTTGCTGCATTCCATCTGAGAGCTCTACAATTATGCATGCTCAGACAATGGAAAGGAGACGATTCAGATCTGTCTCAGAAGATAGATCTGGATCAGTTGACAAGAGACTGTCTCTCATGGTGAATTTCTCAGGATCATCTGTCTCAGGGCACATGCTTCTGGAGACCCCCCTGGGTGATTGTGACCATGGATGCCACTCTGCTAGGCTGGGTAGCAGTCTGGGACTCGTTGAAGGTTTAGGGTCTATGGACTTGGGAGGAGTCTTCTCTCCCTATAAACATATTGGAGTTGAGAGCAATCTTCAATGCCCTGATGGCTTGGCCTCAATTGTCCTTAGCCTGGTTTATCAGGTTCCAGTCTGACAACATCACCTCAGTGGCTTACATCAACCACCAGGGAGGAACTCAGAGTTCCTTGGCCATGAAGGAGGTGGCTCGGATTATTCAGTGGGCGGAAGCTCACAATTGTCTTCTATCTGCCATCCACATTCCAGGAGTGGACAACTGGGAGGCAGATTTTCTGAGCACACACACCTTTCATCCCAGGAGTGGGCTCTCCATCCGAAGTTGTTCTCTAGGTTAACCCTCAAGTGGGGGGTGCCGGAGTTGGATCTGGCATCTAGTCAGAACGCCAAGCTTCCAAGGTACGGTTCAAGGTCAAGAGATCCTCAGACTGCTGTGATAGATGCTCTGGCGGTTCCTTGGAACTTTGGTCTAGCATACCTGTTATCTCTGTTTGCGCTCCTTACACAAGTCATTGCTCCTATCAAGCAGGAGAGAGCTTCTGTAATTCTAATTGCTCCTGCATGGCCTTGCAGGATCTGGTTTGCAGACCTAGTTACCTCTGCAGAAGGACCTTCTAACTCAGGGTCCTTTCCTCCATCCAAATCTCGTTTCTCTGAAGCTGACTGCATTGAGATTGAACGCTTAATTCTAGAGTCAGTCATTGATACAATGCTTCAGGCTCGCAAGCTTGTTACTCATAAAATTTACCATAAGGTATGGTGCAAATACCTATATTGGTGTGAATTGAAGGGCTTCTCTTGGAGTAGGGTCAGGATTCCTAGATTTTTGTCTTTTCTCCAGGAAGGTCTGGAGAAAGGGTTGTCAGTCAGTTCTCTGAAATATCAGATTTATGCATTATCTATTCTTTTACATAAGCGCCTGGTGGATGTGCCAGATGTTCAATCCTTTTGTCTGCCCTGGTCAGAATTTAAACCTGTTGCTCCTCCTTGGAATCTTAACCTAGTTCTTAGAGTTTTGCAGCATGCTCAGTTTGAGCCAATGCATTCTGTAGATATTAAGTTGTTATCTTGGAAAGTTTTGTTTCTTATCGCTATTTGTTCTGTTTGCCAAGTCTCTGAACTCTCGGCTCTGCAGTGCGATTCGCCTTACCTTATTTTTCATACGGATAAGCCAGTTCGTACTAAATTGCGGTTTCTTCCTATTAATCAGGAAATTGTTGTTACTTCTCTCTGTCCTAATCCTTCCTCTCAAAAGGAACGTCTGTTGCATATCTTGGATGTTGCGCGTGCTCAGTCTTCTGCCCTGTTTGTTTGTTTCTCAGGAAAGCGTAAGGGTCAGAAGGCCACTTCTACTTCTCTGTCTCTCTGGTTGAGGAGTATGATTCGTTTTACTTATGAGACTGCAGGACAGCAACCTCCTGAGAGAATTACGGCTCGTTCCACTAGGGCTGTCTCCTCTTCTTAGGCTTTCAAAAGTGAAGCTTCTGTGGAGCAGATTTCCAAGGCGGCAATATAGTCCTCTCTGCAAACTTTTAAATTAGTATGTAGAGTTTCACTGCCTGATAAATTTATATTCCTTTGTAATGGTTTTATTATAAAATACTTTTTAGTGCTAATTTCCTAGTGAATTCATTTGTTGTTTAATGTTTCAAATTTATTTTGTTACTTTTTCCTCTTCGTTCATTACTTTCTGGCTTAGATTGAATATGCCCCTTGTTTCTATTTGACTTTTTTTTGTTGCTCTCTTGTTTTCTATTGCCTCCTCCCCTACTTCCTCTAATCTTCTTTTTGTTTTTGAAGGATAGTGCGTTTTTATTGGGCCTCTTTCTAAAAAAGTATCTCTTGAAGTCCCTGGTCTTTGTATTTCGTACTCTGTTTCTTCTAGTGTGTTATGATTTTCCCTCAAAAAATGGTTCATATCTGTTACGTGTTTCTATCCTCTATTTTTCCTGACCCCTGTTTGGTGGATAAGTATTTGTCCTTCTGTTCTCCTTTTGGTTATCTCTCCTCCATGTACTGTATATATGGGGTTTTGTCTAAATTCATTATTTCTTCTAGAACTCGATTTCTTTTCGAGTTGAATACCAGTTTCTTTCTCTTTTCTCAAATTGGTTATAACTGTTGTAGTATCTGTCATCCTCATTTCTATTTCTAAAATTTCTATAGTTTCTGGTTTCATGTTCTTGATAATTGGGCCTTCTGTCTGTATTTACCTGTCTGTGATCTATGGCACATAACCTTCTCAATAACTAAACTATAGAGGGTGCAATCCATAGTGGATGTAAAATATATATTTAGATTTGTAATGGGGCTTCATTTTGTAATTGGGCCATGTTTTTTGATTGAGACTCACCCCCTTAAAGGTACATTAAAAACAGAATTAAACTTTTATTGTTCAGATAGAGCATGCAATTTTAAATGACTTATCTGGTATCCTTTGTAGAAAAGCATACATAGGTACACTCATGAGCAGCAGGACCTACTGGGTGCTAGCTAGTGATTGGTGACTTCACACGTATGCATGTCTGCTCTCCGGATCCCAGTAGTGAATTTGTTACTTTGGAGTCGACTTTTAACTGTGTATGGATTAAACACCTATGCAAAAGCAACAGTGCAATAATACAAAGCTCTAAAACATTAGAGAATTTTCTTTTTGCACTTTTCCGTCCCTTTAATTATATTATCAAAAAAATATTTTTTTTTTCTTGTCACTTTTTTTTTTATTTCTGACATTTTTAACTATGCTGTCTGATTAGACGACTCAATAATAATGAGTTCATCAGTGAGGTGTAGGCACAATCAGATTGAAACGAGTAGTTATAGGCCATAAATAAGTTTGGTAAAAACAAAAGTGCATTTTTGTTTCTTTTTATGTTCAAAGTGACTTCCCCTTGCTGTTTGATCTCAAATACTGATTTCAGCCTCATCAATTATGTCAAAATAAAGCAATGAAACTACTGCACACACCTAATAACGGACAGTCAGTTTTACAAAGATAACCTTCCAGGGATGACATCGCTTTTTTGAGCACTCTGTTGTAAGGTTATTTTTTTAATGTTTTCTTCAGATTGTGTGTATATAATATTGTATTTATGTGTACAGAACTAAAAGATATAAGTAAATATTTCTTTCTATATCCTCAGCCCAGATGGAAGTTACAGTACAGCTGGGTCTGCAGATGGCACAATCTTCATATGGAATACAAGAACAGGGTCTCTGGAAAGAACGCTTGATGGGCACCACAAGTAGGTGTCTAACCCACAATCACATATGTGTGATAACCGGACAATGAAACATATTGTGTTATTTACCCAATTGGTTACAATGTATCCACTTTATTTCAACACTGCATTGTATTTTAAACCCAGTGAACTGTTTAATCAGGTTTGCAACAATATTCTGTATTATGTTTAAAGGGATACAAAACCCACATTTTTTCTTTCATGATTCAGATAGAGCATGCAATTTAAATCAACTTTAAAATTTACTCCTATTATCAGTTTTATTCGTTCTCTTGCTATCTTTAATTGAAAAGCAAGACTGTAAGCTTAGGGGCCGGGCCATTTTTTGTTCAGCACCTGGGTTGTGCTTGCTGATTGGTGGCTCAAAAATGGTCCGGCTCCGTAGCGTAGATTCCTGCTTTTTTCAAATTAAGATAGCACAAGAACAAAGAAAAATGAATAAAAGGAATAAATTACAAAATTGCATGCTCTATTTGAATCATGAAAGAAAAAAAAAATGGGTTAAGTATCCCTTTAAAGGTATGGCTTTACATACAAGGTAGTGAACAGCTCACATATATCTTGCCACTTATATGTGAGTGCTAAATCAAAATTTCCAAGTACTCACAACATCCCAGCTTGCTGGCATCTGGCACAGCACTCACTTATTTTCTCTATGGACATTTATACACCAAGTGTATAAAGTTATAGGAAAAAGTAATTTATTGCTTTAAAATGTCTCCAGAAATCAAATCACATATTGACATTATTTTGGTCTTATTAGACATCAGTATGTGATTTCTTATTTGCTGCACTGTGAAGATAATGTAGTGCATCATAACCAAAATAAGTTGGTGAATAAAAAGATGAAAGAACCACCCGCAGCTGTGAGTTTAGTGACTTACAATAGTATAGTAGAAAACCCCATAGTTCTCCTATTGATGCATTTGCACTTTAATAAATTTGCTTGGTATGTCTGGTATTGAACATCCAGACCACCAGCAGCGGAAATAAGTAGCAATTATAGTCCCAAAGACTTGGGGTTAACAAATATTTAACTTTATTTAAACATTGTTAAAAAGTAGATCTGACACATTTTCTTCTTCTGCTGCGTATTTCTGTGATGTCAATTTTTTAAAATATTCCTTACTAAACTGTTATGCATACACCACTGGAACGTTGGATTTTGACTACCGTCAAAGTTTTTCCCTTTTAATGTGTTCCAAATTAACTCTTTTACCTGCTGGAGTGAATGTAATTGTTTACAAATAGTTCCTTTATCTTTACATTTGCAATAACTGCTTTTGCCTCTTCAAAGTGCCACCTATTCTGAAAATATGAATGCTTGTATGGTCTCTAGAAAAGCTTTGTAAACATTAGATACCAGCATGAATTAACCTCCCAGTGGGGTGTGGTAAAGAGAGATTGTTGTATCATAAATAGCTGGTTTTGCTCGTTGAACTCTGCCAGCCAAAATGAACATTTCAATACCTGGGGGTCGATCCGATATAAAGCGTCGCCCGCAAAAGCCGGCGACGCCAATATTTGCGCGGATTTGGTATCACATATACGGCGTAACCTAGAAGTTACGCGCGTATATTTCTGCCGTCGCCCGCAGTTTTTTGGGCCATAGGCAGGTATACCAAACCCGCGCAGTTTGGTATCCAATATGCAGCGTAAGGACTTACGTGGCGAAAATGGAGAAAACTTACTCCATTTTCACCTCGCCACAAAAAGCAGCCGTAAGAAGCCTTACGCTGACTATTGGAGCCCCGTAACTCCCTAAACTAACTAGAAAATAAACCTAACACCTAACGCATGCGCAATGTCTATCTCCCTGTCAACCGCGATCTGCTAAAATAAACCTAACACCTAACGCATGCGCAATGTCTATCTACCTGTCAACCGCGATCCCCCCCCCCCCGAAATCCCTAATAAAGTTATTACCCCCTAAACCGCCGCTCCCGGACCCTGCCGCCATCTACATAAACTAACCCCCTACTGTGAGCCTCTAAAACCGCCGCCATCTACCTTATCTATCCCCTAATCTGACCCCTTACACCGCCGCCACCTATATAAAAATGATTAACCCCTAATGTAAGCCCCTTACACCGCCGCCATCTCTATTAAAATGATTAACCCCTAATTTAATCTACCTACCCCGCCGCCAGCTATATTATCTATATTAACCCTAAGTATATTATAGTTAATATAGGTATTACATTATATATATTAACTATATTAACCCTAATTATATTAGGGTTAATATAGTTAATATAGTTACTATAGTATTTATATTAACTATATTAACTCTATCTAACCCTAACTAAATTTATATTAAATTAATATAATTCATTTATAAACTAAAATGTTCCTATTTAAATCTAAATACTTACCTATAAAATAAACCCTAAGATAGCTACAATATAATTAATATTTACATTGTAGCTATGTTAGGGTTAATATTTATTTTACAGGTAAATTGTTAATTATTTTAACTAGGTATAATAGATATTAAATAGTTATTAACTATTTAATATCTACCTAGTTAAAATAATTACCCAATTACCTGTAAAATAAATCCTAACCTAAGTTACAAATACACCTACACTATCAATAAATTTAATAAACTACTAACATCTATCTAAAAATACAATTAAATTAACTAAACTAAATTACAAAAAAAAACAAACACTAAATTACAAAAAATAAAAAAAAGATTACAAGATATTTAAGCTAATTACACCTATTCTAAGCCCCCTAATAAAATAATAAACCCCCAAAATAAAAAAAATTCCCTGCCCTATTCTAAATTCAACAAATTTCAAAGCTCTTTACCTTACCAGCCCTTAAAAGGGAATTCAGCTCTTTTACATACAAGAAATACAATACCCCCCCCCATTACAACCCACCACCCACATACCCCTATTCTAAACCCACCCAAACCCCCCTTAAAAAAGCCTAACACTACCCCCCTGAAGAGCTCCCTACCTTGTCTTCACCACACCGGGCCGAACTCCTGATCCGATCCGGGCGATGTCTTCCTCCAAGCGGCAAAGAAGAATTCTTCCTCCGGCGATGTCTTCCTCCAAGCGGCAAAGAAGAATTCTTCCTCCGGCGACGTCTTCCTCCAAGCGGCAGCAAAGTCTTCATTCTTCCGGCGGCATCTTCAATCTTCTATCTTCGCTCCGCCGCCGCGGAGCATCCATCCCGGCCGACTGCTGAACTTGGAATGATGTACCTTTAAATTACGTCATCCAAGATGGCGTCCGCCGAATTCCGATTGGCTGATAGGATTCTATCAGCCAATCGGAATTAAGTTAAAAAAATCTGATTGGCTGATTGAATCAGCCAATCAGATTCAAGTTCAATCCGATTGGCTGATTGGATCAGCCAATCAGATTGAGCTCGCATTCTATTGGCTGTTCCGATCAGCCAATAGAATGCGAGCTCAATCTGATTGGCTGATTGGATCAGCCAATCGGATTGAACTTGAATCTGATTGGCTGATTCAATCAGCCAATCAGATTTTTTTAACTTAATTCCGATTGGCTGATAGGATTCTATCAGCCAATCGGAATTAAGTTAAAAAAATCTGA
The DNA here is from genome assembly GCF_027579735.1 of Bombina bombina. Classification (NCBI taxonomy): domain Eukaryota; kingdom Metazoa; phylum Chordata; class Amphibia; order Anura; family Bombinatoridae; genus Bombina; species Bombina bombina. The sequence goes on along the minus strand of NC_069501.1, from coordinate 1,249,074,960 downwards.
TTGGCTGATTGAATCAGCCAATCAGATTCAAGTTCAATCCGATCTGATAGGATTCTATCAGCCAATCGGAATTAAGTTAAAAAAATCTGATTGGCTGATTGAATCAGCCAATCAGATTCAAGTTCAATCCGATTGGCTGATTGGATCAGCCAATCAGATTGAGCTCGCATTCTATTGGCTGTTCCGATCAGCCAATAGAATGCGAGCTCAATCTGATTGGCTGATTGGATCAGCCAATCGGATTGAACTTGAATCTGATTGGCTGATTCAATCAGCCAATCAGATTTTTTTAACTTAATTCCGATTGGCTGATAGGATTCTATCAGCCAATCGGAATTAAGTTAAAAAAATCTGATTGGCTGATTGAATCAGCCAATCAGATTCAAGTTCAATCCGATCTGATAGGATTCTATCAGCCAATCGGAATTAAGTTAAAAAAATCTGATTGGCTGATTGAATCAGCCAATCAGATTCAAGTTCAATCCGATTGGCTGATTGGATCAGCCAATCAGATTGAGCTCGCATTCTATTGGCTGATCGGAACAGCCAATAGAATGCGAGCTCAATCTGATTGGCTGATCCAATCAGCCAATCGGATTGAACTTGAATCTGATTGGCTGATTCAATCAGCCAATCAGATTTTTTTAACTTAATTCCGATTGGCTGATAGAATCCTATCAGCCAATCGGAATTCGGCGGACGCCATCTTGGATGACGTCATTTAAAGGTACATCATTCCAAGTTCAGCAGTCGGCCGGGATGGATGCTCCGCGGCGGCGGAGCGAAGAAAGAAGATTGAAGATGCCGCCGGAAGAATGAAGACTTTGCTGCCGCTTGGAGGAAGACGTCGCCGGAGGAAGAATTCTTCTTTGCCGCTTGGAGGAAGACATCGCCGGAGGAAGAATTCTTCTTTGCCGCTTGGAGGAAGACATCGCCCGGATCGGATCAGGAGTTCGGCCCGGTGTGGTGAAGACAAGGTAGGGAGATCTTCAGGGGGGTAGTGTTAGGCTTTTTTAAGGGGGGTTTGGGTGGGTTTAGAATAGAGGTATGTGGGTGGTGGGTTGTAATGGGGGGGGGGGTATTGTATTTCTTGTATGCAAAAGAGCTGAATTCTTTGGGGCATGCCCCACAAAAGGCCCTTTTAAGGGCTGGTAAGGTAAAGAGCTTTGAAATTTGTTGAATTTAGAATAGGGCAGGGAATTTTTTTTATTTTGGGGGTTTATTATTTTATTAGGGGGCTTAGAATAGGTGTAATTAGCTTAAATATCTTGTAATCTTTTTTTTATTTTTTGTAATTTAGTGTTTGTTTTTTTTTGTAATTTAGTTTAGTTAATTTAATTGTATTTTTAGATAGATGTTAGTAGTTTATTAAATTTATTGATAGTGTAGGTGTATTTGTAACTTAGGTTAGGATTTATTTTACAGGTAATTGGGTAATTATTTTAACTAGGTAGATATTAAATAGTTAATAACTATTTAATATCTATTATACCTAGTTAAAATAATTAACAATTTACCTGTAAAATAAATATTAACCCTAACATAGCTACAATGTAATTATTAATTATATTGTAGCTATCTTAGGGTTTATTTTATAGGTAAGTATTTAGATTTAAATAGGAACATTTTAGTTTATAAATGAATTAGATTAATTTAATATAAATTTAGTTAGGGTTAGATAGAGTTAATATAGTTAATATATTAACCCTAATATAATTAGGGTTAATATAGTTAATATATATAATGTAATACCTATATTAACTATAATATACTTAGGGTTAATATAGATAATATAGCTGGCGGCGGGGTAGGTAGATTAAATTAGGGGTTAATCATTTTAATAGAGATGGCGGCGGTGTAAGGGGCTTACATTAGGGGTTAATAATTTTAATATAGATGGCGGCGGTGTTAGGGGCTCACTTTAGGGGGTTATAGATATAATATAGCTGGCGGCGGGGTACGGGAGCGGCGGTTTAGGGGTTAATAACTTTATTAGGTTGCGGCGGGGTACGGGAGCGGCGGTTTAGGGGTTAATAGCTTTTTTATTGTTAGGCTAGTGAGGGGGGATAGCGGATAGAGGGTTAGACAGTGCGGGCTATGTTAGGGAGGCGTGTTAGACAGTGCGGGCTATGTTAGGGAGGCGTGTTAGACAGTGCGGGCTATGTTAGGGAGGCGTGTTAGACAGTGCGGGCTATGTTAGGGAGGCGTGTTAGACAGTGCGGGTGTTTTAGACTTTAGTCAGGTTTTATAGGCGCCGGCAGTTTCTAACGTGGCGCAAGTCACTGGCGACGCCAGAAATTTGTACTTACGCAGATTTCTGGACATCGCTGGTTTGTGAGACTTACGGCACGTTAGCATCTGACGGCGACCTATATGGGATAGCTCGAGTTGCGAGCTGAAACTGCGGGCGACGCCGGTTCCCTCGCTTGCGCCGCAAACTGCGATCGATATCGGATCGCGCCCCTAATTATTAGACAAAAAGAGATAATATGACTAGGTCTGCTTTCTGCAGGGCCAGCTCATTTAAATGTGCATCTAATTGAGAACAATAGGTGATGGTTTTAATTAGAAAAAAAACACACCGCTATTTCAAATACAAAAATAAGCACAAAGGAACAATGATATAATACTCTGAAGTTAATATAAGTCATTTGGAACACATTAAGAGGAAGCACATTCTACAGTACAGTGCCCCTTTAAGAAAACTGGGTTTTAAAATACACATTTAAAGAGAGCTCTGGCATGGCAGTGTATTGCTGATACTCAACAAAAGCTGGTGAGCCAGTATTTAGCGACATATGCACGTAGCTGCAGGGGCAAACACATGTGTTATATGCAAATAGTCGTGCAGTAAGATTGACAGCTTTGCTGCCAGATGTGCAGCTGTGCTTCACAATGAGTTTCAGTACAAACAGGTATTTTCCTGTTTTTAAAAACCTATAAAAAGAAAAAATATTCTGAACCTGTTAAACTCTATTGACCGCATCCCGGCTAAAGTATTAATCTTTTTTTCTTTGTAGTGCTGCAGTAAATGCTGTGACCTGGTCCATGTCAGGAACATACTTGGTCAGCGTGGATCTTAAAAAGAAAGCTGTCCTGTGGAGTGAATACTGAAAGCTTGCTGGCACCTACACCATGTTTGTATCCAGTGCTACCAAAGTCACTGCACACAGCACTGTGCTGATCTTGTGTCCAGAAGAAGGGCAGGTGTTTAATTCAGCCAAAACCTTGTGCCATCATCTCTCTTTGCATTAAGCCTCCTGTAAGGAGCAAACATTGCAGAGGAATTATTCTTCGTCCCTTATTTGGGGCACAGAGTTTCATTTATGCGACTAAGGGATTTCCCACTACTTTTGCTGCCATAAAACCTAATGTTACTCTGCATACTGTATGAATTGTGCTGACCACAAATACTAAGAATACGGACATTCATAATTCAATTGTAGCGTGCCATAATAAAAATATAATGTGTCCTAAATTATATTAAAAATAACTATGTTCTGTGACTCTGATATAGCATATTTCCTCCCAGTTAATTCCTTTAATTTATATATATATATATATATATATATATATATATATATATATATATATATATATATATATATATATATATATATATATAAAATAAACATATAGTGTGTGTATATATATATATATATGTATATTATATATATATATATATATATATATATATATATATATCCATTCTGATGTCGCTATTAGGTTTAAATTAATTTTTTGTTTGTGTGTTTTAACTTATTTTCCTAGGCACTTAAAGGGACAGTATACACTCATTTTCATATAACTGCATGTAATAGACACTACTATAAAGAATAAGATGCACAGATACTGATATAAAAATTCAGTATAAAACTGTTTAAAAACTTACTTAGAAGCTCTCAGTTTAGCTCTGTTGAAAAGGTAGCTGGAAAGCTGCTGCAAGTGGAAAATAAGACACTCCCCCCCCCCCCTTCAACTTCTTTTGCATATGAATAGACCCTTTACACAAACAGGAGCAAGCTGGAGAAGGTAGCTGATGGTATTCTCATAAGACTTTGGGGCTTGGTTAGGAGTCTGAAAATCAGAGCAATGTTATTTAAAAAAAAAGCAAAACTATAAATTAAAAAAAACAAAAACTTTATGGGCTATTCAAATAGATAATCTACAAAACATGTATGCAAAGAAAAAATGAGTGTATAATGTCCCTTTAAATAGCAATAAGCATTTATGCACATATTATAAATGCATGCCTCCTATTCCTTAAAGGGACATAATAGCCTAAATGTAATTCTCCATTTAGATGGAAAATTAAACAACTGTCTATGACTTAAAATAACCATGATTTCCAAACTATTTCTTATGCATAAATGCCACGAGCTACCGCACTTTCTCAGAAACTTGCACATCATTATGCAAATAAGCAAATGTTGTAACAGATTAGCACACTTTGTCATAAACATGTCCACTGTGCTGGAATCAGTTAGGTCATGTATATACTTTTATTCCAAACCCATTTATACCTTTTTGTGTTTACACCAATATATTAAGAGCTACATACACTTTTAATAACCTTATATAATTTCTGTTTTTGTATTATACTATCTCCCCAATTAGTGGAAATAGTGCTGCTATTTTCAGTTTAATCACTTCTACACACTCTTCATTCGTGTTTGCGTCTATCTACTTATTTTCCTTCTCTCTCTTGTACCCTCTCCATAATTGACTCACTTGTTGCTTGTAGTCCTGTTATAAGAAACCATTATCTGAGTATTTATATCCAAAACTAAAACACTGTACACAAAACAGTGCACAACATATATTTTAGTTTGAAAATTATAATGCTGGTTGTGTATGTTTGTTTATAGTTCACAGCTTAAAGGGACATTAAACATTTTGAGATAGTAATATAAAATGATAAATCATGTATATACAAAAAAAACCTGCAATATACTTATGTATTTTATCCCCTTTTCCTGTAATTCCATTTTGAAATTGTGAGTTTTTCAGTTCCTGTTAGAAATTGATGTGCAGAACACTATAACTGCCCCTAATTGGCCACAGCAGAGAAGGTAGCTTAAGTTACAACATGGCAGCTCCCATTGTTTTATAGACACTTTACACTTGTTTTGTCAATATTTAAACAGCTAATGAAACTTTAAAAAAATACATCTACATGTTAATCTCAGACTAATCTTTCCTTTCAATGCTTCATTCTACTTAGCATTTATTGAGTGTTTAATGTCCCTTAAAGGGTGTGTTTTTATAGAAATACAAAACACTTTGATCATGTAATATAAAATGTAAATAGACATACTAAAAAATATATTTTCCTCTATTTATTTTGTCCCGTTTTCTGTAATTTAACCCCTAAAATTGTGGGGTTTCCATGAGAATTAAAAGTGCATGCACTAGACTTTCTAAGCCTAACGCTGCTATATTTTGTCAGATAAAGGGTACTTTAAAGCAATGCAAGTTTTACTGAAAGAATGACAGGGTCAAGTCTTGTCTGCTTCCGTTAACAATGTGTTAATATATTAAGTTTTCAGACTTGGGTAGTGTGTTCATTTTTTTACAAGACTTCAAAAAAGTCTTAAAACACTGTATAATATACTTGTGTGTGTTTGATTAAATGGAAGTATTTGATATCTGTCTTGGTAAATCAGATTAAGAATCACTTGTTGTTCCAAGAATATGTTGTGTATGCCTTAAATATTGCTTTCATAGTAATATCCCGCTAGTTGCACAAACAAACAAAAAAAGATGTTTGTGTGCAGAACTAAGTGTGCTAATAAAGTTTTATAACTTCAGTGCCTAACATAATCGTAGTCTTGGTTTGCATCCAATGTCAATAAAACAACCCATGTTTATATTCTTATACATTTTCTTCTGTATTAAGTGACTATGAAAAGCCTCTCTAGAAAAGGGAATCTGGATACTTTGTATTAGTGCAATCTCCTAACAATGAGGCATCACAAAAAAAAGGGATAAAGGAAGTTGAATAAATTGGGCGTAAAGTGTATAAAATGCAATTTGTTGTAGCTCTCTGACTTAATGTTTACAAATATTAAGTGATCCTTATTTAATGTGTTTATATTTGTAATGACGCTGTAAATGGTTTCTTTTTAAAGGGACGTCTTTCTTACAATTGCTGGTTAATTGTAATCTAGTTTTACTTAAGCTTTCATACCTTTTGTATAACATTTCTAAATCTTGTGTCATGTTTCCATTTTGTATCTTAAAAGGAAAATAAACCAAGTAAAGAGTTGTACCTGTGGCTCTGTCTTATTATACTATTTAGATGGACATAATATATATAACTACATAATTTAATTTGTTAGCTCATGTAATTTTTGCTTTAGATATTTGTGTTTAACCCTTGCAAAACGGTTAAACACATAGATAAAGTCCTAACCGTAATACAAGGGGAATGGAAAAGAGAAAAAGGAGATGGAGAATGGCACCACTAAAAGAGAGATGTCCACTTTATAAGTAATAATTCTATGTAGATTTAATATTACTCGTGGAATAGGTGCTGTACACTAAAGAAACATTGAGGGAAGAAGGTCAAAGCCTACAAAAGTTGTGTAACTGGAAAAGCACTCATCATCTCAGTTAGGCCGGTTATATTTCTTCTGTGACTGGAATAGGTACCGTGCAGAGAAAAACTAACTAACTGTAACCCCTTAAAAGGAGAGCAAGGAAAAGGGGGATTAAAATCAATAAATTTTATTAGTCAATACTTAAAAAATGGGAAACACTATTAAAAACAAGTAGTGAAACCAGTCCAACCTATTATGTATTACTAGGTTCAATGGGTAGAGATCTGTATAGATCAACCTGTATGGGATGGATCCTAGATATCATATAAAATAATGTGTGTTTGATATATGATAAGACTTGGGTCAAGCTAGGATAGAGTCAAACTCTTAATATGTGAGAGTTGATTATATTAGACTAGTAACATATGAAAGTGGATTGTAGGAGTCAAAACAACTGAGTTACTGTTCTCAAAGTTTACCACATTGTAATGAGATTAAATTCATTGTTTCTCCTCTTACTCTATACAGAGCAGAAAGTGATAATAAATCGTAACCAGATGATCACCTGGGTGGATCAAGTAAAACACCTCTAGTATTCACAAATATGTTATTAAAGTTACATTAAGTCACTTAAATAATTTTGGTGATTTTGAGATAATAGTTTATAACAAATTATGTGGATTGGGTGAATGTGAAAGCATGGGTATACATCATTGATTATGGTACTGTCACCTAGTTAGTCCAAAATGTAATGTGGATATGGAATGATATCATTAAATAAAACCGTTTCACCCTGTTATGGGTTAGACCGTTATTAGTAAAGTTTCTATATTCCAAGTGACAAAAAATAATACTTGTGTGTCTTTTAATCCGGTATAAAGCCGTCTGCAGCAGTTATAGTTAACGACATTTAGAGTGAAGCTAGTATTTTACTAGTAACGGAAGTTAACATAGTATGTCTTATTATTCAAATACATAGAGTTGTTTATTGAGGGCTCATGTTGTGTATCGTATCACAGCATTAATATTAAGTATAAGGAGTTGTTTATTAATGGCTTATGCTGTGTATAGTATCAGTTAAATTAATGTTCAAATGCCAGCCATTTTGTTGGCGTTATTTGAAAGGTATTAAGATACTTGTATGTCACCGAGATGTTAATAAAAACTCGTATTCTGTATAGCTTCAGCTAACCTGGTATCCAAATTACTGCTTGATGTTTAACTTTATAGAATAGTATTGAAGCGTTTGTAAATCAACAAAGTACCAATTATTCAGTAATAACTCAGGCAGTATGTGTTGTTCAAAACAAGGTTTTAGCTGCAGTGATGTTATTGTTAAGACACAACAGGGTTACATTATAACTCAGAGAAGTACAAGCTGAAGTGTCATTGGTTTAGCAACACGGTTTATATATAGCACTGATTTTAATAAAGGTATTAAAATATAGTTCAACTTTGAAGCGCTAGAGCTACAGTTTGTTATTTTTGAGACACCTTTGTTATTTTGTTTAAAATAACTTAGGATATATTGGTGGTGATTTGACTCGAAGTTATTTGAGATGCAATGTCACTGTTATTGGAACATAGCTCATATGCTTCACAGTATTACGTAAGATGTTAGTGTTATAATATAACTCAAATTACAACAACAAATATCTGTCTTTGCTGAATCAAGTATATTCTATTAAGCTTTATCCAAAATACAACTATAAGTCGCTCTCAGTGTGTGACGGCTATCAAATACACGATATACAAACCCAATTTCAGAGCTGCATTATGGTTACTGTATTAAATGCCAGTTTACTGCTCTGATATACATGTAAGTGAACTAACAGTCTACTACCCAGTTAGTTTAGAACCCATATCAGTAATTTAAATATCATTGGTTGTAGGAATCACTACGATTAAAATTGAGGATCCCAAATCCTCCAACAAACACCTAACATGTTTCGCATGTAACCGTGCTTTATCAAAGGCGAAGCCGCCGTCCATTTTCTCCTTTATATAGGGAGAGGTTTGTTTTGATTGGCCAATTTGTGGGAGGTGTCATGTTTCATTTGATTGGATTGAAAATGCTCCATTGTTATGATAATAAACAGAATAACCCCTATTGGATTAAATATAAAAAATATATATACATTGTTTTTATACTCAAGGTATACAGAGTTTTGATAAAGATGCATTCTCATTTGTTTTCAATAATAAATCATACAGTTCGTGTGTGCGCTGATGAACTTAACAATAACTAACAATCTCTTATATTCTGAGCTAATTCCGTCCGTTACTATGGGAACCAATTTGTTGAGGTTGACTTGTATTGTGATTGTTCTACCTTGATGGTTGTTAAAATTGAACGAACAAAATTTGCAAGATTATTATGAGACCATGATTATAATATAATCTAATGTTGTTTTAGCTATGCATTCAAATTGTGCTTATGGTTTTCCTTTTAATATTAATAAACAGCAAGTAATTACTGATGTTTACAAGAGATAGTAAGATGTTTTCTATCTTGTGTATAACTAATTATCCTAGTAGATGTACTGTATTGGAAAATTATGTACTATATTATCCAAAGTATCACTCATCTATATTGTGATTAATCCAGTATTTGAGTGACTGTAAGTGAAAGTGATTAGGTTAGTGATGTTTGAAAGTGCTTTATGAAATGGTTGTTATGTATGTGTTAGTGTGTGTGATGATCTAATTATCATGGAACATATCTGTGCTAGTGTTGGCATTTAAATGCCATGTGTGACAAAAATCAGTTTAAAGTGCAATATGGGATTCTTATAAATCCAAAAAATATTAATTAGATTGTGAACAAAATCAACTCAAGAATAAAATAGTGTTAAGGGATGAAGGTTGTTTTACAGTGAATGTGTATTGTGTGTGTGTGTGACTAAGTTAGCTTACAAGTGTAATCACCCATTGTGGCCGATATTAGGTGACGAATAGAATAAAGTTAGAGATCCTGTTATTGAATATCTAACAACTAATCATTGTTCCATAGAAAATCACATGTATAAAGAATAAAAAATAAAAATCATTAGTGTAAGGTACTAAAAAATGATAATTAACTAGTGATGTATTCTCATAAGACAAATTATAATGCTTATTAAATGATTTTTTATGTATATTGTTCATGATATTTGGCTGTTGGTGTTTTTTAGATCAGTGTGGATCATATTAATGGCAAGTTGTTTAAGTTAAAACTTGCTCTATGTTTTTTAAAATCATTAGTGATAACTCATGTAGTCCATCCATTATGCAACATTAACTTATGGGGATTATTATTATTATTATTATCGGTTATTTGTAGAGTGCCAACAGATTCCGCAGCGCTAACATAACTTATGGGGATATTTATTCTATGATTTTACACCTTTCCCATTTTGTATGTTTACTTCATGAATCGTTTATTCATTCATAGATAACAATAGTAATTATTTTGTTCGTTCATACCAAATGGATGTACAGTATTAAGTCTATAAATCCATTTACATTCAGCTCTGAGCAATGCATCCTCCAAATTTCCTCCTCTGATACCCAAAGATAGCTTTTCTAGTCCCACAACTTTGACTCCAGAGGGTTTCGCCTGATGGTACCGTAGGAAATGTGATGCTACTGTGGTGATAGTTTTACCATCTTCAATATCTTTTTGTGAATTTTTGATGTTTCTTATATGTTCCTGTATCCTTGTTCGCAGTTTCCTGCTCGTCATTCCTACGTACCTCAGGTTACACTTGCACTTTAACGCGCATAAATTATGCTCTCTTTAGTGCAGCTGATGTATTTGTTGATTTTATGGTACTGGCCAAATCTATCTTTTATTTTAGTTGTTTTGTCCATATAGCTACAAATGGAACAGGTACCACAGGGATAAGAGCAATTTTTGAAAGCTGATGTAGTTGTCTTAGTTTTATAATGGCTGCTAGTGAGTAAATCCTTTAAATTGCTTGGTCTTCTGTAACTTACAGAAATCGAATCTGTAATATGGATAGATACACATATATATAGTCCTTTATAATGAATGGCTGCTGCACTCCTTATATTAGCAGTCCTGTACACTGTGTATGCAGCACTATAGTAATCCAGGGTAACTGATAACTGTATAACTGTTAACTGTATAACTGCAAGATAACTTATAATGTGTAACTGACAGTTCTTACTCTTCCTGCCTGGCTGATGCTGTATCCTCTGCAGTGATCTGTAGCTGACATTACATTTATTAGTATCAGCAATTGTCAGAGCTCAAGTTCAATCCTTGTACTTTTATAACTGCATCACAAAACTGTCACAAGATGGCTTCTGTGAACTGTACTGATTCTAAGCACAGCCCACTTGATGACATCATCTTTGTATGGAAGCCTCAATGTGCCCTTTTTGACCAAACCAGGAAATAAGCACAACACTACAGAATCACCCAATAAACTTTTGAGATCTGTGTCCGATTATAATATTTGCCAATGTTTTTTTAAAACATTTAGGATTTGATGTATTTGTGGATTATAAGTAAGGATCAATCTTGTTTGGTTGTCAGCCTGTTTTTTAGGTTTCTTTTGTAGAAGACTTGGCCTGTGAGTGTCAATTGCTCTTTTCTTTGCTTTTTTGATGCATCTGTTGCTGTAGCCCCTATCTTGGAGCCTTTTTTGTAAATCAGAGGCCTGTTTTAAAAAATCTCCATCATCACTACAATTTCTACGAATGCGTAGAAATTCACCCACTGGAAGGGACTTAATAGTACTTGGTGCATGAGCACTACTTTGATGTAATAGACTGTTTGTGGCAGTTGGTTTGCGGAATACATCAGTAGAAATTGATCCATCTTGATTTTTCCGAATTTTGAGATCCAAAAAGTCTTTAGCTGTTTGACTCATTGTGTGGGTGAGACGTATGTTCAGATTGTTGTTATTTAGATGTGATATGAATAGTTCCAGTTCTTCTTTGTTACCCTCCCATAGGAATAGTATATATCTAATCCACAGGGGTATTTTGTTGGTATATTCTGTATTGGTATCTGTGAATATTATTTGTCTCTCCCACCATCCATGGAAAAGGTTAGCATACGTAGGGGCACACGAGGTGCCCATTGCTGTCCCTTTTATTTGTAAGTAATATTGTTTAGCAAATGTGAAAAATGATGTCGCAAGATGAAGTCTAAGAGGCATAAGATGAACAGGTCATGGAGATTGTTTTCCTCTGATCCTTCTTTTAAGAAAAATTCTACTGATTTGATGCCAAGATCATGCTCAATGGAAGTATACAATGATTCCACATCCACAGTAATTAGTCTTGTTTCTTATTCTATGTTTAGACTGTCCAATCTGTGGAGTACTTCCATTGTGTCTTTGACAAATTATGGTAATGCTTGTACATAACTTCTCAGTCTTAAATCTACAGATTGACTTGCTTTCTCTGTTAGACAATTGTTTCCAGATATAATTGGCCTGCCTGGTGGAGTGGTGGAATTTTTATGTATCTTTGGAATTAAGTAAAGTGTTGCTGTTACTGGATCACTGATAGTTAAAAATTTCAATTCTTCCTTATTGATGATTCCATCATGATACGCATCAGAGATGATTTTATTGTACTTGGCAGAGAAATTTTCTTTGGGATTATTGAACATTTTAAGATAACAATTTTTGTCTTTTAATTGTTTATCCGCCTCCTTTAGGTACATATTTGTGGGCCATAGCACAATGTTTCCACCTTTATCTGCCTCTCTTATGATCACATCATCCCATTTCCTTATTTCAGTAAGGGCTTGTTTTTCTTGTGGTGTTAAATTGTGCTTTGGTGAGAAGATTTTTAGTCCTGTGATTTCTTGACAAACTAGTTTATTAAACACTTCTAATTGGGGACAACCAATATTTTTAGCTACAAATTTGGATTTCGGTTTAATTTTGCTTCTCCAATTTTCTGGGTTTTCATTCTCAGTTTCTGAAGCTAAATTCTCCAAAATTTGTAGAGTGTCCGCCAGGCAGGCCAATTATATCTGGAAACAATTGTCTAACAGAGAAAGCAAGTCAATATGTAGATTTAATACTGAGAAGTTATGTACAAGCATTACCATCATTTGTCAAAGACACAATGGAAGTACTCCACAGATTGGACAGTCTAAACATAGAACAAGAAACATGGCTAATTACTGCAGGTGTGGAATCATTGTATACTTCCATTGAGCATGATCTTGGCATCAAAGCAGTAGAATTTTTCTTAAATGAAGGATCAGAGGAAAACAATCTCCATGACCTGTTCATCTTACGCCTCTTAGACTTCATCTTGAGACATCATTTTTTCACATTTGCTAAGCAATATTACTTACAAATAAAAGGGACAGCAATGGGCACCTCGTGTGCCCCTACGTATGCTAACCTTTTCCTTGGATGGTGGGAGAGACAAATAATATTCACAGATACCAATACGGAATATACCAACAAAATACCCCTGTGGATTAGATATATCGACGATATACTATTCCTATGGGAGGGTAACAAAGAAGAACTGGAACTATTCAAATCACATCTAAATAACAACAATCTGAACATATGTCTCACCCACACAATGAGTCAAACAGCTATAGACTTTTTGGATCTCAAAATTCGGAAAAATCAAGATGGATCAATTTCTACTGATGTATTCCGCAAACCAACTGCCACAAACAGTCTATTACATCAAAGTAGTGCTCATGCACCAAGTACTATTAAGTCCCTTCCAGTGGGTGAATTTCTACGTATTCGTAGAAATTGTAGTGATGATGGAGATTTTTTAAAACAGGCCTCTGATTTACAAAAAAAGGCTCCAAGATAGGGGCTACAGCAACAGATGCATCAAAAAAGCAAAGAAAAAAGCAATTGACACTCACAGGCCAAGTCTTCTACAAAAGAAATCTAAAAAACAGGCTGACAACCAAACACGATTGATCCTTACTTATAATCCACAAATACATCAAATCATAAATGTTTTAAAAAAACATTGGCAAATATTACAATCGGACACAGATCTCAAAAGTTTATTGGGTGATTCGATTTCTGTAAGTTACAGAAGACCAAGCAATTTAAAGGATTTACTCACTAGCAGCCATTATAAAACTAAGACAACTACATCAGCTTTCAAAAATGGCTCTTATCCCTGTGGTACCTGTTCCATTTGTAGCTATATGGACAAAACAACTAAAATTAAAGATAGATTTGGCCAGTACCATAAAATCAACAAATACATCAGCTGCACTAAAGAGAGCATAATTTATGCGCTAAAGTGCAAGTGTAACCTGAGGTACGTAGGAATGACGAGCAGGAAACTGCGAACAAGAATACAGGAACATATAAGAAACACAAAAAATTCACAAAAAGATATTGAAGATGGTAAAACCATCACCACAGTAGCATCACATTTCCTACGGTACCATCAGGCGAATCCCTCTGGACTCAAAGTTGTGGGATTAGAAAAGGTATCTTTGGGTATCAGAGGAGGAAATTTGGAGGATGCATTGCTCAGAGCTGAATGTAAATGGATTTATAGACTTAATACTGTACATCCATTTGGTATGAACGAACAAAATAATTACTATTGTTATCTATGAATGAATAAACGATTCATGAAGTAAACATACAAAATGGGAAAGGTGTAAAATCATAGAATACATATCCCCATAAGTTAATGTTGTATAATGGATGGACTACATGAGTTATCATTAATGATTTTAAAAAACATAGAGCAAGTTTTAACTTAAAAAACTTGCCATTAATATGACCCACACTGATCTAAAAAACACCAACAGCCAAATATCATGAACAATATACATAAAAAATCATTTAATAAGCATTATAATTTGTCTTATGAGAATACATCACTAGTTAATTATCATTTTTTAGTACCTTACACTAATGGTTTTTATTTTTTATTCTTTATACATGTGATTTTCTATGGAACAATTATTAGTTGTTAGATATTCAATAACAGGATCTCTAACTTTATTCTATTCTGCACCTAATATCGGCCACAATGGGTGATTACACTTGTCACACACACACACAATACACACTCACTGTAAAACAACCTTCCTCCCTTAACACTATTTTATTCTTGAGTTGATTTTGTTCACAATCTAATTAATATTTAATATTAATATTGCACTTTAAACTGATTTTTGTCACACATGGCATTTAAATGCCAACACTAGCACAGATATATTCCATGATAATTAGATCATCACACACACTAACACATACATAACAACCATTTCATAAAGCACTTTCAAACATCACTAACCTAATCACTTTCACTTACAGTCACTCAAATACTGGATTAATCACAATATAGATGAGTGATACTTTGGATAATATAGTACATAATTTTCCAATACAGTACATCTACTAGGATAATTAGTTATACACAAGATAGAAAACATCTTACTATCTCTTGTAAACATCAGTAATTACTTGCTGTTTATTAATATTAAAAGGGAAACCATTTTGAACAATTTGAATGCATAGTTAAAACAACAATAGATTATATTATAATCATGGTCTCATAATAATCTTGCAAATTTTGTTCGTTCAATTTTAACAACCATCAAGGTAGAACAATCACAATACAAGTCAACCTCAACAAATTGGTTCTCATAGTAACGGACGGAATTAGCTCAGAATATAAGAGATTGTTAGTTATTGTTAAGTTCATCAGCGCACACACGAACTGTATGATTTATTATTGAAAACAAATGAGAATGCATCTTTATCAAAACTCTGTATACCTTGAGTATAAAAACGATGTATATATATTTTTTTATATATAATCCAATAGGGGTTATTCTGTTTATTATCATAACAATGGAGCATTTTCAATCCAATCAAATGAGACATGACACCTCCCACAAATTGGCCAATCAAATCAAAGCTCTCCCTATATAAAGGAGAAAATGGACGGCGGCTTCGCCTTTGATAAAGCACGGTTACATGCGAAACATGTTAGGTGTTTGTTGGAGGATTTGGGATCCTCAATTTTAATCGTAGTGATTCCTACAACCAATGATATTTAAATTACTGATATGGGTTCTAAACTAACTGGGTAGTAGACTGTTAGTTCACTTACATGTATATCAGAGCAGTAAACTGGCATTTAATACAGTAACCATACTGCTGCTCTGACATTGGGTTCGTATATCGTGTATTTGATAGCCGTCGCACACTGAGAGCGACTTATAGTTGTATTTTGGATAAAGCTTAATAGAATATACTTGATTCAGCAAAGACAGATATTTGTTGTTGTAATTTGAGTTATATTATAACACTAACATCTTACGTAATACTCTGAAGCATATGAGCTATGTTCCAATAACAGTGACATTGTATCTCAAATAACTTCGAGTCAAATCACCACCAATATATCCTAAGTTATTTTAAACAAAATAATAAAGGTGTCTCAAAAATAACAAACTGTAGCTCTAGCGCTTCAAAGTTGAACTATATTTTAACACCTTTATTAAAATCAGTGCTATATATAAACCGTGTTGCTAAACCAATGACACTTCAGCTTGTACTTCTCTGAGTTATAATGTAACCCTGTTGTGTCTTAACAATAACATCACTGCAGCTAAAACCTTGTTTTGAACAACACATACTGCCTGAGTTATTACTGAATAATTGGTACTTTGTTGATATACAAACGCTTCAATACTATTCTATAAAGTTAAACATCAAGCAGTAATTTGGATACCAGGTTAGCTGAAGCTATACAGAATACGAGTTTTTATTAACATCTCGGTGACATACAAGTATCTTAATACCTTTCAAATAACGCCAACAAAATGGCTGGCATTTGAACATTAATTTAACTGATACTATACACAGCATAAGCCATTAATAAACAACTCCTTATACTTAATAATAATGCTGTGATACGATACACAACATGAGCCATCAATAAACAACTCTATGTATTTGAATAATAAGACATACTATGTTAACTTCCGTTACTAGTAAAATACTAGCTTCACTCTAAATGTCGTTAACTATAACTGCTGCAGACGGCTTTATACCGGATTAAAAGACACACAAGTATTATTTTTTGTCACTTGGAATATAGAAACTTTACTAATAACGGTCTATCCTATAACAGGATGAAACGGTTTTATTTAATGATATCATTCCATATCCACATTACAATTTGGACTAACTAGGTGACAGTACCATAATCAATGATGTATACCCATGCTTTCACATTCACCCAATCCACATAATTTGTTATAAACTATTATCTCAAAATCACCAATATTATTTATGACTTAATGTAACTTTAATAACATATTTGTGAATACTAGAGGTGTTTTAGTTGATCCACCCAGGTGATCATCTGGTTACGATTTATTATCACTTTCTGCTCTGTATAGAGTAAGAAGAGAAACACTGAATTTAATCTCATTACAATGTGGTAAACTTTGAGAACAGTAACTCAGTTGTTTTGACTCCTACAATCCACTTTCATATGTTACTAGTCTAATATAATCAACTCTCACATATTAAGAGTTTGACTCTATCCTAGCTTGACCCAAGTCTTATCATATATCAAACACACATTATTTTATATGATATCTAGGATCCATCCCATACAGGTTGATCTATACAGATCTCTACCCATTGAACCTAGTAATACATAATAGGTTGGACTGGTTTCACTACTTGTTTTTAATAGTGTTTCCCATTTTTTAAGTATTGACTAATAAAATGTATTGATTTTAATCCCCCTTTTCCTTGCTCTCCTTTTAAGGGGTTACAGTTAGTTAGTTTTTCTCTGCACGGTACCTATTCCAGTCACAGAAGAAATATAACCGGCCTAACTGAGATGATGACTGCTTTTCCAGTTACACAACTTTTGTAGGCTTTGACCTTCTTTCCTCAAAGTCCTAACCGTACCTGCAAGTCTTAAATTTCCTGAGCAGAACACAACCAGTGAGCCAATCAGCAGGGACGGTTGCACATCCCACCAATCATGAGGGTTTCCTGTCTGGGTGATGCAATACTTGTGATGCATGAGCTTGTCTTCAGCACGACACTCTTTGCAATGTTATACATTGTTAAAAACACTTTTGCTGTATAGTGCGTTAGGCATGTGCATCCTCCTGAGTCTACCTAAATATGGTTTTCTGCTAAGGACACTAAATGAACAATCTTATTTTTTTGGTAAAAGTAATATTTTGACTGTCAAAGCCCTTTAAGGCATGTCAGAATTATTGGTTACATACTTAAGGTACATTAAACAGTATGAGACTAATAGAAAATGGTTAATTATGTGTAGTAAAACAAAACTTTGCAGTATAACTTCATTATTAATTTTCTTCTTAAAACGGGCAGAGTCCACAGCTGCATTCATTACTTTTCGGAAATACAGAACCTGGCCATCAGGAGGAGGCAAAGACACCCCAGCCAAAGGCTTAAATACCTCCCCCACTTCCCTCATACCCCAGTCATTCTTTGCCTTTCATCACAGGAGGTTGCAGAGAAGTGTCAGAACATTACGGAGTAGTCTCTTATGGAGGGTAGTATTCTTCGAGATGGGACGGGAGTTTTAAGTAGTCCTGTCAGCCTCTCAGTGAGAGCATGGATGAAAGTTAGAGTCCGGAGATGCAGGGAGAGTCTTTGTGTGAAACCATCCCGACTCATATTAACAGCTCCATAAGCAATCAGCGTTCATGAGTTTCACTGCCTGCTTTCTTCACTCAAGTCCATGTCAGAAGCAATTCTACTATCTGTCAAACTTAAAGGACCGTGTTACTGTTCCACGGCATAGATTCCGGTAAGATCATTTAATTTTCCGTTCATTGTGGGAATGTAATGTAAATGATAGAAAACAGGGTCTCAGTGGGACTCCTTTATCTTTATGGAATCAAGGGTTAATATCTCCTGAGGGGGGTTATTGAGCAGTGGGGGACTTTATTCATGTTTGTTATGTGATTCTGTCTGCTTATGTGTAGAAATGTTGGGGATATTACGGAAGGTACAATTTTTTAGAGCTACGCAGTTCTTGTGGACTAGCGTGCTTTTCTTTGGCCTACATGTCGCACCTCGTGACCGGGCATGGTCACGTTTTTATCCTCCATTTCTGTATTCATGACCGAGTGTCGGGGGAGAGGATCCGTTCCTCTTCTTGTCTGGGTCATAGGAGATGGTGCGTGCCCCAGCCATTAGTGGTGTAAGGTGCCAGTTGTTTTTGTCAATAATTTAATAAGTCAAGCTATGGAGGATTCTGATTGTTCGGAGAAGGATTGTTCGAAGAAGGATGACAGCATGGAGATCTCCAGTGCCTGGTGTACTGGGGGATTATTCCTTATGGATTAAATTGTCCGATCTTCAGATCTCTTTTGCCAGTGTTTCTCTCCTCTTTTTTGAGGATTGCTGTACTTTTTGCTTCCCCTTGCCTTTGAGGTAGGATTTTCTGTCAACTGGTTAAGGAGTCCCAGTTTTTAGGGACCATTTTTTTCCTTGCAGTATCCTCCTTTTGATCCTATATACTTGGGGATCTGCGGTATTGTTATGCAGTCTCTCTTGCCGTTGCCCAATAGGAGTTTTAGGTTGCTCATTCATTCGTTGATTCCTTGAGTTATCGGTTTTCCGAGGTTGATCCAGAATGAATCTTTAGAGACTGTGATATTCTTTCACTCATGGAGTTCTGATCTCTTTTGGGTCCTTCCTTTGTCTTCTGACTTTGTGGGTGTTATCTTAGTAGTCTTTTGGGGCTGAGTGGGCAGACACTGGGATACATCATGAGAGCTCTGAGTTCAAGAGCCCTTGGGGGTATGGCATGCATCAACTTTGGGGCATCTTTCATTTCCAGGTAACTTTGTGGTTGTTCCGCAAGGTTTTTGGTTTTGACACGGCACCTGGTTTTGGGGTGGGGGGTCCATTTTTTTTAGCCTAGTCCTTGTCTTTGACTTGGCATTTGGTTAATCTGTTTTCCAGATTTTATCAGTCTTAGATCTGTCCTGCTTTTGGTAGTAGGCTTGTTTTCCCGGTTGCTGGGGAAATCTCCTTGTTCCTACTGGGGCAGTTCTTTTTCTCTCTTCTGGAGATGAAGGAATGGAGATGGAAGAAGTTTTTCCTGGGAATTTCTTTACTGGAATATTCCCTGGTTTCTTCGTTTTCCTTCTATTTGGAAGGATCTGGTCTACCTCGCCTTTCCAGATGGCTCCTTCTGAGGTAGTTTTCCTCCTCTGACTCTAGGAGTTTGAGTGGGTCGAGGGTTTTTCTTGTCTGTAGTGTACCCTCCCTTCGGGTTCCTGAGGGGTAATGAGGATAGGTATCCTGGATCCTGAGTTAGTCTCTTTGGGTGTCCGTGCCTCTTTCCTGCTTCCTTTCCTTAGGAAATTGTGGCTAAAGATTCGTTATCTGATCTCCGAGCCTTGTCGATGCTGGGATTTTTTAATCTCTCTTGTCTTTTGGGACATTGGCAGTCGCTGCTGCGATAGGTCTGTTCGATCAGAGTAGGGGTCAGAAATTGTGACTGTTTGGGCATCGACCACGTATCTTGTCTCTCTAAGGATCCTTCCTTAGGTTGGGAGGCCTTGCAGTTGGTTTGGGAACCTTCCCTTAGCGGGTAGTTGGTTCTTCTTTATTGTTCAGGGTCCTTGTCCTCCCTTACCCCGTTTTCTAGTAGTGGGGGGAGTTGGTCCGCTCTGCTTTCTCATCTTTTCTCTTGTTCCTTTCCAGGAATGTCCTGGTGCAAGTTTGCTAACTACTTGGTTGGCTAGTTACTATGGTTTAACGTTTAGTCTTACTGCCTATCCAATGGAAGCCTGCGGCTTTCTTTTGTGGCGTACATGGATGTTACTATTCCGTTCCTTTTCTGCTCCCTGGTTTTTTTTTCTTACCTACGGGTGTTCAGTTTCTCTGTGCTAGTTCAGCTATCTATGGTAAGGTAGTCTTGTTCTACCTTTTGTCCTTCTAGGACTTCGGTTCTGGTTAAGGCTTTACTTTGGTTCCTTTTGGATCCATGTAGGAGGTGGTCTGGAATTTTTCATTTCTTTGCTTGCCTCCATCGGTAGAGTATTCTCTATGGGACTTTGTCCTCTTACAGACTGGAGGACCTTGTCCTCTTTCCATGTTTTTGTTCTTCCTGCTTTTGTTGAAGTGTTTTTTTTTTTTTTATCGGGTATCCGGGTTGTGTCAGGCTGTGGTGCCTTCAGAATGGGCCGCCTTTTTGTTCCCCCCATTTGCATTCAGTGTCTTCTATAAGCTTGGGTATTAATGTCCCAAAAGTAATGAATGTAGCTGTGGAGTCTCCCCGTTTTAAGAAGAAAAACTTAAATTATGCTTAAATAAAAAGAGAGAAGCGCTCAACCTGGGAGCAAACAATAGCATAATATCTTGTTCTATGACTAGTTACCACCCAAGAAGCAGCCTTTTTTTGCTCAACATGTGCCTTTCACGGAGAAGAACTTTCCTGAAGCATATCAGTCTGATCCTGACTTCACAGTACAGTCCAGCCCCGAAATACCAAGCAATCCCTCTCTGAACTAGAGAAAAAGCAAAACTCCAGATGTACGTTTCGGCCTAGTGTGGGCCTTGTCAGTGAGGTGCAGCCATATCCCTATCGGCATACTGAGCAACGGGTCCACGTCTGGATCACCCACATCACACTTAGGGAGACTGCCCTAAGTGTCATAATTTGCATAAATAAAAAGAGAAGCGCTCAACCTGGGAACGAACAATAGCATAATAGCTGTTCTTTTCTTATGTACAGGGAGAGTCCACAGCTCCCCGACCGTTTTTTTCTGTGGGCGGCCTTAAAAATATTTTTTATTCGTTCTTCTGGCACATTTTTTTACCCTGATATTTTTCCTACTGTTCCTTGTTCCCTTGGCAGATTGACTGGGGGATGATGGAACTGGGGGAGGTATTTAAGCCTTTGGCTGGGTTGTCTTTGCCTCCTCCTGGTGGCCAGGTTCTGTATTTCCCAAAAGTAATGAATGCAGCTGTGGACTCTCCCCATACAGAAGAAAATGATCAGGTAAGCATAATTTAAGTTTTTGTCCCATTTTCCTGTAATTTAACTCTGAACATTGTTGGTTGTCTTAATTTCCCTGAGTTTCTATAAAGTGAAGGGCACAAGTATAACTAGACTTCATTTCATTCACGCCTTGGAATGAATACTCCTGTTTTCAAAAATGCCATTCATTTTTCTGATGTGAATCTCTGGTTCTCCAGACTTCTTCCTTTTAAGCATTCCTATAAATAGTCTTTAAAACTTGACCTTTGATTTTATTTGATGTGCCCATCGGTTCATGCAACCTTTGAGGCTACAAGAAGAGGTACCATATCCAAGCAACACTTGGCCTTGCTTCCTTTGTGCCTGGTCACTTCTGGGGGCATGACAGAGCCACAGGTGAGAAGTCAGAAGCCGGTATCATTATAGGTGTCACAGCCAGGGGGGAGACAAATGCAGAGGCAGTCAGAACACTCTGCCTATAGGACAGAAGCCAAAACAGCTTAAAGGAAAATAAAACAAGTTGAGAGAGAGACAAAATATAATAATATGTACTTTAATTACTTAACCTGCAAATTTATACTGCAGTGCCTCGCCATTAACCCTTTCTTTTAAGTTTCCGAATTGTAAAGCTCTAATTCCCCCCACACATTTCCTTCTATGGCTGTAGCTATATCTATTGTTGTTTTAGTAGAATGCAGAAGTACACAGGGATTATCCGCTGGAGCATGCCTAGAAGCTGTGAACTCAGTTGAAATACTATGCCTGTGTCTAAACACTGATGAGGGGGGTGGATCAGACTGCTCCAGACAGCGTGGCTATTTAAGTATTTTTGCTTTTTTTTTTAGTTATTTGAAATACTTGCCAGCAATTTAAAAAAATAATTATGCAAACTATTTTTACTTAATTAGCCCTTTTAGGATATGCACAGATCTTAACCTGTTTATGGCACTTTAAGCAAAAATTAGAAGGTGCATGGAACTGTAAGTCACAAGTGATCCAATCATGGCACTAGAGCACCTGCCAGAATATGAAGCAGCTTCTAGAGGGTATCCAGGGCATAAATAGGTGCAGTGCTGCCTACAGCAGTAACTTCCTCTATTGGCTCTTTAAGAGAGAGCTCCTCCTCCTGTGCTGCACAGCTGACACCAAGCTCACTATGAGGTGCCATCCCGCTTGCCCCAGAGTCCGATGTAGAATTGGCAGGAACGCTGCTTAACCACAGGTGGGTTCTGTTTCCTTCTACGCCTCTTACACTTTTTTGTTATGACTGATTCGGTGACCTTTTCTGTTAAAGCGCCATTATAATAATAAAATCCTCTCATTCGTCATGTTATCACTAGTGACACTGCAAAGCTATGTGTGTAACCCCCACATGGTTATAGCAGAACACTCCTGGTCTGAACTTGCCGCTGCTTTCTGGATGACCACTCTGCACCAGTAGTGCTCTGAGGGTACGGAGTGGTCCTTTAACTATGCGTTTAACCCCTTTGTGGGAGTTCAACACATGTCGCTAGTGATAAAACGTCATACTGTAACAAATTACAACATTTCATTTTATCACTATACTGTCCCGTTAAAGGTACAGTCTATACCAGAATTTTTATTGTTTAACCCCTTCACTACTGGGAATTTCAGAGAAAAACTTGCCCAAAATACCGGAGAATTTTTTGCATTTTTTCTATCACTCCATTTAAACAAAAATAGAGCCTTGTTTGTTTTTATGTACCTGTCAAAGCTATATATATTTCTTTTGCATGATGTACCGAGTCCACGGATTCATCCTTACTTGTGGGATATTATCCTTCCTAACAGGAAGTGGCAAAGAGAGCACCACAGCAGAGCTGTCTATATAGCTCCCCCCTTAACTCCACCCTCCAGTCATTCTCTTTGCCGGCTCTAAGCAGGAAGGGTAAAGTGAAAGAGGTGTTAAGCTGTTAGTTTTATTTTATCTACAATCAAGAGTCTGTTATTTTTAAATGGTACTGGTGTTGTACTATTTACTCTCAGGCAGGACATAGATGAAGATTTCTGCCTGGAGGATGATGATCTTAGCATTTGTAACTAAGGTCCACTGCTGTTCCCACAGAAGCTGAGAAGTACAGGAAAACTTCAGTGTGAGGAACGGTTTCTTTTATACAGCAATGAGGTATGTTCAGTCATATTTTCTGCAGAGACTGTGTTAACTCAGAAAGGCTGACAGTGGCGCCTTATCTAGACGACATTCTAATTCAAGCGTCGACTTTCCAACTAGCTAAGTCCCACACGGACTTAGTGTTGGCTTTTCTAAGATCTCACAGGTGGAAGGTGAACGTAAAAAAGAGTTCTCTTTCCCCCCTCACAAGGGTTTCCTTTCTAGGGACTCTGATAGACTCAGTGGAAATGAAAATATTTCTGACGGAGGTCAGGAAATCAAAGATTTTGTCCACCTGCCGAGCTCTTCATTCCATTCCTCGGCCATCAGTGGCTCAGTTTATGGAGGTAATCGGTCTAATGGTAGCGGCAATGGACATAGTTCTGTTTGCTCGCTTGCATCTCAGACCACTGCAACTATGCATGCTCAATCAGTGGAATGGGGATTATGTGGATTTATCTCCTCAGATAAATCGGAATCAAGAGACCAGAGACTCTCTTCTTTGGTGGTTGTCACAGGATCATCTGTCCCAGGGAATGTGTTTCCGCAGGCCAGATTGGGTAATAGTGACGACAGACGCCAGCCTTCTGGGCTGGGGTGCAGTCTGGAATTCCCTGAAAGCTCAGGGTTTGTGGACTCGGGAGGAGGCCCTCCGACCAATAAATATTCTGGAATTTAGAGCGATATTCAATGCTCTCCAGGCATGGCCTCAGCTGGCTTTGGCCAGATTCATCAGGTTTCAGTCAGACAACATCACGACTGTGGCTTATATCAATCATCAGGGCGGAACAAAGAGTTCCTTGGTGATGACAGAAGTCTCAAGGATAATTCGATGGGCAGAGGATCACTCTTGCCATCTGTCAGCAATCTATATCCCAGGAGTAGAGAACTGGGAGGCAGATTTTCTAAGTCATCAGACTTTTCATCCGGGGGAGTGGGAACTCCATTCGGAGGTGTTTGCTCACCTGGTTCGGCTATGGGGCACACCAGAATTGTATCTGATGCCGTCTCATCAGAACGCCAAACTTCCGCGTTATGGATCCTGGTCAAGGGATCCTCAGGCAGTACTGATAGATGCTCTAGCAGTACCCTGGTCGTTCAACCTGGCTTATGTGTTTCCACCATTTCCTCTCCTTCCTCGTTTGATTGCCAGAATCAAACAGGAGAGAGCTTTGGTGATCTTGATAGCTCCTGCGTGGCGGTATGCAGACCTGGTGGACATGTCAACTCTGCCACCATGGACTCTGCCACTGAGAAGGGACCTCCTCATTCAAGGTCCATTCCAGCATCCAAATCTAATTTCTCTGCAACTGACTGCGTGGAGATTGAACGCTTGATTTTATCAAAGCGGGGTTTCCCTGAGTCAGTCATAGATACCTTGATTCAGGATTGAAAGCCTGTTACCAGGAAAATCTATCATAAGATATGGCATAAATATCTTTTTTGGTGCGAATCCAAAGGCTACTCCTGGAGTAAAATCAGGATTCCTAGGATTTTGTCTTTTCTCGTAGAGGGATTGGAGAAAGGATTGTCAGCTAGTTTCCTAAAAGAACAGATATCTGCTCTGTCTATTCTGTTGCACAAGCATCTGGCAGATGTCCCAGACGTTCAGGCTTTTTGTCAGACTTTAGCTAGAATTAAGCCTGTGTTTAAACCTGTTGCTCCGCCATGGAGTTTAAATTTAGTTCTGAGAGTTCTTCAGGGGGTTCCGTTTGAACCCATGCATTCCATGGATATTAAGCTTTTATCTTGGAAAGTTTTATTCCTAGTTGCTATTTCTTCAGCTCGAAGAGTTTCTGAACTATCTGCATTACAATGTGACTCACCTTATCTTATGTTCCATGCTGATAAGGTGGTTTTCCGTACCAAGCCTGGGTTCCTACCTAAGGTTGTTACTGACAGGAATATCAATCAGGAGATTTTTGTTCCTTCTCTGTGTCCTAATCCTTCTTGTAAGAAGGAACGTCTGTTGCACAACTTGGACGTGGTTCGTGCTTTGAAATTCTATTTACAGGCAACCAAAGATTTTCGTCAAACATCTTCTTTGTTTGTTGTCTATTCTGGAAAGCGTAGGGGTCAAAAGGTTACAGCGACTTCTCTTTCCTTTTGGCTGAAAAGCATCATCCGTTTGGCTTATGAGACTGCTGGACAGCAGCCTCCTGAAAGGATTACAGCTCATTCTACTAGAGCGGTAGCTTCCACATGGGCTTTTAAAAATGATGCTTCTGTTGAACAGATTTGTAAGGCTGCGACTTGGTCTTCGCTCCATACCTTTTCAAAATTTTACAAATTTGATACTTTTGCTTCTTCGGAGGCTATTTTTGGGAGAAAGGTTTTGCAAGCAGTGGTGCCTTCCGTTTAGGTTTCTGTCTTGTCCCTCCCTTCATCCGTGTCCTAAAGCTTTGGTATTGGTATCCCACAAGTAAGGATGAATCCGTGGACTTGGTACATCATGCAAAAGAAAACAAAATTTATGCTTACCTGATAAATTTCTTTCTTTTGCGATGTACCGAGTCCACGGCCCGCCCTGTCTATTCAAGACAGATGGTATTTTTTATTAAAAACTTCAGTCACCTCTGCACCTTATAGTTTCTCCTTTTTCTTCCTTGGCCTTCGGTTGAATGACTGGGGGGTGGAGTTAAGGGGGGAGCTATATAGACAGCTCTGCTGTGGTGCTCTCTTTGCCACTTCCTGTTAGGAAGGATAATATCCCACAAGTAAGGATGAATCCGTGGACTCGGTACATCGCAAAAGAAAGAAATTTATCAGGTAAGCATAAATTTTGTTTTTTTAAATAGACAACCCAAGGTTTTGATCTATGCCCATTTTGGTATATTTCATGCCACAATTTCACCGCCAAATGCGATTGAATAAAAAAAAACTGTTAATTTTTTTCACTTACTTTGGGTTTTTCACTGAAATTATTTACATACTGCTTGTGCAATCATGGCGTATATGGTTGTTAAAGTTCATCTTGGATCCTCTTTTTTCAGAAATGGCAGACATATATGGCTTTGCCATTGCCTTTTGGCAATTAAGGGGTTAATTAGGTAGCCTAACCCCTTAATGGCCAGCACTGTACCCTGTACGATGCTGGTCGTTATTTCCTTAAGGACCAGCGATGTATCATGTACGCTGTTGCAGTCCTGGACTTCCCTCTGCCACGATCTCGCTAAAAATAGCTAGATTGCGCTATTTCTTTCTAATGTTTAACTTTTTTATTAAAGGCTTCACACGTCACAGCAACAGAGATCATCATGTTAATAAAAATTAAAAAAAAAATACAAATCATATACTCCGAATATTTCTGGAAGACACAGCTTCCTGTAAATATACCAAATCCAGAAATTACATCTCCTGTTCAAAGAATATCTGATATAACTGCCAACTCGGCAGAGGAGGGAAAATAGGAAAAAGAGAAAGAAGAGAGGAAACCCCGCCCCCCGCTATATCAGCTATCTATCGCCTCATTTAATGGTCACTTACCATCCGTCCCTGACAGAGAGGTTTTAAAGCCAATGTGCCGGGAGAACCTCCCCAACAACCAGCGACATGAAGTTTACGTTCTTCTGCAGGGGTGAAACAAATTGAATCTGTGCCAGCTGGGGCCATGCTAAAATTACCCGCTTCCACTTATCAAAGAAGATCCTTATTGTCTTTTCCGATCCCCCAACCAAATACTGTCTTTCTATGGTCATTTGAAGCTTAATGATATTGACAAACTCACCTACCGTCGGGACCTCAGAAGCTCCCCATTTCACAAATATCATATGCCTGGCAGCCAGGATAGCCATATTAATTAATTGTCCCTCACCTTTATACCGCCCATATTCTTTTAAGAGAAAGATATGTCTTAATTGGAGGACCCACTCCACACATAAAAACCTGTTCACCCAAAATTGGATTTTACTCCAAAATTTACGGATTTTTGGGCAATTCCATATACAATGCTGCAGGTCTGCCCCCTCTCTATGACATTTGAAACACTTCCCCTTATATCCGAGCTGTTCCCATTTGCTAATCCTCATTGGAGTGAGATAGAAATTATTTAGGAGCTTAAACTGTGATTCTTTCCAGCTTGTTACTCTAGTGGCTGCATCTGCCAGTTTTATGCTCCTGCCTATGTCTTCTTCTTGGAGATGGTTAATATACTTAGTTAGAAACAGTTTCCTTTGGTTAACAAGTACTTTCCCTGATATATTTAATAGGAGTTTATACCAATATGATATTGATCTTTTCCCACCCACGTATAATTTCACTCCTGCCTCAATCCCTGGGTCCCACACAAATCTGTATATTTGCAGTTGTTTAGAGAGAAAGCTTCTGGCTTGTAAATGAGCATAGAAAGTTTTTGTCGGTAACTGATATTGTTTAGCCAATGTTTCAAATGTTTGCAAGACATGCCCTTCTCCCTGAACTAACTGAGAAAAATATCGTAGCCCCTTCTGCCGCCAGATTTTAAAAGCCGCGTTATTGTTAAACCCCGGTGTAAAATCGGGAGAGCCGATAAGCGGCAAGTATTTTGAAAAATGAAAATCATGCCCAACTAAAATAATGATCTAAAAGAACTAACACCCTCCGCATATTCCGCACGGGGTTTCTCCCCGGAATAAATCCGGATTGGTCATGGTGAATTAGTTTACTAACCCCTTTCTTCAATCTCTCTGCAATAATTGATGTTAATATTTTATAGTCTTGATTCAGGAGTGAAATTGGACGATATGATCCCATTTCATCTAATGCTTTCCCTTTCTTATGAATTAATGTCACTATTGAGTCGGTAAAATAAGGTGAATTTAGATTCCCTTGTATAAAGTAGTCATTATAAAGTTCCGTTAATGTTCCCGAAATATCATCTTTGATAATTTTGTAAAATTCTGCCGGGAGTCCGTCTGGACCCGGAGCTTTGTTACTTTTGATTCTATCGATCATGCTTTTCACCTCTTGCTCTGTTATCTGGGAATTCAACTGTTCTAACTCCTGTGTGTCTATTATAGGAACACGAATCTTTCGCCAAAAATCAGACATTCTCGTCCAATCTATTTCCTCCCTCGAATATAATTTCTGATAATATCTATGGAAGGCCTCTCTTATCTCTATTACATTGCGCTATTTCTGCATGCCCAACAAGTGGGGAACTGCAGAGATAGATTTGCAGAGTTACCGATGCAGAGAGGGCCACTCTGTGGGAGGCGGGTGGGCGGCCCATCACTGGAGGGAGTGGGAGTCGGTGGGACCACAAAGCCACGCTACAGGGAAGCCAAAAAAAAAAAACTGTGTCATTGAGGGGGAAGGAGGGAGGTAGGGGCAATGAGGGCGATCCTATGTGGGATCTGTTGAGGGAAAGGGATCTGGGATGGGGGTAGGGTATTGATAGGGGGCAGATACACTACAGAAAAAATAGGTATTTAAACATTTTAAAACTTTTTTTTTGCCTAAATTGCAGCTAACTGGATACTGGCAGACAGCTGCCAGTACCTAAGATGGTGGCAAATTGGTAGAGTTGGGGAGGGTTAGAGAGCTGTTTGGGGGGGATCAGGGAGGTGTGGAGGTAAGGGGGGATAGTACCCTGCAGAAAAAATATTTTTATACTGGCAGGCGTTCTGCCAGTACTTAAGATGGCAGTGACAATTGTGGTGTGGTGGAGGGAAGAGAGCTGTTTAAGGGGGGTCAGGGGGGGATCAGGGGGTGGGATGTGTCAGGTACTGCGTTCAGCGTTGTCGTACTTCGCTTCGTTGCCTGCTTTTTTCTCTCAAGTCCATCGCGGAGGCACTGCTACTATTCGTCAAATTTGAAGGGCCGTGTTCCTGTTCCACGGCATAGATTCCGGAAAGATAGTTTCTTTTTACTTTATTAGAATGTATTGTAACTCATTAATGTTTTCTGTAAGGAACTATCTTGTGGGACTTATTAAATATATTTATAGGGCCTCAGTGAGGCTCCTTTGGTATCTTGGAATCGAGGGTTAATATCTCCCGAAGGGGGATTATTGAACTGGGTTTTTTTTAATCATGTTTGTTATGTGATTAAATCTGCTTAAGTGTAGTGTTAACTGGGCTCTTGGCTTAGAACATAAAGGCCTGTGGAAGTGATGCAACCTTATGGTTAGGCACGCTTTTTTTGGACTGTACGGTTCATCTTGGGACTGGACGTGTTTACTTTCTGGTCTTCCATTCCCGCATTCCTGACCATGTGGCGACTGAAAAATTAGAGTCGGCTTGTGTCTGGTTCTAGGAGGTGGTGAGTGCCCCAGCCATTGTGGGTGTCAGTTTTTTCTTAGTCCATCTTAGTATATTCTCTATCTAGTTATGGAGGATTCTAAAGCTGAGACTGTTCAAATTTCAGACTCAGATTCTTCGACTTGTGAAGAATGCAAATTGGCCCCGTTGACACAGGTCAATCAGTGATGTTCGATATGCCGTAATGAGTGCCCTGTTCCTCTGGCTCGGGAAATCAGGGGTCTGCTGAGCCATCCACCTCTGGGGGTTCTGTCCTCCAAGAGGCGAGTTCCCTATCACTCCCTACTTCTACACATGCGGGTAACCCTGATTATGTTTATCCCTCCTTACAGGGTGGTTTGATCCCCCCGGAGGTTGCAGCTTGTTTTCGCTTTCACATATTTTTGGTGATTATGCGTCTGCAAAGTCCAGACGTTTATTTACGTTTGTGCTCATGCCCGATCGTCCCGGGTCTACCGACCTTGGGTGGGCCTATACAGTTCCCTGCGGGTGTAGCCGTCCCTGAATGTTGTGCCTTTCATTATAGAATAGCGCGTCTTTGCGTTTTACACGTTTTTGAATTATTGGAGGATCCTATCCTTAACGGATACGGGAATCTGCAGTATTCTACATCGAATGGATCACTTCATTAGACATGAGGGGATGACGTAATTTTCAAATTGTCTACTTATTGAGATCTTTTCCAGTTTTTTGTTGGAAGATCAGGGTTCCGTTTGGCTGGTCCTGCGGGTATGCCTGTTTTCTTCCTGGGCATTAACCTAGCAGTTGCCTTATATTTTCTTTTATTCAGTTAGGATGTCTTTTAATTTCCATTATGTGTTTTCTTCGGTAACTTCTGGGATCGATTCTCTCTGGTGACTTCTTCGGAAGCTTGTTAAGGGACACGTTAGTCCTAGGTTTGTCTGTTTTACTTTCCCCTTTGAGGGAGGATTTAGCCAACTTGACAGTTATGACCCCAGCTGCGGCATGGTCCTGCTGCGATTTAGATCTTCTGTCCTGTGACTTGTTCAGACATGTGGCACCTGTTCTGCCTGACTGGTCCTGTGGGGCGCTGAGTGCTCACATTATTATTTGTGTACCTTCTTGTTTTTCTTTACAAGTTCAGCTAAACACTCTAAAAGGATCCGTATGGCTGGAAGGATTGTGTCAGTCCTTATTAAGCACTCAATCTGGTGACCGGGTCAGTGGAGTTCCGCTGCGTCACTCTCTTTGCTCCAATTTCCTCGGGGGCCTAGAGTTTTTTTCCTCTCTGGGGAGGGTTGAGCGCTTAGCGCCTCCTTGCCTCTGTTTGAGTGGTTTGGCCTTCTGAGGCTCTGGAATTGTCCTTGGACTTTTTCCTGATGTGGTCTTCTTCTTGAGACCTTGCAGACTTCATCCATTGCTCGGGTCCCTTAGGGGGACCTGGTTCCCTTTCGGGAGTTGGTTCCTTTGTAGAGACATGGGCAGGGTGGTCTCCTTGAGCTCTGTTTAGGGTTTCTACTCTGATTTTTGGGGGTGATGTGGAGGCTAGCCTTTGTTCGAGTGACTTTGTTCTTGAGGTATCCCCTTGCTCTTGGTCATACGTTGCTGTTGTGGCTAGGGCTCTAGTGACCTTGTTTCGGTCTTTGCTTCCTTAGTTCCTTGGAGCATTGGACTCTGGTCTCATCTTCTGGTCGAGACTTGCAAGTTTTTCTCGTTGTCCATTTTACTTTGGACATTGTATGGTATCTCCCGGGGGTCTGATTTTATATCAGATGGGGGATTTCAGTTTCCAGGCTTGTTTAGTTGGGGGGTTTGGACCTCTCCTTGCTCTGGCTCTTCCGGTGGATGAGTTTTTCACTCAGTATTTCCTTTGTGGATCCCATTACGGGTTGTACCGGACTGTTCAGATCTAGAGCTGGTCCGGGGTTCCCCAGTTCCAGGAAACTTGGGCGATGTCCTTTGGTTGGGCTAGTTCAGTAGACCAGGTTTATCTGGGTGCCGATGCCCCTTGGGCTTTCCTTTTGCCTATGGTCGGTTTTCCATTGGTTGGCTTGCTGAAATAGAGTGATGACTTTGCTGTGCTGCAAGCGAAGGGGTTCGCTATGGAACCACTGCAGCTATGGCACCTTGTCTGGGTGCTAGCCAGTTAGATCTTCAGGGGATTCCTTCCAGGTCAGGGTGTTGGAGTTCTGTTCTCTCGGTTCAGCCTATGGCTGTGTCCTGGGGGCAGGTGCTCTGTCCTTCCGGCCCACTTGCCGGCTCCCCCTTGTCTTGGGGGGGACTAATATCCTTCTTTCGGAAGTGTGGTCCCTATCTTAGGGCTTCTCCTGGCTTCAGGAAGTTAGGACAGACGGGTTAACCTATTTTGGAGAGAGGTACGCTCTCTGGGTTGTTCTGTCTATTTGCAGAGTTGCTGGTTCCGCCTTGAGTCTATGTGGAGCCTTTAGCTAGACCTCTAGGTCTAAGGCCTTGTTGACGGTCTCCATGTGGTGTTTCGGGTTGGCACCCGAGCACTATTGTAATGGCTGTGCCATTTTTTTCCACTCGTTGTTTGAGCCTGGGGTTTTTCTGGTCCCCTGGTTTCAGACCTGCCGATGCTTGGGCTAGTCCGGCTGGAGGTAGGTCCCGGGATGCGTTGTTTTTCTCGGATTTTGGAGGCGCATTGTTCCTCATTGAGATTTTGGGCTCTCCTTTTTTTTTTCGAGACCTATGTGTAGGTCTAGCGGTTTCGGTTGCCTAAAGTAATAGTAATGGAGGTTTAGCACTCTACATTTTGGTAGCCGCTTCTAGCAAGTATTTATTCTGGTTCATCCTGAGGATGGCTGCATGTTCTTGACTCAGGTGTTTACCTCCTCTGTGTCTGCTACATGTACTTTTGCCAGATGGTTCTGAGTTTGGATGATGTTTGGTCTCCGTTTTCAGTTGTTCCTAGGCGCTGGTTGACTTGCGGCCTGGCAAGTGAAGGGTTGCTCTTTGAAACCAGCTACAGCTGTTTGCGCCTTGACACAGTGCTAGCTAGCTGTTCCACTCCTTTGCAGGATGTTGGGAGAAATGTTCTCTGTTCTGCTTCTGGTTCTAAACCTTGTGGTTTCTATTTGGATTGGGCATTGCCTCACCTTGTTGTCAGGACCCTTTTAGGTCTTGCGAGCTTGGTTTGATTGGGGGTTTTTCCTTTTATGGAGTTTGTGGGACCCTTCGGTTCCCATTTGGTTCTCATGGGCCTTATTCCTTTGGGAGTTTCGGCGGGGATCCCCTTTGCTAGTTAAGGGTGTGTGGTGGGGGACCGACTGTTGGGCGATGGTGTCTTCCAGAGGACTGTTGGCTAAGTTGTGTCTGTTGTTGCGGTCTCTACCTAGGTTTCCGGGCAATCTGCTGGTCAGTGTCCTTGGGGCCTTTTCCCTTTCTGTTTTTCTCGGCTTTGGACGAAGCTGGGTTTTTTGTTGGGTAGTGGTTTTCAGGCCTGGTGCCCTCAGAATTGTACCCTCCCGTTTTGATATTCAGTGTCCTCTATAGCTTGGGTATTGTTTTCTTAAAAGTAATGAATGCAGCTGTGGACTCTTTCCATTTAGGAAGAAAAACATAAATTATGCTTACCTGATCATTTTTCTTCCGATGGAAAGAGTCCACAGCTCCCCACCTGTCTTTTTTTATGTGGGACATCTTTGTTTTTTATTTTTCTGGCACCTTTTCACCCAGATATTTCTTCTACTGTTCCTTGTTCCTCAGCAGAATGACTGGGGGATG
The DNA here is from genome assembly GCF_027579735.1 of Bombina bombina. Classification (NCBI taxonomy): domain Eukaryota; kingdom Metazoa; phylum Chordata; class Amphibia; order Anura; family Bombinatoridae; genus Bombina; species Bombina bombina. Next base: position 1,249,041,358 of record NC_069501.1, on the reverse strand, counting down.
AGGAAAGTGGGAGGAGTATTTAAGCCTTTGGCTGGGTGTCTTTGCCTCCTCCTGGTGGCCCAAAAGTAATGAATGCAGCTGTGGATTCTTTCCATCGGAAGAAATTAAAATTATCAGGTAAACCTAATTTAAGTTTTTTTGCCAAGCAAGTATTACATTTTTAATCATGGGCAGTTGTTTCAGGCATATTTGTCTAAAAAATTTCAAGTCCTTTTCGTGTGATAAAGAAAGGTAGGTTTTGTAAAAAGTATAAAAATTTTGGAAGGACCAACATCTTTATTAAATTAATTTTATCGAACCCAGAAAGTGGAAATTTAACCCAAGTCACCATGTCTTTAGAAATCTTCCTTAACAAATGCGAGTAATTTATTGAGTACCATTCATTGGGGTTGTTTGTAAATTTGATGCCCAGATGTTTTAGTTCATTTTTGGTTTCCCTAAAAGGGCAATTTTGGCAACTATTTTTATTTTTGTAGATCCAGAAAATGTCAGATTTTTTTTAAGTTAACCTTATAACCGGAAAATGTGCTAAAATGGGGATATATTTTTTAGAATCTTGTATTACTACCAGAAGATCATTGACATATAATAATAAGGTGGTATTTCTTTATCCTAGCCAGGCACCTTCAATGTCCTTCCTAAGAGTAATTGTCAAAGGTTCTATTACCAAGTTAATTAAATATGGTGATAGGGGGCATCCCTGTCTTGTCGCTTTCTCTAAATTAAAATTAGGGGTGGGAAATCCATTATACTATAATATAAGTCATAGGATCCCTGTAAATAGTTTGAATAAATCTATAAAAATGCCCACCTAAACCAAATTTTTGACAAGTAGTAAAAATTTTGGTCCCATGTAACTGAGTCAAATGCCTTCTCAGCATCAATTGCCACCACAACTTTATCTTTTTTAAATTATGGCTCTTTTTTTGTATTTGGGACCAATAATAATCTAGAATTAATTGGCGTTTACGTAAATTCACTGTAGAATTTCTACCTGGCATGAAGCCCACTTAGTCTTTATGTATTAATGGGTCTATCAGTTTTTTAAATCTTTGGGCTATAATGTTAGTAAGTAGTTTATAATCATTATTTAGGAGGGAAATTGCTCTATATGTATCCAGGTTTTCTGGATCTTTGTCCTTCTTTGGGACCAACACAATTAGAGAGACTGTGAAATATGGCGATTGTAGATTTCCATTAATGTATATTTCATTAAAGAGGTTTTCTAAGGCTCGCACTATGGGCAAGATTACATATGTGGCGTTGCCCGCAATAGCCTGTGATGCCAGTTTTTATGCGGTTTTGGTATCACATATACTGTGCTGCATATAAATGCAGCACGTATATTTCAACCGTCGCCAGCAATTTTTACTCCCATAAGCTAACATAGAGCCGCGTCGCAAATCGGTATCACATATTCAGTGCAAGGATTTACGCAGCAAAAATGGGGACATTTTACTCCATTTTCATCTCTCCACACATAGGCAGGTGCAGCAAGACTTGCGCTGAGTATGTGAGTACCGTAACCCCCTGAAAATAGTAACTAACACCTAACGCATGTGCAATATCTATCTACCTGTCAACCTCTAACCCCCACCACAATAACTAATAAATTATATTAACCCCTAATCCGCCAACCCCACATCGCAAAACATTTAATTAACCTATTAACCCCTAATCCACCAACCCACCACAACGCTATATACCTAATACAGTGATATATTCCTAAACTGCCATCAGCCCACAACGCAATATACCTTAATAAACTATTAACCCCTAATCCACCATTCACCCATATCACAAAGTACCTATTAAAACTGCCATCCCCCACCAACGCAATAAACTTAATTAACCTGTTAACCCCTAATCCGCTATAAACCCACATCGCAACAAACCTAATAAATCTATTAACCCCTAATCTGCCAACCCCCCACAATGAAAATAATTACTAAGCCCCCTAACCTAACACCCCTTAAATTAACCACAATTTACCTAAATTAAAAAATACTAAACTACAAACAATTAAAATAAAAAAGCTAAGATTAAATTAATCTAAGATTACAAAAAATAAAAAGTCTAACATTACATAAAATAATAAACCAAATGATCAAAAATAAAAAAATTAAACCTAATCCCTATGAAAATAAAAAACCACCCTTAAAATAAAAACACCCCCTAATCTAATGCTAAACTACCGAGAGCCCTTAAAAGGGCCTTTTGTAGGGCATTGCCCTAAGTTAAACAACTCTTTTACCTTAGGTTTTTTACCCCCTCTAACAGAAAACCCCCCACCTACCAAACCCCCCAAAATAAAAAACCTAACTCTAAAAAATCCTAAACTAACCATTGCCCCTAAAGGGGCATTTGTATGGGCATTGCCCTTGAAAAGGGCATTCATCTCTTTTTCAAAGTCCCATTAAATCCCTAATCTAAAAAAAAACAAGCCCCCAAAAAATAAAAAATAAAAAGGCCTAAGTCTAACCCCCAGATATGTACTCACGGTTCCTGAAGTCCAGCGGTGAAGTCTTCTTCCAAGCGACGATATCTTCTATCTTCTTCCAGGAACAAGCTGGCGCGGAACTGAAGACCAGTGACCACGGAAGTGAAGACCATGGAGCGTGGTAATCCTCTTTGTACGATCACCACCGCACACTGAGGATTTAATTCAAGGTACGCGTTTAAATATGGGGTACCTTGCATTCCTATTGGCTGATTTGAGTCTTCAAATTCAAATCAGCCAATAGGATGAGAGCTACTGAAATCCAATTGGCTGATTTGAACAGCCAATAGGATTTCAGTAACTCTCATTGAGAAAAAGCGCTGAATGCCCTTTTAAGCACAGTAAAAGTGCTGAATGCCCTTTTAAGAACAATGCCCATACAAATGCCCCTTTAGGGGCAATGGGTAGTTTAGGTTTTTTTAGTGTTAGGTTTTTTATTTTGGGGGGTTTGGTGGGTGGGGGGTTTTACTGTTAGAGGGGGGCTTAGTATGTTTAAGGTAAAAGAGCTGTTTAACTTAGGGCAGTGCCCTTCAAAAGGCCTTAAAGGGACAGTAAACCTCAAAAATAATGTTATATAATTCTGCACATAGTGCAGAATTATATAACATTATATTAGCAAAAACATTATAAAACATAATATACCCTTTTAATTTTTTTAAAAAACAGCTGTTTTACAGACCCGCTCTCTGTGCTCTTCTGAGCGGGTCTGTTTTTTTCACACAGCGCATCGGGCCAGCTGTATAGTCACAGCCCGGCCCAACCGCGTCATTACACTCAGTGCAGCTCGCTTCCGCTGTCAGACAGAGCAGGAGCGAGCTGCACTTAGTGTTATGGCGCGGTCGGGCCAGGCTGTGACTATACAGCTGGCCCGATGCGCTGTGTGAAAAAAACAGACCCGCTCAGAAGAGCACAGAGAGCGGGTCTGTAAAAACATAATTTATGCTTACCTGATAAATTTATTTCTCTTGTAGTGTATCCAGTCCACGGATCATCCATTACTTATGGGATATTCTCCTCCCCAACAAGACGTTGCAAGAGGATCACCCACAGCAGAGCTGCTATATAGCTCCTCCCCTCAGTGTCATATCCAGTCATTCGACCGAAACAAACCGAGAAAGGAGAGACCATAGGGTGCAGTGGTGACTGAAAATTGATTAAAATTTAGACCTGCCATAAAAGGACAGGGCGGGCCGTGGACTGGATACACTACAAGAGAAATACATTTATCAGGTAAGCATAAATTATGTTTTCTCTTGTTAAGTGTATCCAGTCCACGGATCATCCATTACTTATGGGATACCAATACCAAAGCTAAAGTACACGGATGATGGGAGGGACAAGGCAGGAACTCAAATGGAAGGAACCACTGCCTGAAGAACCTTTCTCCCAAAAACAGCCTCCGAAGAAGCAAAAGTATCAAATTTGTAAAATTTTGAAAAGGTATGAAGCGAAGACCAAGTCACAGCCTTGCAAATATGTTCAACAGAGGCCTCATTTTTAAAGGCCCAGGTGGAAGCCACAGCTCTAGTAGAATGAGCTGTAATTCTTTCAGGGGGCTGCTGTCCAGCAGTCTCATACGCTAAACGGATTATACTCCGAAGCCAAAAAGACAGAGAGGTTGCCGAGGCCTTTTGACCTCACCTCTGTCCAGAGTAAACAACAAACAGGTTAGATGTTTGACGGAAATTTTTAGTAGCCTGCAAGTAAAACTTCAATGCACGGACTACGTCTAGATTATGCAAAAGACTTTCCTTCTTTGATGAAGGATTAGGGCATAATGACGGAACAACAATCTCTTGATTGATATTCTTGTTAGAAACCACCTTAGGTAAAAACCCAGGTTTTGTACGCAGAACTACTTTATCTGAATGAAAGATCAGATAAGGAGAATCACAATGTAAGGCAGATAACTCAGAGACTCTTCGAGCCGAGGAAATAGCCCTCAAAAAAAGAACTTTCCATGATAGAAGTTTGATATCAATGGAATGAAGGGGTTCAAACGGAACTCCTTGAAGAACTTTAAGAACTAAGTTTAAGCTCCATGGAGGAGCAACAGGTTTAAACACAGGCTTAATTCTAACTAAAGCCTGACAAAATGCCTGAACGTCTGGAACGTCTGCCAGACGCTTGTATAAAAGAATAGACAGAGCAGAAATCTGTCCCTTTAAAGAACTAGCTGATAATCCTTTATCCAAACCCTCTTGGAGGAAGGACAATATTCTAGGAATCCTAACCCTACTCCATGCGTAATTCTTGGATTCACACCAATGAAGATATTTACGCCATATCTTGTGGTAAATTTTCCTGGTGACAGGCTTTCGTGCCTGTATTAAGGTATCAATTACTGACTCGGAGAAGCCACGCTTTGATAGGATCAAGCGTTCAATCTCCATGCAGTCAGTCTCAGAGAAAGTAGATTCAGATGATTGAAAGGACCTTGTATTAGAAGGTCTTGTCTCAGAGGCAGAGTCCATGGTGGAAAGGATGACATGTCCACTAGGTCTGCATACCAGGTCCTGCGTGGCCACGCAGGCGCTATCAATATCACCGAAGCTCTCTCCTGTTTAATTTTGGCAATCAGACGAGGGAGCAGAGGAAACGGTGGAAACACATAAGCCAGGTTGAAGAACCAAGGCGCTGCTAGAGCATCTATCAGTGTCGCTTCTGGGTCCCTGGACCTGGATCCATAACAAGGAAGCTTGGCATTCTGGCGAGACGCCATGAGATCCAGTTCTGGTTTGCCCCAACGGAAAACCAATTGAGCAAACACCTCCGGATGGAGTTCCCACTCCCCCGGATGAAAAGTCTGACGACTTAGAAAATCCGCCTCCCAGTTCTCTACCCCTGGGATATGGATCGCTGACAGGTGGCAAGAGTGAGTCTCTGCCCAGCAAATTATCTTGGAGACTTCTGACATCGCTAGGGAACTCCTGGTCCCCCCTTGATGGTTGATGTAAGCCACAGTCGTGATGTTGTCCGACTGAAATCTGATGAACCTCAGTTCTGCTAACTGAGGCCAAGCCAGAAGAGCATTGAATATTGCTCTTAACTCCAGAATATTTATTGGAAGGAGTTTCTCCTCCTGAGTCCATGAGCCCTGAGCCTTCAGGGAGTTCCAGACTGCACCCCAACCTAGAAGGCTGGCGTCTGTTGTTACAATGGTCCAATCTGGCCTACGAAAGGTCATACCTTTGGACAGATGGATCCGAGATAACCACCAGAGAAGAGAAGCTCTGGTTTCCTGGTCCAGATTTAGTAGAGGGGACAAATCTTTGTAATCCCTATTCCACTGGCTGAGCATGCATAATTGCAGCGGTCTGAGATGCAGGCACGCAAATGGCGCTATGTCCATCGCCGCCACCATTAAGCCGATTACTTCCATGCACTGAGCCACCGGAATGGAGTGAAGAACACGGCAAGCATTTAGAAGTTTTGATAACCTGGACTCCGTCAGGTAAATTTTCATTTCTATAGAATCTATCAGAGTCCCTAGGAAGGAAACCCTTGTGAGAGGGGATAGAGAACTCTTTTCTTCGTTCACTTTCCACCCATGCGACCTCAGAAATGCCATGACTATCTCTGTATAAGACTTGGCAATTTGAAAGCTTGAGGCCTGTATCAGGATGTCGTCTAGATAGGGAGCCACCGCTATGCCTCGCGGCCTTAGAACCGCCAGGAGAGAGCCCAGAACCTTTGTAAAAATTCTTGGGGCTGTAGCCAACCCGAATGGGAGAGCTACAAACTGGTAATGCCTGTCTAGAAAGGCAAACCTCAGGAACCGATGATGATTCTTGTGAATCGGAATGTGAAGGTAAGCATCCTTTAAGTCCACTGTGGTCATGAACTGACCCTCTTGGATCATGGGTAGGATGGTTCGAATAGTTTCCATCTTGAATGATGGAACTCTGAGGAATTTGTTTAGGATCTTTAAATCCAAAATTGGTCTGAAGGTTCCGTCTTTTTTGGGAACCACAAACAGATTTGAATAAAATCCCTGTCCTTGCTCCGTCCGCGGAACTGGACGGATCACTCCCATTACAAGGAGGTCTTGCACGCAGCTTAGAAATTACTCTTTCTTTATCTGGTTCGCAGATAATCTTGAAAGGTGAAATCTCCCTTGTGGGGGAGAAGCTTTGAAGTCCAGAAGATATCCCTGAGATATGATCTCCAACGCCCAGGGATCCTGAATATCTCTTGCCCACGCCTGGGCGAAGAGAGAGAGTCTGCCCCCTACTAGATCCGTTGTCGGATAGGGGGCCGCTCCTTCATGCTGTCTTGGAGGCAGCAGCAGGCTTTCTGGCCTGCTTGCCCTTGTTCCAGGCCTGGGTAGGTTTCCAGGCCTGCTTAGATTGAGCAAAAGTTCCCTCTTGTCTTGAGGTAGAGGGAGTTGATGTTGCACCTGCCTTGAAGTTTCGAAAGGCACGAAAATTAGACTGTTTGGCCTTTGATTTGGCCCTGTCCTGAGGAAGGGTATGACCCTTACCTCCAGTAATGTCAGCAATAATTTCCTTCAAACCAGGCCCGAATAAGGTCTGCCCCTTGAAAGGAATGTTGAGTAATTTAGACTTCGAAGTCACATCAGCTGACCAGGATTTAAGCCATAGCGCCCTGCGCGCCTGGATGGCGAATCCGGAATTTTTAGCCGTTAGTTTAGTCAAATGAACAACGGCATCAGAAACAAAAGAGTTAGCTAGCTTAAGTGTTCTAAGCTTGTCAATAATTTCAGTCAATGGAGCTGTATGGATGGCCTCTTCCAGGGCCTCAAACCAGAATGCCGCTGCAGCAGTGACAGGCGCAATGCATGCAAGGGGCTGTAAAATAAAACCTTGTTGAATAAACATTTTCTTTAGGTAACCCTCTAATTTTTTATCCATTGGATCTGAAAAAGCACAACTGTCCTCAACAGGGATAGTGGTACGCTTTGCTAAAGTAGAAACTGCTCCCTCCACCTTAGGGACTGTCTGCCATAAGTCCCGTGTAGTGGCATCTATTGGAAACATTTTACTAAATATAGGAGGTGGGGAAAAGGGCACACCGGGTCTATCCCACTCCTTACTAATGATTTCTGTAAGCCTTTTAGGTATTGGAAAAACATCAGTGCTCGCCGGCACTGCATAGTATTTATCCAGCCTACACAATTTCTCTGGCACTGCAATTGTGTCACAGTCGTTCAGAGCAGCTAATACCTCCCCAAGCAATGTACGGAGGTTCTCAAGCTTAAATTTAAAATTAGAAATCTCTGAATCAGGTCTCCCCGATTCAGAGACGTCACCCACAGACTGAAGCTCTCCATCCTCAGGTTCTGCATATTGTGACGCAGTATCAGACATGGCTCTTACAGCATCTACGCGCTCTGTATCTCGTCTAACCCCAGAGCTATCGCGCTTGCCTCTTATTTCAGGCAATCTGGCTAATACCTGTGACAGGGTATTATTCATGATTGCAGCCATGTCCTGCAAAGTAATCGCTATGGGCATCCCTGATGTACTTGGCGCCATATTAGCGTGCGTCCCTCGAGCGGGAGGCGAAGGGTCCGACACGTGGGGAGAGTTAGTCGGCATAACTTCCCCCTCGACAGACCCCTCTGGTGACAATTCTTTTATAGATAAAGACTGATTTTTACTGTTTAAAGGGACACTGTACCCAAAAAATTTCTTTTGTGATTCAGATTTAGCATGAAATTTTAAGCAACTTTCTAATTTACTCCTATTATCAAATTGTCTTCATTCTCTTGGTATCTTTATTTGAAATGCAAGAATGTAAGTTTAAATGCCGGCCCATTTTTGGTGAACAACCTGGGTTGTCCATGCTGATTGGTGGATAAATTCATCAACCAATAAAAAAGTGCTGTCCAGAGTACTGAAACCAAAAAAAAGCTTAGATGCCTTCTTTTTCAAATAATGATAGCAATAGAATGAAGAAAAATTGATAATAGGAGTAAATTAGAAAGTTGCTTAAAATTTCATGCTCATTCTGAATCACGAAAGAAATATTTTGGGTACAGTGTCCCTTTAACCCCTTAACGACCGAGGACGTGCAGGGTACGTCCTCAAAAAAAAGGCAGTTAACGCCTGAGAACGTACTCTGCACGTCCTCGGTGTGGAAAGCAGCTGGAAGTGATCCTGCTCACTTCCAGCTGCTTTCCGGTTATTGCAGTGATGCCTCGATATGGAGGCATCCTGCAATAACCGTTTAAGCCATCCGGTGCAGAGAGAGCCACTCTGTGGCCCTCTCTGCACCGGAGATCGGTGGCTTATAGCGTTGGTGGGTGGGAGCCGGACCGGGAGGCGGCCATCGATGGCCCTTCGTGATGTGGAGGGGGGCGGGATCGTGGGCGGGGAGGCCAGGGGGCGCGCACTGACGCGCGCACGTGCACGGGAGGGCGGGGGCGGGCGCGTGCACGGGGAGGGAGCGGGTGGGAACCGCTACACTACAGAAAAAAATTGTAGGAAAATGATAAAAAAATTGTAAAAAAATAAACAAATCAAACGAAAAAAATAAATCAGTTAGGTGGTGGGTGTTGGGCTGTGGGGAGGGGGAAGCTACACTACAGAAAAAACGGGTAAAAAATTAAATAAAACATATTTTTTTGCAAACTGAGTACTGGCAAACAGCTGCCAGTACCCAAGATGGCCCCCAATAAGGCAGAGGGGAGGGTTAGAGAGCGGTTTTGGGGGGATCAGGGAGGTTGGGGGCTAAGGGGGGGATCCTACACAGTAGCATATGTAAATATGCTAAAAAATAAATAAAATTTATTTTAGTACTTTTATTTTAGTACTGGCAGACTTTCTGCTAGTACTTAAGATGGCGGGGACAATTGTGGGGTGGGGGAGGGAAGGGAGCTGTTTGGGAGGGATCAGGGGGTGGGATGTGTCAGGTGGGAGGCTGATCTCTACACTAAAGCTAAAATTAACCCTGCAAGCTCCCTACAAACTCCCTAATTAACCCCTTCACTGCTAGCCATAATACACGTGTGAGGCGCAGCAGCATTTAGCGGTCTTCTAATTACCAGAAAGCAACGCCAAAGTCATATATGTCTGCTATTTCTGAACAAAGGAGATCCCAGAGAAGCATTTACAACCATTTGTACCATAACTGCACAAACTGTTTGTAAATGTTTTCAGTGAGAAACCTAAAATTGTGAAAAATGTAACTTTTTTTTTTAATTTGATCGCATTTGGCGGTAAAATGGTGGCATGAAATATACCAAAATGGGCCTAGATCAATACTTTGGGTTGTGTACTACACTATACTAAAGCTAAAATTAACCATACAAGCTCCCTACAAGCTCCCTAATTAACCCCTGCACTGCTGGGCATAATACACGTGTGGTGCGCAGCAGCATTTAGTGGCCTTCTAATTACCAAAAAGCAATGCCAAAGCCATATATGGCTGCTATTTCTGAACAAAGGGGATCCCAGAGAAGCATTTACAACCATTTGTGCCATAATTGCACAAGCTGTTTGTAAATCATTTTAGTGAGAAACCTAAAATTGTGAAAAATGTAACGTTTTTTTTTTATTTGATCGCATTTGGCGGTGAAATGGTGGCATGAAATATACCAAAATTGGCCTAGATCAATACTTGGGGTTGTCTACTACACTACACTAAAGCTAAAATTAACCCTACAAGCTCCCTAAAAGCTCCCTAATTAACCCCTTAACTGCTAGGCATAATACACGTGTGGTGCGCAGTGGCATTTAGCGGCCTTCTAATTACCAAAAAGCAATGCCAAAGCTATATATGTCTGCTATTTCTGAACAAAGGGGATCCCAGAGAAGAATTTACAACCATTTATGCCATAATTGCACAAGCTGTTTGTAAATAATTTCAGTGAGACACCGAAAGTTTGTGAAAAAATTTGTGAAAAAGTGAACGATTTTTTGTATTTGATCGCATTTGGCGGGGGAATGGTGGAATGAAATATACCAAAATTGGCCTAGATCAATACTTTGGGATGTCTACTAAAAAAAAATATATACATTTCAAGGGATATTCAGCGATACCTGAAAGATATTAGTGTTCTAATGTAACTAGCGCTAATTTTGAAAAAAAATGGTTTGCAAATAGCAAAGTGCTACTTGTATTTATGGCCCTATAACTTGCAAAAAAAGCAAAGAAGATGTAAACATTGGGTATTTCTAAACTCAGGACAAAATTTAGAAACTATTTAGCATGGGTGTTTTTTGGTGGTTGTAGATATGTAACAGATTTTTGGGGTCAAAGTTAGAAAAAGTGTGTTTTTTTCCATTTTTCCTCATATTTTATAATTTTTTTATAGTAAATTATAAGATATGATTAAAATAATGGTATCTTTAGAAATTCCATTTAATGGCGAGAAAAACGGTATATAATATGTGTGGGTACAGTAAATGAGCAAGAGGAAAATTACAGCTAAACACAAACACCGCAAAAATGTAAAAATAGCCTTGGTCCCAAACAGACAGAAAATGGAAAAGTGCTGTGGTCATTAAGGGGTTAAGGTGAAATCAATACATTTAGTACACATTCTCCTATGGGGCTCCACCATGGCTTTTAAACATAATGAACAAGTAGTTTCCTCTGTGTCAGACATGTTTGTACAGACTAGCAATGAGACTAGCAAGCTTGGAAAACACTTTAAACCAAGTTAACAAGCAATATAAAAAACGTTACTGTGCCTTTAAGAGAAACAAATTTTGCAAAATTTGAAATAATAGTGAAAAAAGGCAGTTACACAAACGAAATTTTTTACAGTGTATGTAACAAGTTAGCAGAGCATTGCACCCACTTGCAAATGGAGGATTAACCCCTTAATACCAAAAACGGAATAATAAATGACAAAAAACGTTTTTAAACACAGTCACAACAACTGCCACAGTCTACTGTGGTTGTTACCCTCCTCAAACACGACTTTTGAAGCCTTTAGAGCCCTTCAAAGATGTCCTGCATCAAGCAGAAGGAAGCAGAATGTCTCTGTCTGTAATTTTAGCTGCGCAGAAAAGCGCTAAAATAGGCCCCTCCCACTCATATCACAACAGTAGAAAACCTCAGGAAACTGTTTCTAGGCAAAATTCAAGCCAGCCATGTGGAGAAAAAACTAGGCCCCAATAAGTTTTGTCACCAAACATATATAAAAACGATTAACATGCCAGCAAACGTTTTATATTACACTTTTATAAGAGTATGTATCTCTGTTAATAAGCCTGATACCAGTCGCTATTAAATCACTGCATTTAGGCTTAACTTACATTAATCCGGTATCAGCAGCATTTTTCTAGCAAGTTCCATCCCTAGAAATATGTTTACTTCACATACCTTATTGCAGGAAAACCTGCACGCCATTCCCTCTCTGAAGTTACCTCACTCCTCAGAATATGTGAGAACAGCAATGGATCTTAGTTACTTCTGCTAAGATCATAGAAATTACAGGCAGATTCTTCTTCTAATGCTGCCTTTGATAAAACAGTACACTCCGGTACCATTTAAAAATAATAAACTTTTGATTGAAGTTAAAAACTAACTATAATACACCACACTCCTCTTACTACATCCATCTTTGTTGAAAGTTGCAAGAGAATGACTGGATATGACACTGAGGGGAGGAGCTATATAGCAGCTCTGCTGTGGGTGATCCTCTTGCAACGTCCTGTTGGGGAGGAGAATATCCCATAAGTAATGGATGATCCGTGGACTGGATACACTTAACAAGAGAAACAGCTGTTTTTTTTTAAAAATGAAAAGGGTATATTATGTTTTATAATGTTTGCACTAATATAATGTTATATAATTCTGCACTATGTGCAGAATTATATAACATTATTTTTAAGGTTTACTGACACTTTAAGGGCTATTGGTAGTTTAGCATTAGATTAGGGGGTGTTTTTATTTAGGGGGGGCTTTTTATTTTCATAGGGATTAGTTTTAATTTTTTATTTTTGATAATTTGGTTTATTATTTTATGTAATGTTAGACTTTTTTATTTTTTGTAATCTTAGATTAATTTAATTTTAGTTTTTTTTTAAATTTTTAAATAATGTTAGCTTTTTTATTTTAATTGTTTGTAATTTAGTATTTTTAAATTTAGGTAATTGGGGTTAATTTAGAGGGTGTTAGGTTAGGGGGTTTAGTATTTTAATTAGTTATTTGCATTGTGTGGGTTTGGCAGTTTTTTTAATAGTTTTATTAGGATTATTGCGTTGTGTGGGTTTGGCATTTTAGGGGTTAATAGATTCATAAGGTTTGTTGCGATGTGGGTTAATGGCAGATTAGGGGTTAATAGTTTTAATAGGGACGTTGGTGAATGGCGGATTAGGGGTTAATATATTTATTAGGTAGTTTGCGATTTTGGGTTTGGCAGGTTTAGGGGTTAATACTTTTATTAGGTAGATCACGATGTGGGTGAATGGCGGATTAGGGGTTAATAGTTTAATTAGGCATATTGCGTTGTGGGGGGTTGTCGGTTTAGGGGTTAATACTTTTATTATTAGTTCTGATGTGGGTTTTAATGGCGGATATAGGGGTTTTTTACATGTCGGGTTTATACTTGGGAGCAGGTTAGACTTTTACTGGAGATTTTACATTTATTTTTATTTTCTTAGGCACCGGCAGTTTCTACAGGGAGTGCAGAATTATTAGGCAAGTTGTATTTTTGAGGATTAATTTTATTATTGAACAACAACCATGTTCTCAATGAACCCAAAAAACTCATTAATATCAAAGCTGAATATTTTTGGAAGTAGTTTTTAGTTTGTTTTTAGTTATAGCTATTTTAGGGGGATATCTGTGTGTGCAGGTGACTATTACTGTGCATAATTATTAGGCAACTTAACAAAAAACAAATATATACCCATTTCAATTATTTATTTTTACCAGTGAAACCAATATAACATCTCAACATTCACAAATATACATTTCTGACATTCAAAAACAAAACAAAAACAAATCAGTGACCAATATAGCCACCTTTCTTTGCAAGGACACTCAAAAGCCTGCCATCCATGGATTCTGTCAGTGTTTTGATCTGTTCACCATCAACATTGCATGAAGCAGCAACCACAGCCTCCCAGACACTGTTCAGAGAGGTGTACTGTTTTCCCCTCCTTGTAAATCTCACATTTGATGATGGACCACAGGTTCTCAATGGGGTTCAGATCAGGTAAACAAGGAGGCCATGTCATTAGATTTTCTTCTTTTATACCCTTTCTTGCCAGCCACGCTGTGGAGTACTTGGACGCGTGTGATGGAGCATTGTCCTGCATGAAAATCATCCATCTGGCCCATCAAGACTCACTCTCATTTCATCAGTCCATAAAACCTTAGAAAAATCAGTCTTGAGATATTTCTTGGCCCAGTCTTGACGTTTCAGCTTGTGTGTCTTGTTCAGTGGTGGTCGTCTTTCAGCCTTTCTTACCTTGGCCATGTCTCTGAGTATTGCACACCTTGTGCTTTTGGGCACTCCAGTGATGTTGCAGCTCTGAAATATGGCCAAACTAGTGGCAAGTGGCATCTTGGCAGCTGCACGCTTGACTTTTCTCAGTTCATGGGCACACGCTTCTTGACTATTTTGAATGAAACGCTTGATTGTTCGATGATCACGCTTCAGAAGCTTTGCAATTTTAAGAGTGCTGCATCCCTCTGCAAGATATCTCACTATTTTTGACTTTTCTGAGCCTGTCAAGTCCTTCTTTTGACCCATTTTGCCAAAGGAAAGGAAGTTGCCTAATAATTATGCACACCTGATATAGGTTGTTGATGTCATTAGACCACACCCCTTCTCATTACAGAGATGCACTTCACCTAATATGCTTAATTGGTAGTAGGCTTTCGAGCCTATACAGCTTGGAGTAAGACAACATGCATAAAGAGGATGATGTGGTCAAAATACTCATTTGCCTAATAATTCTGCACTCCCTGTAAAGTGCTGTAAGTCACTGGTGACTACAGAAATTTGTATTTACGCTCATTTCTGGACATCACTAGTATATCCGACTTACGGCACTTTATGAACTGCCGGCGGGGTTTATGTGATACCCCGATGTAGGAGGTGAAATTACGGGTGGTGAGGGTTTCAGCAGTTGTGCTGAAGCTTGAGCAGCATATGTAATCTCGCCCTATATCTGCACCTAGGATTTTGTATAGTTGTGCTGGGGTCTGATCTGGGCCAGGCACTTTATTCATTGCAGGTTGCCCTATTGATTTTAAGATTTCCTCTTGCGTAATAGCACTATTTAATAGAGACTATGGGGCCGATTTGTCAAGGGACGAATGACCCCTGATGTCCCTGTTTCCGCGTGAGTCTTCAGGCTCGCCGAAAACAGCAGTTATGAAGCAGCGGTCTTAAGACTGCTGCTCCTTAACTGGTCCGCTGCCTCTGAGGCTACGGACATCAATCCGCCAGATCCTATACGATCGGCTGATTGACACCCCCTGCTAGTGGTCTATTGGCCGCGAATCTGCAGGGGGCAGCATTGCACAAGCAGTTCACTCACCTGCTTGTGCAATGTTAAATGCCTATAGAGTATGCTGTCGGCATTCAGCGATGTCTCGCGGACATGATATACTACAGCGTATCATGTCCGCCAGACTTTGATAAATCGGCCCCATTGCCTCATTAGTTATTTTTGGTCTCAATGTATTTTTCCCATAGAATAACTGATGGGGAGCTTACATAAGAATTGTAGCAATTATGAAGGGTATTGGCTAATTTTACATCCCTGGCTTGCATTTTTCATTTCCTTTTAACTAGGTAGGCTTTTATTTCACGTCTTGTCACAGCCTTGAATGACTCCCACTAAACATCTCATTTGTCTCTATATGAATTATTAAAATAACAAAAGTCTCTCCAGTTTTGTTTCAACCAATTTTTAAAATGTGTATCCGACTCTAAGAAATTTGGAATTAAAACTGGGCGTTTTTATTGTTCCCCTGTCTATAAAACTGTAGGTTAAGAGAGATGATTGCATGATCCGAGATCTCAATTTCTTTAATATCTGATTTCATCTCTAATCATAACACCTTTTCTGAAATAAAAAATGTGTCAATTCTAGACATAGTTTTAAATGAGTGAGTCTCACACCAAAAGAGTTTGGCATCCGCATTTTGTATCCTCCAGATATTTTAGCCTCTTGTCTACTGTTTTTGTTTAAAGATGGTTTCAGTCTATCTAACGCTGGGTGCACCACGGGATTCAAATCTCCTGCTAGCACTACATTTTTTGTACTATATTGTAAAAGTTTTCTTTGTAGCCCTTCCCAGAAACCCCTACAATTCTATTTGGCTCATATACATTACAAATAACTACTTGTACATTTTTTGTCTCTATTTGCATTATAATATATCTTGTTCTTTATCCATATCTACTGATAATACCTTGAAGCTTACATTTTTATGAAATAGGATTATTTGTATTTAAAAGGTTTTTGACATGCTATATATGTTTATTCACTTTTTAAACATATGATTTATAATATTAGCAGCGATAGTCGATCATTAGTCATTTACAATTTCATCCACTAGATGGCGATAGCTCTATTTATATCCTATTTTATTAAAACAACAGTCTTATTTATGGTCACTGTGTTTTGCCCAGAAGATAGCAGAAGTGATAAAGTATATGCAGTATATTTAATGAAATAGGAATATGGATATTACATGTACAATATTATTGCTATTATAATTCTCCCTTTAGTTTGATTAGATGATTTTTTAAAGGTATATTTGCTGTGTTCTGAAGTGGGTGGTTGTTTTACTTATTGACTATTGTTTGTTTAAAAGTCTTTAATGTACAGCAGTACCTTGTAGAATGCTCATCTGGAAAACAAAATAACACAGTGAAACAAAGTTAGCCCCTCGCAACCAAATATCATGAGGTCTTCAGAATAAGGACATTATCCATTGTGATCTATTTTATGAATATAGATATATATTAAAAACAATTCAAATCATGCTCAATCTGATAAAGTCTTAAAGGGATGGGGTTTTTTATATGCATGGTTAAGTATTGCATTTTAAGTACTGTATCTCTATACAAAAGAGAGGTTTTAAAAAAAGGCACAGATCACAAGTTTTCAAGACAATGAGGTTTCTGCATTAAAAACATTTTAAACTTATTTCTTTTATACAGTTGGACAATTGCAGTCATCTTTAAAATCTTCATGAGTATTTTTTATCTCCTCTGCTGAGGCCATTTAGGGACAGATATAAATGTTCTTCTGCACTGATCAAGCAATCGCTGTGTATCATGTTATAGGGTGAGAATGAAATAATCTTGCATGATCTGCTCCAGTCTCATTAATGGCAGTTAACAAAAGAATGCAGTTGAGTTAGAGATGTGAAACACATTTTTTTCTTTCCCGATTTAATATATCAATATTACAAATAGCACTGAAAGATTTTGCACGTTTGCAGATCTGATGTTAAGTGTTGATGCATGAAAATATGCTTTACAAAACACATCAAATTATATTAAAATAATGTACTTCTCACACATACTGTACATATTAAATGTAAAATAAAGGTTTATTATTAAAAAATATATGTTTTAACAGTGGTTTAAAGGGATATGTATATGACAAGATAGGGGACTTGGAAAGGTTCAAAGGTGTATGTATACAGGGAGTGCAGAATTATTAGGCAAATGAGTATTTTGACCACATCATCCTCTTTATGCATGTTGTCTTACTCCAAGCTGTATAGGCTCGAAAGCCTACTACCAATTAAGCATATTAGGTGATGTGCATCTCTGAAATGAGAAGGGGTGTGGTCTAATGACATCAACACCCTATATCAGGTGTGCATAATTATTAGGCAACTTCCTTTCCTTTGGCAAAATGGGTCAAAAGAAGGACTTGACTGGCTCAGAAAAGTCAAAAATAGTGAGATATCTTGCAGAGGGATGCAGCACTCTTAAAATTGCAAAGCTTCTGAAGCGTGATCATCGAACAATCAACCGTTTCATTCAAAATAGTCAACAGGGTCGCAAGAAGCGTGTGGAAAAACCAAGGCACAAAATAACTGCCCATGAACTGAGAAAAGTCAAGCGTGCAGCTGCCAAGATGCCACTTGCCACCAGTTTGGCCAGTTTCAGAGCTGCAACATCACTGGAGTGCCCAAAAGCACAAGGTGTGCAATACTCAGAGACATGGCCAAGGTAAGAAAGGCTGAAAGACGACCACCACTGAACAGGACACACAAGCTGAAACGTCAAGACTGGGCCAAGAAATATCTCAAGACTGATTTTTCTAAGGTTTTATGGACTGATGAAATGAGAGTGAGTCTTGATGGGCCAGATGGATGGGCCCGTGGCTGGATTGGTAAAGGGCAGAGAGCTCCAGTCCGACTCAGACGCCAGCAAGGTGGAGGTGGAGTACTGGTTTGGGCTAGTATCATCAAAGATGAGCTTGTGGGGCCTTTTCGGGTTGAAGATGGAGTCAAGCTCAACTCCCAGTCCTACTGCCAGTTTCTGGAAGACACCTTGTTCAAGCAGTGGTACAGGAAGAAGTCTGCATCCTTCAAGAAAAACATGATTTTCATGCAGGACAATGCTCCATCACACGCGTCCAAGTACTCCACAACGTGGCTGGCAAGAAAGGGTATAAAAGAAGAAAATCTAATGACATGGCCTCCTTGTTCACCTGATCTGAACCCCATTGAGATTCTGTGGTCCATCATCAAATGTGAGATTTACAAGGAGGCAAAACAGTACACCTCTCTGAACAGTGTCTGGGAGGCTGTGGTTGCTGCTGCACGCAATGTTGATGGTGAACAGATCAAAACACTGACAGAATCCATGGATGGCAGGCTTTTGAGTGTCCTTGCAAAGAAAGGTGGCTATATTGGTCACTGATTTGTTTTTGTTTTGTTTTTGAATGTCAGAAATGTATATTTGTGAATGTTGAAATGTTATATTGGTTTCACTGGTAAAAATAAATAATTGAAATGGGTATATATTTGTTTTTTGTTAAGTTGCCTAATAATTATGCACAGTAATGGTCACCTGCACACACAGATATCCCCCTAAAATAGCTATAACTAAAAACAAACTAAAAACTACTTCCAAAACTATTCAGCTTTGATATTAATTAGTTTTTTGGGTTCATTGAGAACATGGTTGTAGTTCAATAATAAAATCCTCAAAAATACAACTTGCCTAATAATTCTGCACTCCCTGTATATGTGTGTGTGTGTACATATGCATGTGTGTGTGTATATATATATATATATATATATATATATATATATATATATATATATATATATATATATATATATATGTGTGTGTGTGTACACACACATATTTAAGGCCAGGTATGTAGCTGCCCAACTCCCTCACCCCCCATCCACTCAGATCCCCTCTCCCTCATCCCCCCTCCCTCCTTTCCCTTACCTGCTGCACTCAACATTTTTTTTTCTGCAGCGCATCGGTCTCACCCCATTTCACCCCCCTCCAGGGCCAGATAATGTGTCCATCAGTAACAGTACATTGCCTGTTGCTGTTCCTTCAACATCTAATGTACAAGATATACCTGTGAATTTAAAATAATTTATTGCTGAAACTAGTCCTCTTGATATTAAAACTAGTAAACGTTTAAATTCTGTTTATAAACATCCTGTGGTTACTCTAGAGGTTTTTCCAGTTCCTGATGCTATTTCTGATTTGATTTCCAAGGAATGGAATAGGCCTGGTACTTCTTTTATTCCTTCTTCAAGGTTTAAAAATTGTATCCTTTGCCAGCAGTTAAATTGGAGTTTTGGGGCTATCTCTACTCTTGCTAAACGTATTACTGTTCCTATGGAAGATAGTACTTCTTTTAAGGATCCTTTAGATAGCAAACTTGAATCTTATCTAAGGAAAGCCTATTTAGATTCGGGTCATCTTCTCAGGCCTGCAATTTCTTTATAGTGCAAGAAAATTCAGACAGTCCGTAGTTAAAACTTAGTATTTATTTGGGGGGGGCGGAGCGTAGCCGTGCAGGAACATGGCTGCACTTTAACTTTGCTCCGTAACATATTCTCACACACAGGTTCCATTATGGTGATTTGAAGGGCAGCAATAACCTAAAAAAGCATCTAGAGACTCTTGTGCCATAAACCTAACTGTCCGGTGACCGGACCAAACGCTTACCAGCTGAAGAACCGCTGAACTTAAACAACGCACTACCGCACCTATACTCACTCGGCTGGAAGCTCCGCACTGCAAGAGGCACGCTTGTGCCCTGGGTCCAACTTCGGTTCAGCAGCGGGGAGCTGGTAACCCACACTGGTAGACCGCAGCAGTGAATGCCGGACCTGATTCTCAGATAGCCGAACGAAACGCCACATACAGCCGCACGCCATTACAGCTCCCACGTGGCGCGGCCCCACCGGATAAACAAGGTAACACGCAGATACACCTCAGACTACAGCCCAATCCACTGAACACATATACAAGGCAGAACGACCTAAACATTAACATCGGATCGCAGTCTGAGACCGGCCTTAAGGTACCTATCTAACTATACCAAACCAGAGACTGAGGCCTACAGACTTAAACCGCTCTCCTTAGACAGATCACAGCCGCCATCAAAGATAGCACCCTACCTATTTAATGAACTGGTGCTACATAACATTAGGGAACCCTCTCCTTATAAACACCAGTATCTGAAAACTAGCTGCTGGCGAAGGGATAACTCTGTTATATCAATGGCAGCAAGACAGAAACCCAAAGTGGACAAAAAATCATCCACAACAGCTACTGCCACCATGTCCTCCTTCTTTCACAAACAGGAGATTGACGCTCTTGACAGTACCAAAGATTTACCACCAACGGACTCACATTTCTCACAGGAGCAAGAATCCATACCACAGTCGCAACAACTTAGTCTGATACAAAAAACTATTTCACAACTACCCTCTAAGTCTGACCTGGCAGACCTAAAATCATTCATCAAAACAGAAATGTCCTCCCTAAAAAAGAACATCAACGAACTGGGGACAAGAATAGAGACCCTAGAGGAGGGTCAAGACACCTTAAACACTATGGTTTCCGATGCCAATCATCAAATGGTGAGACAAGACATCACAATGCAAGCACTTCAACTTAAAATTGAAGACTTGGATAACAGGAGCCGTAGGAGCAATTTGAGGATAAGAGGGGTTCCAGAAGAAGTGACACAGGATAACCTTGTCTCATACTTGCTACAACTTTTTGAGTACATTGTCCCTTCCCTCAAACTCTCTGAAGCCTCTATGGAACGCGCACACAGAGCGTTGAGACCCATACCAAAACCCCCCAATCCACCAAGAGATATAATCATTAAATTCACCACCTACTTAGACAAGGAGGCAATATGGAAGCAAGTTAGGCTACAAAGAGAAATTAAATTCCAGACCTACAGTATACAAATCTTTCAGGACATTAGCCCCTCAACAATTGAGAGAAGAAAGGGAATAAGATTCATTACCCAAGTCCTGCAAGAGAGGCGAATGAAGTACAGATGGGGATACCCCTTCAGCCTTATAGTACAACAAGAAGGCAAGACTCATATCTACAAAGAACCTGATGACCTAGATGCTTTCTCAAAGGGCCTAAACATCTCCTTTCCACAACCACTTCTTAAAGATCTGGATGCACCTTCTTCAAGTGACCAGTCGAACCCCAAGCCACAACGCTCACAATGGTATCAAGCTAACAAAAAGAAAAAGATAGATACCACTGCACCCTAGTCTCATGCACAAATTTGATGCAATAAGTACCCTGACACCCTGAAGAATATCGAGCTCGGACCGAAATGGACCTTGTTTCCCAGGAACTGATAAGTATATTGCTGAAAAGCTAACTGACCTAAAGGGAAATGTACCCTGGGACCTATTTGGAACTGATCTGATTTGGGGTGGGAATAGAACCATTAAAGTTATTATTTTCTAGTTAGACCTAGCTATTCTCCTCCCCCCTTACCCTCTCCTGCTCGGTGTCTGCATCACACTAACATAAGACCGATGCTGTTTAGAAATGCAGGCTTAAAACTAACCTATTACACCCACGGTGACTGTGATCAGACACTGAACATGATGCACTACCTGAGAGGTTTGGGGATGAAGATGAGATGGCTTAACGTTGTTGATTTGAAGTTGATATTACCATGGTTAAAATGTTTAATTATTTTATATATGATCCTGACCTCTCTCATGTTGGACATTTCAGTTATCCCCTTTTACTGAGTGATGTACTCTGAATGTATCCATATTTCTAGCTCTCTTTCTATAACTGACATGTATATCCATAGCTATAACCCCTATAGTAAATGACGATAAGAGAATTTAGAATCATGCTAAAAGTGTATAATACCCTATTGTTCTTTTAGAGGAACCTAGTGATAGATGAGAAATGATACCCCCCTTTATCCAACTACTGTTAATGTTGGTTCTTCCTGAATATTTGACCCCACTGTTTATGTTATTTTATATTTGTGTTTTAAATTTGTTTTTTGAAGTTAATACATTATCACGTGGCCTGATGTTTAGGCCACGTAAGGGCGCTCCCGGCCCGTCCTGCACCCAGACTCACAAACGCTCAACATCACAGATAGACATTTTAATAACCTCACGACCTACGTCAGACATCCATAAACTTGATAATGGCTAATAATAGAAGACAACCCCATTCCGGTAATAACTTAAAAATATACTCAATTAACGCAAAAGGACTAAATATACCCTGTAAGAGAACGCTAGCCTCTAAAGATTTCCATAGGCAGGGAGCAGACCTTGTCTTCTTACAGGAGACCCATTTTCGTAAAGGAAAAGAACCTACCACCTTCGCACGCACGTTTGGCACATGCTTTTGGGCATCACACTGCCACAATAAAAAACAAGGGGTGGGAATCCTTATTAAGAAAAATATACCCTTTACACCACTACAAACTCTTAGAGATAGAGAAGGCAGATACCTCCTACTAACTGGTCTTCTCTACGGGAAACCTGTAACATTAGTTTCAATGTATGCCCCTAACACAGCACAACACTCCTTCATGAAGAAAATTAAAAACCTAATTCTAGACCATCAAAAGGGAACACTCATAATGTGTGGAGACTTAAACACAGCACTTAACCCCAGCCTAGACTGCTCATCTCGATACTCCTCCACATCACCTTCACAAATCTCAAAAATTAAGTCGCATCTCGAGAAAATTGTAGCACATGACGTATGGAGAACCTTACACCCTCAGACTAGAGACTACACATATTATTCTTACCCACATGAGATCTATACGAGAATAGATTATGTGTTTGCAGATGTTGGAGGCCTATCACTATTTAACTCGGCCACAATCTCTCCGATCACATGGTCTGACCATGCCTCTATGATATGTACAATGACATGGCCCTCTAAACCTATAAGAGATTTTGTCTGGCGACTTGATGAACATTTATTAACAGAAACTGATGTGCTCACCAAACTGACAACCACTCTTACGGAATACTTTGAACATAATACTCAACCTGAGACAAGCATGCACACCCTCTGGGAAGCACACAAGAGTGTCATTAGGGGAGAACTAATGGCCATTAAGGCACAACATAATAAAGCACAAAGAGAGCTCACGATCTCTCTAGTCTCACAAATAGAGCAGATGGAAAACTTGCATAAAAAAAACCCGACTGACAAAAATCTACTCGCAGAAATTACTGAACACAAACAAAAACTAGCCTCACATCTTGACAAGACACACAAGCGACAGGCACTCTACTCCCAACAAAAACACTATGAGGGTTGGAACAAATCAGGCAGACTACTAGCCAGGTACCTCAAACAGAAGGCATACCAGAGGTACATTATGCAGATTAAAGACAAAAAGAACGTCTCCCATTTCTCCACCCAATCCATATCCAATACATTCAGAAACTTTTTCCAAAAGTTATACAATATACAACCCGCCAACCCCAGAAACTTGAACCACAATTTAACTAGATCACAACTAATAGAGGAATATCTTAGCAGACTTAACTTACCACATATTAACGAAATACAAAAAGAACAATTAGAGAACCCCATCTCACTAGCTGAGCTCCAGGTAGCTATGAAACACCTACCCACAGGGAAAGCACCTGGACCAGACGGCTTTAGCCACAAATATTATACCACTTTCCAAGAGATCCTGAATCCATATATGGTACAATACTTCCAATCTATAGACGAGAATAAATCATTCCCTGACACCGCACTGGTAGCCCATATAACATTAATCCCTAAACCTAACAAACCCCAAGATTTACCTAATAATTATCGCCCCATATCGTTACTGAACACGGACATAAAAATTTTTGCACGGATACTGGCTCATAGATTAAACGGAATCCTACCCGACCTGATCCATTTGGACCAGGTCGGCTTTGTGCCAGGAAGAGAGGCGAAAGACAACACGGTCAGGGCCTTAAATTTAATACATCATGCTAAACACAACAACATCCCCTCTGTCCTTTTGTCCACAGACGCGGAAAAGGCCTTTGACCGTGTTGCCTGGGACTTCATGCGAGCCACACTGACCCATATGGGCCTAGGCACAAAGATCCTTACCAGGATCTTCTCCCTATACTCCCAGCCCACCGCGAGAATACTAGTAAATGGTACTCTTTCCCCTCCATTTCAAATTAATAACGGAACACGCCAGGGATGCCCCTTATCCCCACTCCTATTCGCCTGTGTGATTGAAACATTGGCAACCAGGATCAGACAAAACCCCCTGATAACAGGAATTACAATTAAGGAACAGAAATATGTTCTGTCTCTGTTTGCCGATGACATGTTATTCACACTCACCGACCCCGAACGCTCAATTCCTCACTTATTAAACGAATTTAATTCCTTCAAATCCCTGTCCAATTTCGCAATAAACATGTCCAAATCAGAAATATTAAACATAAATATGTCAGGCCCCTCACTACTAGCCACACAAGAGATTTCCCCGTTCACCTGGTGCACTCATTCATTGAAATACTTGGGAGTACATTTGACCTCCTCACTAGAAGATATCTTCCACCTTAACTATATACCTGCTAAACACAATATAATACGTGATCTCTCATCGTGGGGATCTAAAAAGCTATCATGGTTAGGCCGTATCGACACGATTAAAATGAATATATTCCCACGTATCTTATACCTACTTCAGACCTTACCAATACCCCTTCCCAAAACATACCTCCCGTCCCTCCAGAAAGCATTCAGCGACTTCATTTGGCGCCGTAGACCGCCCAGAATTAGTAAACAAACAATGCAAACTTCAAAAACACAAGGAGGCCTGGGAGTTCCAAACCTAGCAGCTTATCGCCAAGCTATCTTTATGCAACGCCTAGTGGATTGGAACATCCATTTCAACCATAAAAGATGGGTACCACTAGAACACTTAATAATGAATAAGCCGCACCTGGGAAGGTTATGTTGGAGCAGCCCACATCTATTCAAATTAATTAGAACAGACAACCCAATGATACAGGAGACCCTTAAGGTTTGGGAACATACAATTAACACAACACACTACATCTCCTCCATACCCTCACCTATGACATCCCTAATTGAAAACGGGGAATTCACGGTAAGGCCCTTCACCACACAATCCACCACAACAACTCTGAACAGAGACCTCGCAGTATATACACTAACTGAAAATGAATCCTTACTATCACAAAATGAATTAGTAAAAAAGGGACTAAACTGTTTCGCTGACTGGTTCACTTACAGACAGACTGCCCACTTTATCACCACACACCCAGAATATGGGAACATGGTCAGACCTCTAACCTCCTTTGAATCCCTGTGCACTCGCTCTCCTCCCCTGAGACATACATTGTCCATCATCTATAAGATCTTAACTCACACACCCCCAGGGCAAACTCCCCCCTATATAGAAAGCTGGGAAAGAGATCTAGGTGTCATTATACTACCCCAAACAAGTAAACTGATATTCCAAGCTACAAAGAAATCTTCAATCTCATCCTCCATTCTGGAGGTCAATTTTAAACTTTTGCATAGGTGGTATCTCACTCCGAAAAAACTACACCGCCTTTTTAGATCTCAAAGCAATAGATGCTGGCGATGCGGCCATGTAAATAGTGACACTGCCCATATGTGGTGGTGGTGCAATAGTATTCAAAACTTGTGGAGGAAAGTCATCTCCGAGATAGAAATTATACTGAATACCCAATTGCCACTTGACCCCCTGATATGGCTTCTGCACAAACCCCCCTCCACTCTCAAATATAAACCATACATACACTTGTTTAAAATTATGACTAACGGAATTAAAGTCTTGATAGCCAAAAATTGGAGAAGTAGAGAAATTCCATCAGTTACCATGTGGGTTAAAAAAGTTTCAGAACTTATAAAATTAGAGGAGTATTACTTCCTTAAAAATGATAAAATGGACTCCTACGCAGAGTTCTCTCATTTGTGGACCACCTACGTCCAAAACGAACGCAAGTAAATCGAGTCAAACTACTAAGTCTAAAATACAGTCACAAGCGTAACATACAAAATCATAACTTACTGGTAATGGGAATTCATACAATTCGATATCAACTACACAAACATCTGGGGCATGGGCGGACCGGGAGCCCTCACTCTTTTCTTCCTACTTATTATATGTTCTCCTCCTTTTTTCTTTTTCTTTCTCTTTCTCTCTTTTATTTTATCCTTCCTTCTTTCCTTCCCCTCTCCTTCCTTGACTAATTATTTCACTATATATGTGAATAAATATCATATCAGTCTTACATACTATCCATAAAACCCACAGTTTATATTGTAAATGGAAAACTGGAGCTGCGCCTCCACCCCCTTGTATCTTTATTTTATATGCACAATAAAAACTGTTTTAAAAAAAAAAAAAAAAAAAAAAAAAAAAAAAAAAAAACTTAGTATTTATTTGAATTCATTAAAAATATACAGGAACAAGCTAGTAAGTAGAGGAGGTGTAAACCTAAACTGGCTTACGCGTTTCGGCGTTTGCCGTAATCATAGCCATTGATTTAGGGTGGCTCTCTAATCTTAAGTAGCACATGTTAAAATCTGATTGGTTGCTAGTAAATTAGTAAAAGAAACCGTAATACACCTACTCATAAACATGTAACCATTCTTTTTTTGCAAGACCAAATTAAACATGATATCCTATACAAAGTTAGACATGTGATATTATTCACTTGATATTCGAGAAAACATATGGACTAAACTAAATAATATAAAATATTAACATACATTATAAAATGTTGACAAACATAGTAATGTAAAGTTTTAGCTCCACAGAATGTTGATATATAGGAATAAAATGAAATGAAAACCACAGTACAAAGTCAGCAATAGTCTATGTGTATCCAAACGGTCACACACAATATCAGCAATGTAGATAGCCCATAGGAATTAAGGTAATTAAAGTAACCTCACAATCTAATGTTTAATACTATCATAGAGTCAAAGATACACATAACTCACTTATACCAAACCAAAAATACATCTAACCTAAATATCGGTATATTCAAATATATATAATTACCAAGAAGCCGCTAATATGAAAATATATGCTAAGCGTATGGGAATTATTGGAGGTACAATATGTAACATGTGTATATTTTTCTTTCATGTAATTAGCAAGAGTCCATGAGCTAGTGACGTATGGGATATACATTCCTACCAGGAGGGGCAAAGTTTCCCAAACCTTAAAATGCCTATAAATACACCCCTCACCACACCCACAATTCAGTTTTACAAACTTTGCCTCCTATGGAGGTGGTGAAGTAAGTTTGTGCTAGATTCTACGTTGATATGCGCTCCGCAGCAGGTTGGAGTCCGGTTTTCCTCTCAGCGTGCAGTGAATGTCAGAGGGATGTGAGGAGAGTATTGCCTGTTTGAATTCAATGATCTCCTTCTACGGGGTCTATTTCATAGGTTCTCTGTTATCGGTCGTAGAGATTCATCTCTTACCTCCCTTTTCAGATCGACGATATACTCTTATAAATATACCATTACCTCTGCTGATTTTCGTTTCAGTACTGGTTTGGCTTTCTACAAACATGTAGATGAGTGTCCTGGGGTAAGTAAGTCTTATTTTCTGTGACACTCTAAGCTATGGTTGGGCACTTTATTTATAAAGTTCTAAATATATGTATTCAAACATTTATTTGCCTTGACTCAGGATGTTCAACATTCCTTATTTTCAGACAGTCAGTTTCATATTTGGGATAATGCATTTGAATCAAATATTTTTCTTACCTTAAAGATTTGACTTTTTTCCCTGTGGGCTGTTAGGCTCGCGGGGGCTGAAAAAGCTTCATTTTATTGCGTCATTTTTTGCGCTGACTTTTTTGGCGCAAAAAATCTTTTCTGTTTCCGGCGTCATACGTGTCGCCGGAAGTTGCGTCATTTTTGACGTTCTTTTGCGCCAAAAAATGTCGGCGTTCCGGACGTGGCGTCATTTTTGCCGCCAAAAGCATTTAGGCGCCAAATAATGTGGGCGTCTTATTTGGCGCTAAAAAAATATGGGCGTCGCTTTTGTCTCCACATTATTTAAGTCTCATTATTTATTGCTTCTGGTTGCTAGAAGCTTGTTCACTGGCATTTTTTCCCATTCCTGAAACTGTCATTTAAAGATTTTGATCAATTTTGCTTTATATGTTGTTTTTTCTCTTACATATTGCAAGATGTCTCACGTTGCATCTGAGTCAGAAGATACTTCAGGAAAATCGCTGTCTGGTGCTGGAACTACCAAAGCTAAGTGTATCTGCTGTAAACTTTTGGTAGCTATTCCTCCAGCTGTTGTTTGTATTAATTGTCATGACAAACTCGTTAATGCAGATAATATTTCCTTTAGTAATGTACCATTACCTGTTGCAGTTCCATCAACATCTAATGTTCAGAATGTTCCTGATAACATAAGAGATTTTGTTTCTGAATCCATCAAGAAGGCTATGTCTGTTATTCCTCCTTCTAGTAAACATAAAAAATCTTTTAAAACTTCTCTTTATACAGATGAATTTTTAAATGAACATCATCATTCTGATTCTAATGACTCTTCTGGTTCAGAGGATTCTGTCTCAGAGATTGATGCTGATAAATCTTCATATTTATTTAAAATGGAATTTATTCGTTCTTTACTTAAAGAAGTACTAATTGCTTTAGAAATTGAGGATTCTGGTCCTCTTGATACTAAGTCTAAACGTTTAGATAAGGTCTTTAAATCTCCTGTGGTTATTCCAGAAGTTTTTCCTGTTCCTGGTGCTATTTCTGAAGTAATTTCCAGAGAATGGAATAATTTGGGTAATTCATTTACTCCTTCTAAACGTTTTAAGCAATTATATCCTGTGCCGTCTGACAGATTAGAATTTTGGGACAAAATCCCTAAAGTTTATGGGGCTATTTCTACCCTTGCTAGACGTACTACTATTCCTACGTCAGATGGTACTTCCTTTAAGGATCCTTTAGATAGGAAAATTGAATCCTTTCTAAGAAAAGCTTATCTGTGTTCAGGTAATCTTCTTAGACCTGCTATATCATTGGCTGATGTTGCTGCAGCTTCAACTTTTTGGTTGGAAACTTTAGCGCAACAAGTAACAGATCATGATTCTCATAATATTCTTCTTCTTCTTCAACATGCTAATAATTTTATCTGTGATGCCATTTTTGATATTATCAGAGTTGATGTCAGGTTTATGTCTCTAGCTATTTTAGCTAGAAGAGCTTTATGGCTTAAGACTTGGAATGCTGATATGTCTTCTAAATCAACTCTACTTTCCATTTCTTTCCAGGGTAACAAATTATTTGGTTCTCAGTTGGATTCTATTATCTCAACTGTTACTGGTGGGAAAGGAACTTTTTTACCACAGGATAAAAAATCTAAGGGTAAAAACAGGGCTAATAATCGTTTTCGTTCCTTTCGTTTCAACAAAGAACAAAAGCCTGATCCTTCATCCTCAGGAGCAGTTTCAGTTTGGAAACCATCTCCAGTCTGGAATAAATCCAAGCCTTCTAGAAAAGCAAAGCCAGCTTCTAAGTCCACATGAAGGTGCGGCCCTCATTCCAGCTCAGCTGGTAGGGGGCAGGTTACGTTTTTTCAAAGAAATTTGGATCAATTCTGTTCACAATCTTTGGATTCAGAACATTGTTTCAGAAGGGTACAGAATTGGTTTCAAGATAAGACCTCCTGCAAAGAGATTTTTTCTTTCCCGTGTCCCAGTAAATCCAGTGAAAGCTCAAGCATTTCTGAAATGTGTTTCAGATCTAGAGTTGGCTGGAGTAATTATGCCAGTTCCAGTTCTGGAACAGGGGATGGGGTTTTATTCAAATCTCTTCATTGTACCAAAGAAGGAGAATTCCTTCAGACCAGTTCTGGATCTAAAAATATTGAATCGTTATGTAAGGATACCAACGTTCAAAATGGTAACTGTAAGGACTATCTTGCCTTTTGTTCAGCAAGGGCATTATATGTCCACAATAGATTTACAGGATGAATATCTGCATATTCCGATTCATCCAGATCATTATCAGTTCCTGAGATTCTCTTTTCTGTTCAAGCATTACCAGTTTGTGGCTCTGCCGTTCGGCCTAGCTACAGCTCCAAGAATTTTTACAAAGGTTCTCGGTGCCCTTCTGTCTGTAATCAGAGAACAGGGTATTGTGGTATTTCCTTATTTGGACTATATCTTGGTACTTGCTCAGTCTTTACATTTAGCAGAATCTCATACGAATCGACTTGTGTTGTTTCTTCAAGATCATGGTTGGAGGATCAATTCACTAAAAAGTTAATTGATTCCTCAGACAAGGGTAACCTTTCTGGGTTTCCAGATAGCTTCAGTGTCCATGACTCTGTCTTTGACAGACAAGAGACGTCTAAAATTGATTTCAGCTTGTCGAAACCTTCAGTCTCAATCATTCCCTTCGGTAGCCTTATGCATGGAAATTCTAGGTCTTATGACTGCTGCATCGGACGCGATCCCCTTTGCTCGTTTTCACATGCGACCTCTTCAGCTCTGTATGCTGAATCAATGGTGCAGGGATTACACAAAGATATCTCAATTAATATCTTTAAAGCCGATTGTACGACACTCTCTAACGTGGTGGACAGATCACCATCGTTTAATTCAGGGGGCTTCTTTTGTTCTTCCGACCTGGACTGTAATTTCAACAGATGCAAGTCTCACAGGTTGGGGAGCTGTGTGGGGATCTCTGACGGCACAAGGAGTTTGGGAATCTCAGGAGGTGAGATTACCGATCAATATTTTGGAACTCCGTGCAATTTTCAGAGCTCTTCAGTCTTGGCCTCTTCTGAAGAGAGAATCGTTCATTTGTTTTCAGACAGACAATGTCACAACTGTGGCATACATCAATCATCAAGGAGGGACTCACAGTCCTCTGGCTATGAAAGAAGTATCTCGAATTCTGGTTTGGGCGGAATCCAGCTCCTGTCTAATCTCTGCGGTTCATATCCCAGGTATAGACAATTGGGAAGCGGATTATCTCAGTCGCCAAACGTTGCATCCGGGCGAATGGTCTCTTCACCCAGAGGTATTTCTTCAGATTGTTCAAATGTGGGAGCTTCCAGAAATAAATCTGATGGCGTCTCATCTAAACAAGAAACTTCCCAGGTATCTGTCCAGATCCCGGGATCCTCAGGCGGAAGCAGTGGATGCATTATCACTTCCTTGGAAGTATCATCCTGCCTATATCTTTCCGCCTCTAGTTCTTCTTCCAAGAGTAATCTCCAAGATTCTGAAGGAATTCTCGTTTGTTCTGCTGGTAGCTCCGGCATGGCCTCACAGGTTTTGGTATGCGGATCTTGTCCGGATGGCCTCTTGCCATCCGTGGACTCTTCCGCTAAGACCAGACCTTCTGTCTGTCTTTTTTCCATCAGGATCTCAAATCCTTAAATTTAAAGGTATGGAGATTGAACGCTTGATTCTTGGTCAAAGAGGTTTCTCTGACTCTGTGATTAATACTATGTTACAGGCTCGTATATCTGTATCCAGAGAGATATATTATAGAGTCTGGAAGACTTATATTTCTTGGTGTCTTTCTCATCATTTTTCTTGGCATTCTTTTAGAATTCCGAGAATTTTACAGTTTCTTCAGGATGGTTTAGATAAAGGTTTATCCGCAAGTTCTTTGAAAGGACAAATCTCTGCTCTTTCTGTTCTTTTTCACAGAAAGATTGCTAATCTTCCTGATATTCATTGTTTTGTACAAGCTTTGGTTCGTATAAAACCTGTCATTAAGTCAATTTCTCCTCCTTGGAGTTTGAATTTGGTTCTGGGGGCTCTTCAAGCTCCTCCGTTTGAACCTATGCATTCATTGGACATTAACTTACTTTCTTGGAAAGTTTTGTTCCTTTTGGCGATCTCTTCTGCCAGAAGAGTCTCTGAATTATCTGCTCTTTCTTGTGAGTCTCCTTTTCTGATTTTTCATCAGGATAAGGCGGTGTTGCGAACTTCTTTTGAATTTTTACCTAAGGTCGTGAATTCCAACAACATTAGTAGAGAAATTGTGGTTCCTTCATTATGTCCTAATCCTAAGAATTCTAAGGAGAAATCGTTGCATTCTTTGGATGTTGTTAGAGCTTTGAAATATTATGTTGAAGCTACTAAGTTTTTCCAAAAGACTTCTAGTCTATTTGTTATCTTTTCCGGTTCTAGAAAAGGCCAGAAAGCTTCTGCCATTTCTTTGGCATCTTGGTTGAAATCTTTAATTCATCATGCCTATGTCGAGTCGGGTAAAACTCCGCCTCAAAGGATTACAGCTCATTCTACTAGGTCAGTTTCTACTTCCTGGGCGTTTAGGAATGAAGCTTCGGTTGATCAGATTTGCAAAGCAGCAACTTGGTCCTCTTTGCATACTTTTACTAAATTCTACCATTTTGATGTATTTTCTTCTTCTGAAGCAGTTTTTGGTAGAAAAGTACTTCAGGCAGCGGTTTCAGTTTGAATCTTCTGTTTATGTTTTTCATTAAACTTTATTTTGGGTGTGGATTATTTTCAGCAGGAATTGGCTGTCTTTATTTTATCCCTCCCTCTCTAGTGACTCTTGCGTGGAAAGATCCACATCTTGGGTAGTCATTATCCCATAGGTCACTAGCTCATGGACTCTTGCTAAATACATGAAAGAAAACATAATTTATGTAAGAACTTACCTGATAAATTCATTTCTTTCATATTAGCAAGAGTCCATGAGGCCCGCCCTTTTTTGTGGTGGTTATGATTTTTTTGTATAAAGCACAATTATTCCAATTCCTTATTTTATTTGCTTTCGCACTTTTTTCTTATCACCCCACTTCTTGGCTATTCGTTAAACTGAATTGTGGGTGTGGTGAGGGGTGTATTTATAGGCATTTTAAGGTTTGGGAAACTTTGCCCCTCCTGGTAGGAATGTATATCCCATACGTCACTAGCTCATGGACTCTTGCTAATATGTAAGAAATGAATTTATCAGGTAAGTTCTTACATAAATTATGTTTTTTTATATTGTATATAGCTATATCTACTTGCATTGTATCGTGTGTAATATTTCAGTCGTGGATTCGAGGAGGAACATAACTATTGAAATGTGGCCATAGAAGTAACCATAATGTTGGTAAAATATAACACCATATACATCATGCATATTAATAATTCTAGACAAAGTGGGGAGAAGTACTGGATATCAATAAGTATATAAATATGTGGGATCCTCATTCCCAAAAATTTATAAGGTCATATTTGGAATTTAGACCTTTAGAAATTCTAGTTTCCAACTTGAAGATCCAGTACATCTCCCTCTTTGCCAGAATTTTGTCTTTATCTCCTCCTCTTTTAGGTAACACTACCTTTTCAATAATGCACCATCTGAGGGAGTTAATGCTTTTATTATGTTGTGTTGCAAAGTGTTGAACCAATGGTGTAGCTGATTTACCTAGTGTAAGAGTGGACAAGTGTTCTCTAATTCTAGAATTCGCATCCCTGCCTGTGAGACCTACATACTGTTTCTGGCATAAGATGCTGTCAGGTAGCAAGGAGGAAAAGTTCTTTAAAGAGTGGATCTCAACTGCAGACCGTAATTTTAGGTAGTAATACAAGGAGATTTTAGAGCTGACTCCTGCTATCTTGTTACAGGAGTATGATGAAAACCCAAAGGCTGTAGTAGGCAGTAATATGTCAGCTTGATAATGAAAGTCAGTGGTTGCCGTATATAAGATGCATAAAGAAAGCAAAGTCACTTTACTCCATAAACAGTACTGTTTAAATAGATATCAGGAGTTGTGGGTAGTAAACTTGAGTAATCAAACAGTTGTAGAGAGTGAGAGGCAGTCGTAAATCAGCTTAACAATACTGTCCGGTTGAACAGTGTAGGGAGAAGTGCTCCGTAGCTGCAGCAGCAGCGGTTGTGAGGGCGTGTGCGGAATATCCAATCAGCACGCTGAATCCGCTGACAGGCTGAGAACACGCTGTGTACACAGAAGCTGCAAACAACAGGAGCGGTAAAGTTAAGTAAACGTTGGAAGCCTGACAAGCGGTTAGAAAGCTCAGTAGGTCAGTGAGACGGTTTTAGCTGAACAGGCTTGAGAGGAAAACTGACTTTGTGATGAAAGGAAGGTAACAGAATATCGCCACAACATGCAATAAGAGCTTGCTCCGGAGATTTGATAGGTACAAATAGCTGGATAAGGTAATTGCTTGCGATGTTTTAGCACAACAGAATCCGTAACAAGAAATGTTCAATAATTGTAATCCAATAGCTTTGAAAGTATAGATTTTAGCCACGAGTAAGAGAGCTGTATCCAGGTAACTTGGTCAGAACTCTAACTAAATTAATTGGCAGGTGGATGGGGGAGGAGTAGCCTTATATAGAATCTGCTTAAAGGTACAACCTGACTGACAAGTACCTGACAGATCCCCCCCTCAAAGGTGCTGCACTGCAGTACCAGCATGTGGCCTATCCGGATGATCCCTATGGAATCGGGCGACGAGGCGAGTGGCGTTGACATTGCCAACAGGTTCCCAAGAATCCTCATCCGATGAACATCCCTTCCATCTTATTAAGTACTGCAGCTGCCCTCGAAATAACCTGGAATTCAGTATAGAAGAGATTTCATAGACATTCTCCTCAACCACCACGGGAGAGGTCGTGTGACCAGATGACTGTTGTCTAGTAGGGAGGTAGGGCTTCAAAAGAGAGACATGGAATGTAGGGTGTACAGGAATCTCCGCAGGAAGATCCAAAGTGACAGCATTTTCGTTTATGACTTTGATTATTTCGTAGGGTCCTATGAAAAGTTGTGAGAACTTTTTCGACGGAGTCTTCAGCTTTAAGTGTTTCGTTGAGAGCCATACTCTATCACCTAAGCGATAAACAGGGGGTTTCCTTCTTTTTGAATCATAATACTGCTTATGTTTTTGTTGAGCCAGATGGATGTTCTCCTTGAGGAATTCGACGATCTCAGATAGTGTTCTGGAAGTATCATCTACTTGAGGTGATGAGGAGTTAAGATGTGGATATAGATGGAATGTTGGGTGGTATCCGTAATTAGCATAGAATGGAGAGCACTTAATAGAAGAGTTTAAGGTGTTGTTGTATGCATATTCTGCCATGTATATATTGTTTTCCCAATCGTCCTGTTGGTGGGAGCAATAACAACGTATGTATTGCTCTATCCATTGATTAATTCTCTCCGTTTGGCCATTCGTCTGTGGGTGGAAAGCAGTACTATAACGATGGTCAATCTTTAAAACGGAGCAGAGATGTTTCCAACACCTGGACGTAAATTGCGAGCCCCTGTCCGACACTATGACTGAAGGTAAGCCGTGTAGTCGCACAACATGTTTTAGGAAGAGAGCTGCGGTTTCGGTAGCCGTGGGAATTTTATGATGAGGGATGAAGTGGGCCATTTTAGTGAGATAATCAACCACGACCATGATGGTGTTAAAATGGTTTGATGAAGGAAATTCTACAATGAAATCCATCCCAACGGTGTGCCAAGGCCTTTCAGGTATTGGCAATGACTGGAGTCTGCCAAAAGGTTTGGATCTTTCTGACTTGGAAATTGCACATACATGACATGACTTAATGTATGTGTCCACAGTTCGCTGAAGATTCGGCCACCAATAGTTTCTAGATACAAGATCAGTGGTTTTGTGAATGCCTGGGTGGCCTGCGAGTGGGGAGTCATGGTGTTCTTGGAGAATCTCTTGTCTCAAAGTGGGAGGTATATATATTTTTCCATGCACATGAGAGATACCTCTGGAATCGAGGTGCTGAATGTCTTTGGATAGGCTGGTGTCTGCTTGTTGGTGCGAACGGAGAGTGGATGAGGCAAGTTTTGAGATACCTAGGAAATGTTGGGGACTCAGGACATGTGAAGGTTGAGTGGACGAACTAGGACGCTGTAAGTGCCGTGAGAGAGAATCAGCTTTACCATTTTTACTACCTGGTCGGTAAGTAATCAAAAAGTTAAATCTGGTAAAAAACAAACTCCACCTAGCTTGTCGAGCTGAAAGCGTTTTACAGGATTGGAGGTATTCGAGATTCCTATGGTCGGTATATATGAGAATTGGGAGGATGGTGCCTTCCAAGAGGTGCCTCCAATGTTCCAGGGCTGACTTAATCACCAAAAGCTCTTTCTCTCCGACAGCGTAGTTTTGTTCGGCAGGTGTCATAAGCCTAGAGTAGAAGGCTACAGGATGCATAGGTTCTGAGGGTGTAGTCCGCTGTGATAGGATAGCTCCAAGGGCATACTCAGAAGCATCAACCTCTAGAATGAATTGGAGCTTCGTGTCTGGGAAACGAAGAATGGGAGCAGTAGTGAAGCTACGTTTAAGAAAACAGAAAGCATCCTCTGAGTCTGGATTCCATTGGAAACGGGTGTTGGAGCCTGTAAGCTTACAGAGGGGTTTTGCAATCTTGGAAAATCCTTTGATGAACTTTCGGTAAAAATTAGCGAATCCAAGGAAACGCTGGACGTCTTTTTTGCTGGAAGGTCTAGGCCAATTGAGGATGGCATCTATCTTACTGTTTTCCATCTTAATCCCAGAAGATGAAATGTTGTAACCTAAGAAGGTTATTTCATGGTTGTGGAAAGAATACTTTTCTAATTTAGCATACAATTGATGGGTCCTAAGTCGCCCTAAGACCCATCGAACATGTTTAGTGTGTTCTTCTATGGAGTTAGAGTAGATCAGGATATCGTCTAAGTAGACCACAACGCATACGTCCAGTAAATCCCTGAAGATATCATTGATAAAGTACTGGAACGTAGCAGGGGCATTACAAAGCCCAAACGGCATCACCAGATACTCATAAAGACCATATCTGGTGCGGAAGGCGGTGAGCCACTCATCCCCTTCTCTGATCCTTATCAGGTTGTACGCACCTCTAAGGTCTAGCTTGGTAAAAATGGTTGCCTTACCGAGACGTTCTACCAGCTCGGGAATCAAGGGAAGGGGGTATCTGTTCTTCTTGGTCCTTCTATTTAACTCACGATAGTCAATTATTGGACGTAAGGAGTTGTCTTTATTCTTTACGAAGAACATCCCGGCACCAGCCGGGGAGGTAGAGGGTCGAATAAACTCCTTCTTTAAATTTTCTTCTAGGTATCCCTTTAGATGATCCAATTCAGGCTTTGAGAGCGGATATATGTGTCCAAAGGGGATATTAGATCCTGGTAGCAATTCAATTGGACAATCATATATGCGGTGTGGAGGCAGGGATTCTGCCTGCTTTTTGTCAAATACATCATGGAAATCTTGGTATTCAGCAGGGATTGCTGGATTAGATACGTGTAGTATGTTCTGTTGAGGATAGCAAGTCTCCCTACAGTATGCAGAGTCCAGTTGCACTTGGAGGGACTGCCAGCATATTGTTGGTTGATGCTGTTGTAACCAGGATAATCCCAATACTATTGGGAATAATGGGGAAGGTATGACATCAAAACATATCAACTCAGTATGCCCTTTACCTATCATGACCTTAAGAGGAATGGTGTGGTGCGTTATAGGGCCAGAACTGACCATAGTACCATCAATGACTCGTATGGAGACTGGAACTGCTTTCACACACAATGGAATTTTATTTTTATTTACAAGAGATAAATCAATGAAATTTGCATAAGCTCCTGAATCAATGATTGCTTCCGCCTGGAGAGCCTGGAGGTCCCACTGTATGGATAAAGGAAGAGTACAGTAAGCAACGTCAAAGACCTTGTTTGTTAAGCAATTACTAGTAACTGTTAACTTACTTCTTTTTTGACGTTGAAGCAAGGGACATTCCTTTACTGGATGGGTAGGAGAGGCGCAGTACATACAGAGGTTTTTCTGCTGGCGA
This sequence comes from Bombina bombina, assembly GCF_027579735.1. Lineage (NCBI taxonomy): Eukaryota > Metazoa > Chordata > Amphibia > Anura > Bombinatoridae > Bombina > Bombina bombina. The sequence continues at coordinate 1,249,003,571 of NC_069501.1, read as the reverse complement.
CGATGTCTCTCTTCCAATGTGAGTGGGCCTTTAGTGAAGCCAATCTCCATGGGAATAGTGGATTCTTTTATGCCCTGGGAAGTTGACGGGAATTTTGGGGTTCCTTCTGTTAGTTGGCGTTCCCAGCGTCTCTCCCTGACCCTCCTATCGATCTGTATTGAGAGGTTCATGATACCTTCCAGTGTGGCGAGTAATTCTGTACGGGCTAGCTCGTCCTTCAGGATATCAGATAGACCCAAGCGATACTGATTACGTAGAGCAACCTCACTCCATTCAGAGTCTTTTATGTAAAGTTTGAATTCTGTAAGGTATTCCTCCACGGGACGTCTGCCTTGTCTGAGAGAACGCATCTTGGCTTCTGCAGTGAGCTGTTTTTGCTTATCTTCATATAGGAGACTCATTTGTGCGAAGAAATCGGTAAGTGAGGTGAGGGTTGGATCATTATTCTCAAATAGATTATCAGCCCATATCCTGGGTTCACCAGACAAGAAGGATATCACTGTCATGACCTTGATTCTTTCGGTTTGGTAGGTCCTTGGGCGCATCTGGAAAAGGAGATAACAGGCATTCCTGAATTGTCTGAAATTCTTCCTGTCGCCCGTGAATTTTTCAGGCAGACAGACCTGAGGTTCTGGGGTGTTGTCTCTTAGAGCAGCCCTCAAGTTATCATTTTGTAATTGAAGCTCTCTAAATGCCTGTGAGAGTTGATCAACCCGCTGTGTGAGGGTATAGACCACATTGGGAAGGTCTGCTGGATCCATGAATGGCCAATTAATATGTCAGGTAGCAAGGAGGAAAAGTTCTTTAAAGAGTGGATCTCAACTGCAGACCGTAATTTTAGGTAGTAATACAAGGAGATTTTAGAGCTGACTCCTGCTATCTTGTTACAGGAGTATGATGAAAACCCAAAGGCTGTAGTAGGCAGTAATATGTCAGCTTGATAATGAAAGTCAGTGGTTGCCGTATATAAGATGCATAAAGAAAGCAAAGTCACTTTACTCCATAAACAGTACTGTTTAAATAGATATCAGGAGTTGTGGGTAGTAAACTTGAGTAATCAAACAGTTGTAGAGAGTGAGAGGCAGTCGTAAATCAGCTTAACAATACTGTCCGGTTGAACAGTGTAGGGAGAAGTGCTCCGTAGCTGCAGCAGCAGCGGTTGTGAGGGCGTGTGCGGAATATCCAATCAGCATGCTGAATCCGCTGACAGGCTGAAAACACGCTGTGTACACAGAAGCTGCAAACAACAGGAGCGGTAAAGTTAAGTAAACGTTGGAAGCCTGACAAGCGGTTAGAAAGCTCAGTAGGTCAGTGAGACGGTTTTAGCTGAACAGGCTTGAGAGGAAAACTGACTTTGTGATGAAAGGAAGGTAACAGAATATCGCCACAACATGCAATAAGAGCTTGCTCCGGAGATTTGATAGGTACAAATAGCTGGATAAGGTAATTGCTTGCGATGTTTTAGCACAACAGAATCCGTAACAAGAAATGTTCAATAATTGTAATCCAATAGCTTTGAAAGTATAGATTTTAGCCACGAGTAAGAGAGCTGTATCCAGGTAACTTGGTCAGAACTCTAACTAAATTAATTGGCAGGTGGATGGGGGAGGAGTAGCCTTATATAGAATCTGCTTAAAGGTACAACCTGACTGACAAGTACCTGACAGATGCATTCTAAAAGATAGATAATACACTCAGCTGTACAGTTTAAGCAGGACTTGATATCAAAGGACTCTCCTGTCACACATGATCTAAATATGTTGGTAAATGAGCCAAATTCGCAAGGCCGGCACTTTTTGTGGCCACATTTAAACATCCCCGCATGTTTGAGCCAGGAGGAGTTCGATTTATCAATCTGTTTCAATTGGGTGGGTGCCAGTCTAGAACCCAAAGTATAACTCTTTCGGTAGGAACATCTCAAACCCTTTTTAGCTGTTTCTAGTAGGGCATCAGCAGCAGTCAAAACTGCAAAATGTTTTTTGACAATGCTACAAATTTGTGAGTATTGGGAACTGTATCCCGTTACAAAATAAACACCATCCGTGCCAGTAGGCCTATCATGGAATCTGTCATTTGAAATCAAAGTTTGTCTATCTATTTTATCCACCTCCCTTCTTGCTCTCAAAATATCTCTGTTGGTATATTTTCTTTCTTTCAACCTCTTTTGGAGATCATCCGCTGCCTCCTGATATACTTTGGGATTACTGCAATTACGCTTCAACCTTGTGAATTGACCCTTTGCCACAGCATATCTCACATGCTCCGGGTGATTGCTTGTTGCATGGAGGACGGTATTCCCTAATATCGGTTTACGGTACACAGAACAATTGATACTACCATCCTCTTTTCCAGTAAGAGTCAGATCAAGAAAATTGATGCACAATGAATCGTATTCAAACGTGAACCGCAAACCATCACTGTTATTGTTCAGATAACCAACAAAATCTGAGATTAAATGTTCAGGACCAGACCAAATTAAAAGAAGGTCATCAATAAAGCGCCTGTATGTCTTGACATACTGACGATAGGGATTTCCCTCTCCAAAGACGTGCACCATTTCCCACCACCCCAGAACCAAATTGGCATAGGATGGTGCGAATTTGGCACCCATAGCCGTGCCACGCCTTTGGAGAAAGAAATCCCCCTCAAAACGAAAAAAATTGTGTGTTAACAAAAAATTGGTCATTTCCAACACAAATTTTTGAAAGTCTTCAGAATAGTTGGTAAAATGCAAGAGAAAAAATTGTATAGATTTTAACCCCATACCATGGGGTATTGAGGAGTACAATGATACTGCATCTATTGTAAGCCAAAAATTGTTTTTTTCCCAGGTGATCTGTTGTATTATATTTAAGACATGTTTAGTGTCTCGAATATAAGAATGTAAGGAAGTAACCAATGGTTGTAATAGAGCATCCAACCATTCAGATGCATGCTCCATAAGAGAGTCTATGCCACTAATAATGGGTCTGCCTTGCACATTTGTGAGTGATTTGTGCACTTTTGGTAAATGATGGAACCATGGGGTTTTCGGATTGTCAACTAATATGTAATCCACTGTATGTTGATCCATAAAACCCTCATGCATTCCATCATCCAAAATGCTCATTAATTCCTGCTTAAACTTAAAGGTAGGATCCCCAGACAATTGTAAGTACTCTTCATTGTTATGCAGTTGTCTATAGGCTTCTGATACATACATAGTTCTATCAAGAACTACAACAGATCCGCCTTTATCTGCTGGGCGAATGACTAGTGAACTATTTTGTTCCAGTGACACTAGTGCTTTCCTTTGAGCATGTGTTAGGTTAAATCTCCTTTTGGACTGATCATTTTTAGTTTTGTTACTTAGAGCCACTAGATCCTTCTCCACCCTAGAGTGGAAAGTCTCCAGAATAGCTCCCCTGGATTGTACCGGGTAAAAGGCAGATTTGTTTTTAAACTTTGGTTCACTGTTAATGATACTCAAATCAGTTCTGGCTTCAGACTCCAACATTTGCAATGCAACCATATCACAGGACTCAGAAAAGTTAAAATCATGGTTCGAGTCCATTGTTATTGGAGTCTGTGAGCCAGATCTGCTTGGTGTCTCATTAGAATCTTGAAAATGTTTTTTCAGTGTAAGAGTTCTTACCAATCGGTTTACATCGATTAAAGTTTGAAAAACATTAAAATCTGATGTGGGTGAAAAACCTAATCCTAAGCCTAGTACATATTCTTGGTCATTACTTAGTTTAATGCTAGATAAATTAATCACATTGTTAGTGAATTTTATTTGTACTTGCTCTGGGGACGGTTGGCCCTCAGCTGATATCTCTCTTGATTTAGAGGTTTGGGTGGCTGTGTACCTTCCCCGGTTCTTGAAAGTGCCTGTGGAAAAACCTGTTGGATGTCTGAAGATGTTGTGTCTGAATGTAATGATGATGTAGGCAAATCATGATGGATAGCAACCCTACCTTTGGATTTGTCTGGCGCCCCTTTTGGGCGGTTATCTGTAATAGATTCAGGAATTGTGACCCCTATCGGATTGTCATTAATGGTGTTTAAGGTATTGTCCATATTGACTACTGTCATAGATGGACTAATAGTGTCTGTGTTTTCATCTGAGGAGTAATCAGTTCCTGAATCTGAAAAAGTTACAGATTTACTGCCTCTCCTGTTCTTATTGCCCTTTTTGTTCTTACTTTTGTTATTATTAAACCTTGGTTGGTTACGTCTATATTCATTTCTGACTTTTCTGTTCCAAATGTAAACAGAGCCTAGGTCATAATCTGTTTTATCTCTCATGAATTTGAGATGTTTATTCTCCATGATTTGTGACCTCCCTTGTGCAACAGTATGCTGTAAAATTTTATCATATTTACCAAAATTGGGTTCAGAACTTCTTCTGTTTAACTCTGCTTGCAATTCATTAATCTCACTTCTAACCTTGTTCAAATCCTGTGACCTATATTTAACTAACATAAACATTAACCTGGAGGAACATTCCGATAGGATATCGTTCCATGTATCAATGAAATCTTTGTCATTTAAATCAATTTCAAAAGTAGGGAATTTATATACACGTAACCCCCTAGGAATCATTTTGGCTTTCATATAACTTTCAAAAGTCCAGACATCCCACTGTATTTTTAGTTCCTTCAGTAATAATGTCTCCATTTGATCAAAGAGTGTTCCCAAAGTAAGGGAACCCCTGTCTTCAGAGAATATAAGGTCACAGTCTGTAGTGTCTTTATAGCGTACTGCATCAGGTTTCAATGCAAAGAATTGTGGTTGTTCGGTTACTTGCTCTGTTCCTTCCATGCTGCACTGACACAAGTTAATAACAACCCCTTTGACACCACCAGTAGTATCAATGATAAGACATATAAAAAAAGGGAAATGGGGTGTATATTAAACCTATCTCAAAACACCGTAGGTAATACTTTCATAAATGACAAAAGTCAATATATGGCGTAAAACTGAAAGACAAGCTTGTGTATCGTGTGTGTCCACAGTCCCGGTAAGTGCAAATGTTAACACTCAGTTCAATGAATAAACACAATGGATTCCTCACCTCTCTTCGTGACCAAACCAGGCTGGCCCCTTGAATTGTGGATAGATGCGGTTTCTTCAGGTGGAACCTTAGGCTTGGGAGGTTGTCACTATTCCACTATTATGTGACCCCTCCAATGCTTCCGTAGCAAAACCATCCACAGGTTCGACACCACTAGTCGAAAACTACGCGATAATCCTCAGTGTGCAAAGACGGAGAGTGAGGTGACGTCAGTGATGACGAGTCTGGATCCCGATATCCAATCCGGGTGTGTGGAACGAGGGTGTGTTACCGCTTCTGGGATAGGATTGGATGTCCGTCCACAGTCCCACTCGACACAACAAAAGTTTGACTTGTTAAAACGCCAAAGTAGTCAGTACAGCAATGGTACGGACAAGTCCTCAACTGGTGGAGAAGTAGATATAGTGCAAGAAAATTCGGACAGTCCGTAGTTAAAACTTAGTATTTATTTGAATTCATTAAAAATATACAGGAACAAGCTAGTAAGTAGAGGAGGTGTAAACCTAAACTGGCTTACGCGTTTCAGCGTTTGCCGTAATCATAGCCATTGATTTAGGGTGGCTCTCTAATCTTAAGTAGCACATGTTAAAATCTGATTGGTTGCTAGTAAATTAGTAAAAGAAACCATAATACACCTACTCATAAACATGTAACCATTCTTTTTTTGCAAGACCAAATTAAACATGATATCCTATACAAAGTTAGACATGTGATATTATTCACTGCAATTTCTTTACACAAACAAAAGAATGTAAGCAGCACCAGTCTGTCAGTCTAAACAATGAACGTCAGTCCAATGTTGTGATTTCAGTCCAATTCACAAACACCTGTAAAGTTAAGGTGTATAGGGCCCATTCGATTATAATAAAAAAATATAGCCAGCTCTGGGATGTTTACTCTAAAACAGCTCTCATGCTCCCTTGAACTTGCAGATGACAATGTTCATTCAAATAAGCGAGTTACAACAAAAGCTGCATAACATTGCATGGTGAAGCCATGTTCATAAAAACAGCAGTATATCTGTTTATTTTCCTCACCTACATGCTCTGGAAAGTGGGTCCGTGCCGGTCCTAAGGGCTATCAGGCTTTTCGTCCTCTGAGCCTGTATGCTCCGGCTGTATCCCAACAGATATCCTCTCGCCCCTCTTTCAGCACGCCATCCAAACAGTCCGCGTGTGTGATGCACCTGCTGAGACGCTTTGCTCCCGTGACGTCCCGTATGCAGCGTATGTGTGTTGAGGGAGGGCGGAGCCGTGATGCAATACGGTCCATGAGTCTTCCCAATGCTGGCAAAAGAGAAATGGGCCCCACAGCCACCAATGTAGTCCGTGCTCTATGTTGAAATCCACAGTCAATCGTAAAGAACAAGGCTAGGAGCACCGGACTATTAGTAAAATGCAAAACTTTATTTGATCCATTAAAGGTTACATGGGCAAATCCTGCTTGCAACAAATACAGGACAAGACAAACTCGTGGTGTGGGTAGTCACGTACCCCTGGCTGACGCGTTTCGGCTCTTGCCGTAATCGTAGCTAGTGGGTACCTGTATCCACACCTCTTAAGTACAATTCTTAAAAAATGTTGATAGGTTAAAATAAAACACGTGACCTATTTCCACACCTTGTGTATACAACATTGCATCTGCCTAAATTGGAGAGGAATAAAAGTTAACCCCTACCTAGCTGTTATAAAAGAAACTTTGTAATTCTATAGAATTACAAAGAATTACATAACCTAGGAAGGTTTCTTGAGTGTGATGGAACTCACATTTCTCGAGTTTACAAAACAGGCCATTCTCACGTAGTCTCTGAAGAACCCGTGTAACATCAGAACGATGAGCCTCAAGTGTGGGTGAGTGTATGAGGATGTTGTCTAAGCACACAAAAACACACTGTTGCAACATAGCTCGTAGGACATCATTAATAAATTCCTGAAAAAACAGCAGGGGCATTACATAGGCCAAAGGGCATTACAAGATATTCATAATGCCCACTCCTGGTGTTAAATTCTGTTTTCCATTTGTCCATAGCACAATTCTCTGCAACAGACAGAGGGTAAACCCGGCCCAAGGAGGAATGGCTCTGGGGGTTGCAGGTCTATGGCACAATCGTAAAACCGGTGAGGAGGCAACATACCCGCACCTTGTCAAAAACGTCTAGGAACTCTCGGTACTCCTCTGGCAATTGAGATACCGAAGAAGTGCACAAGACTTTAAATGGTTTCCGAAGACAAGTGGAAATACATTGCGGGCACCACAACAAAATTTCGGACCTGCGCCAGTCAAGACTGGGATTGTGCTTTTAAAGCCAGGGATAACCCAGAACAACCGGAAAATGCGGAGAGTTTATCACCTGGAACTGGAGGGTTTCAAAATGGAGAGCCCCAACAGCCATATACAACGGAGCAGATTTGTGAGTAACGAGTGCGGGCTGAAGGGGTCTGCCATCAATGGCCTCAATAGCAAGCGGAATGGGCTGAGGCAAAACAGGAATTGAGTGCTTTGATACAAAAGCACTGTCAATGAAATAGCCCGCAGCACCGGAGTCAACAAGAGCCTGAGTGACTATGGAGGAGTCCACCCAGGAAAGGACAACCATGACCAAAGGTTTCTCCTTTAGCGGTTCCGGGGACGAGGATAAACCACCCAAGGTCTGCCCCCGACAGGACCTTAGGTGTGAGCATTTCCTGGCAGTGTAGGACAAGACTTCAAAGGTGGCCCTGTATCCCACAATAGAGGCAGAGCCCCTCCCTCCTCCTAAAGGCCCTCTCCGCCACGGAGAGACGCGTGAATCCCAACTGCATTGACTCAACAATACCTGGCGACTCAAAATCAGGAGGCATGGGTGGGAACGAACACGTAGGAGACAATGGAACAGGAGGCTTCCGCAAGCGCTCCTTGAAAGAGGGCCTCTCTCTGAGTCTGATGTCAATTAGGATCAAAAAAGACACCAATGCCTCGAGATCCTCTGGTAAATCTCTGGCAGCAACTTTGTCTTTAATCGCATCAGAGAGCCCATGAAAGAAGGCGGCAACAAGGGCTTCATTGTTCCAACCTACCTCTGCGGCAAGCGTATGGAACTCAATCGCATACTGAGCAACAGATCTTGTACCTTGCTGAATGGACATGAGTTGTTTAGCAGCAGAGGAGGAGCGAGCCGGAACATCAAATACCCTTTGAAAGGAGGCCACAAATTCAGGGTAATTTGAAATCACAGGTTTATTAGTCTCCCACAAGGGATTAGCCCAGGCAAGAGCTGTGTCAGAGAGTAACAAGATGAGAAATCCTACCTTAGCTCTGTCAGAGGGAAACGCCTGAGGTAACATCTCAAAGTAAATGCCCACCTGGTTCAAAAACCCTCTGCACTGAATAGGATCGCCTCCATATCACTGAGGTAGAGGTGCAGAACCGGACATGCTCCTGGTAGGCATAGGTGCAGCAGCGGAAACAGGAGCAGCCATAACTTGTGGGACACTTTGGTCCAAATGAGCAGTGCAAGTCAGCAGGGTTTGCAGGGCTTGTGCAAATTGATCCAAGCGGTGATCCTGTTCATCCATCCTGGAAATTATGGCAGGTAAATGTGGATTATTAGCACCATCAGGATTAATGGCCTTTGCGTAATGTCAGGGTGCCAGGAATCAGACTGAGACGAGAAGTGCAAACATAATCACACCTTTATTAATAGTAAAAAATAATAAAAAGTCCACAAGTTAAATAACAAGCCAGGAGTCCAAACCAGAGCTGGTAGTCAGACGAGCCGAGTCAGGAGCCAAAACGAATAGTCAGACGAGCCAGAATCAGGAACAAGGAAAACAGCAGAGTCATGAACAAGCCAGGGATCAGGAACCAGGAAGGACGTCAGGCAGCCAGGTAATACACAGGAGCTCTCACAAACAGGTCTGAGACAATGCAAAGGCAAAGCATACTGAACAGAGGCCCTTTAAATGATGACATCACAATTCTGAGACTGCATCCTGTCTCACTCAGATGATGCACATCAGTCTGGCCATAAATGGAAGTGCAGGAAATGAGCTGCATCCCCCACAATGCACCATAGTCAGAAAGAGAGGTGAGTAAAATGACTTCCAGCAGCACATGGCAAACAAAACAGGGAAAAACCCTGACAACAATAGCTGTTGATCTAACTTTGATCTAGCTTTGTGCTGCTGCATGGGACTGGTAACATCCTTGCCTCCTGAGGCAGCCCTGGTGCATATTGGCCTTCAGCCCCTCTCTAAACCCGGCCACATTCTCCTGATAACGATCATAATGGCGGCAAAACTCCCAATTGCCCGAAACTGGAAAAAATCTAACCCTCCCCCCAACTGGCAGGCTTTGATTCAACTTATTTCTTATTTTCGGTCTATGGAGAGCCATGTATACAGCTCCAGCCAACAAATAGACCTATTCGCCATGATCTGGGAGCCCTGGGACACATTGGGGGAAGGCACAACCTCCTCTATGTAAAAGGAAAGTAGCAGATACCGATACTAGAATGTACCAGTAATGAGGGGACTGCATAATTCCCCCCTTCCTGAAACTGGCAGGCCACACAAAGGGTGTTTTTTTTTTCTCCCCCTCTTCCCTCCCCTTCCCCCCCTACTACCCTCTACCCCACTCCCCCATGGGATTTCCCTGATGAAAAATTGTCAAACCAATCTCCATCTGTCTCCAGGTACGCATGTGTAGTTTGTTAATCACTTTGACTTAGTCTCTGAACTTACACTCCCATGTAATATTTACTTCTCCAAAACGATCAATATATTCAAAATGTGGGGGGCGGAGCCGACTACTGAGGACACCAGACACGTTTTCTATGAGCTCCTGGCTTCTAGATATATTTATGTGATTTACTCTATTCATTAAGGGCTTAAACTTATGTTTTTCTATGCCAAGGATCAGCTCATGACTATTGTACCATCATAGAACCCGGAGATAAGCTAGCAGCTAAGTGTATATGTTATTTTTCCTGAAACGGCGCCACGTGGACTTTTTTAAGGAGCTATTTTCCCTCAAGGACGTGGTTAGTATGGAGGCCCTAGATCGATGGGAACAAAATACCCAACAACTCTTGAAGAATCATTATCAAAGCTTGAAAGAGGACCTCTTCTCTATACTCACTGCCTGCACGATATCGCCAGATTGCCTTTCTGCCGATACTGACTCGGTGCAGCATAGCAAGATCTGCGCCTCTCCTGTGATCAGGCCTCAGGAGGAAAGAATAGAGACACCCGCTAGTGAACCCTCATCAACTTCCCGAGTCTCCGACATACTCACTGAGGTGACTAAACAGCTGGACCTGGGAGCCGGAGTGGCGCTGCATTTTAGCGGAGCGAGCATACAGGATGACAAGCTAGCAGCTGCACCACCGGCTCCACACAGTTTTACAGCCTGGCTCCAAGAAGATGTCACATCATCCAAAATCAACCCTCACGCTGTCTTTTTTTTGGTAGACGCTCAGGAAGGAACCCTCGAACGCCAGGCATTTTACAGCACCATCACTACAGCACGGAAGGCTGTCAGCCAGATTGTTCCAGCATGGAAAAGTCAAAGATCCCCTGAGCTAAAATGGCTCCATACGCTGTGCTTTCACCTTGCTCTCAGCAATTATTCTCATAACACTGTGGCCAGAGTGGGGAGAACTGGGATCGGGTAAGATGAAAGCATGACTTAGATTGAGCCCACACACACGGTAGTCAAGATGACACTTATATATATCCGTGTGTAGGCACGTACTGGCGATAACTATTACCTCTTCAGAATTGAACTGCAGAGATATCTTTGTTGTTTTTCTTGCCCAGCCACGCTTGCACCCGCTAAGGATTGCCACGACCGGTCTTTGCTATACCCATGCAGAGATTCCTTATCTGAGACTCATGACTTTATACCCCTGATCCGAGTAGGCTAATAATATGATATATTTACCCCCTAGGGTTCTTTCTCTAGTTCTAAGTGGAAGTGACAACTTTTACATAAATATCTTTATGGTCATTACGATTATGCTCTCTGTGTTATTGCCTCTTTGCTGTTATTCCCTATAATGACGATCTATGAACTGAATCCAACACATTAAAGAGGGACTCCATATTAGCGGTCTGTTGGGCTCTGTTTCTTACGCCAAGAAGATTTCAATCCTCAGAGACTTTATTACTAAAAATTAAAGTTTATACATGTTGATTTGTTACTTAGCATTGATTTGTAGAAGGTGGTTTGCCTGCATAATACGATGCTTTATATGTTTCTGTTAAATACCTAGGTATTTTCTCTTGCTTGGCTGACTTTTCAGAAGAGGGGCATATAATTAACCTGCATATGACCAAGCTTACAACATTCCTATAATATTGCTTTATCACTGCTGCTAGTAAGCAGTTGTTAAGCAGTAATTTTTTCTTACTCCTTTTTAAATTTAGTAACTAACTATATGTTATTAACTTGGGCACTGTTTCTGGTAGCTAGTTTTTGTTTCTAGCTATGGTTTATGTATATATTCTAAAAGGGTGTCCTGGGGCACATTTACATTGTAAGATAACTAGCATTCCCCTCTAATGTCTATTACCTCCAAACTGTATATATTCTATTCATGAAAAACTGCTTATGGATTCCTGCTATAACTTAGAATGCATGATCCTGTTATGGGTGGATATGTTAGCACTTGGTAGGGGTTGTAATAGATATTTCTGCCCTAGCTTATCACCCAACAATACAGTTAACATGTAATATGGGCTCTGAAAAATGCTGCCCTTCTAATCGCACTAATATTGATTATATATGCAATAGATTCATCTATATGTTTTAGATACCAATTGTCAACGTCCTGGACAATTTAGCCAGCTTATACACTAACTCATAATTCTATTACTCAAGCTTAATGTTTTGTATGCAAGGGGAACTACTGGACCTAGCTTAATTTCCTAATTATTTGCAGCCCTATTAGCTTTATTGGCTGCTTCATGATTTACTTACAAGCTCTTACACACTTATGGGTACATATAGATTACCATTCTTAGCCCTCGCGCCCTTTAACATATTGGTTATTATACTTTATATACACAACTTCTGCTTATATGGTAGCCTGAGGCCCAGATATCCTTACTATTGTACTATGTGACAGCAATTGTCTAGACGGTTAGCATTAGACCATAAGTTACACTGCTGAACACGTTAATCTATAAAAGCTTAAGGAATGATATATCCAGGCACCCTATACTACTCACATTTACATATGCCTCCGTCCCCCCCCACCCCCTTTCCCTATGCGTATAGCGGTGCTTACCCGCTGAATATCCCCTTCCCCCTATATATCTCAGCCCAAGAGTGGCTGATACTTATGTTAACTCTCCACAGGCTGATATCCTGGTTTTAGGTAAAATATTATTAGAATGTGGAGCTCATACACTAACATTATAATATAAAAAGAAGTTCTATTTTATCTCGCCTAAGATACTGTCTACCTTCATAACCAGACTTGAAATGTATTTTTTTATTGCTGTATGTGCACATTGCTCTCTTAATAACATCTTTGGATAGACAATGTATTAACCTCTTTGTTGTAACTTTGGCCTTAGGGCGAGTTCTTGTTGTGATGATATATGTTTTAACTTCAATAAAAAAATTATTTTCAAAAAAAAATATATTCAAAATGTTAAAAACTCTTTACTTTGAGGAATATTCCTTCAAGGGTTGACTATATGTGGTATTGATTTATGATCATTATATGTACTGTATCTACCCAGAAGGATGTCTTCCGCTAAGCTTTTGTTCACATTCGGTTATTGTTTTACCTTTTGTACAATGTTCTGTTTCTTTGACCTCAATAAAAACTATTTATTAAAAAAAAAAAACAAGATAGATAGATAATCCCTTTATAACCTATTCCCCGGTTTTGCATAACCAAACACAGTTATATTAATACACTTTTTACTTCTGTGATTATTTTGTATCTAAGCCTCTGCAGACTGGCCCTTATATCAGTTCTTTTGACAGACTTGCATTTTAGCCAATCAGTGCTGGCTCATAAATAACTCCATGGGACTGAGCATAATGTTATCTATATTGCACACATGAACTAGTTCTGTAAAAATGCATCTTGAAGGCCTTCAAGGGTTTAGAAATTAGCATATGTGCCTACCTAGGTTTAGCTTTCAACAAAGAATACCAAGAGAACAAAGAAAATTTGAAGATAAAAGTTAATTGGAAAGTTGTTTAAAATGAGAGGGAGCTCTCACCAATATGTATTAAACTCATTAACCTTGGCATACGGCCACTATAATTTATCCTGCCAGACTTAAAGTCTGGGTTAAGGACGAAATCCACCTTCTTGACTCTGCTAAAGACGCAGGAGAATTTTTAGTCAAATAATAAAAGCTCCATGATTAATAGTTGACTTATTTTTCTTTTTGTTACTAAGAATGCAGTCCCTCGTTGAAGTTCTTTTTTTTATTGAAACATGGTCTCTGGGTTGTCTGGGTTAAGGCAGACCATGGGTGCAATTTTCCCCCTCTTCCCCCCCTTTTTTTTCTCTCTCTCCTTCTTTCTCTCTTCCCCCTTTTTTTATTATTAAATGATGGGCAGGGTAGATAGTTTTAAATTAGTTTCCTGGAACATTGGAGGCCTCACATCCCCCATTAAACGAAAAACTATTTTAAATCATCTAAGTAAGGTAAACACGGATATAGCATTCCTCCAGGAAACATATATAAAACATGAAGAGGTTCTGAAATTAAAAACACTATGGGTAAGGGATGTTTACGCCCCCCAAGTTTATGTAGGAAAAGAGGTGTCGCTGGAGATTTTAAATACCAGTGTGGATCCAGAGGGAAGGCAAATTCTGTTGAATATTAAGGTGGCAAAAACCATGTATACACTCAGTAATGTTTATGCACCCAATGTCCTTGATCCGTTATTTTGGGATTCTTTACAATCTAAAATTATGCTTTTTATGGATATTTAATCCTTGGAGAAGATTTTAATATGGCTCCACAATATCCACTAGATAGGCTAAGACCAGCTTCGAACCATTCGAAAAGTAAAAGAGATAAACTTGAAGTTAAGATCATTAAAAAAATTACTCTGGGAGTAAGAGACATCTGGAGAATGCAAAACCCAGATGTAAGATACTTCACATATCTCTCCAAGGCTCATAAAACACTCTCCAGAATTGATATATTCCTCATGGATGATAGGCTTCTTAATACAAGAGCAAAGGCACAAATTTTACCCATCTCCCTATCTGATCACGGTCCTATTGCTCTCCAAATACAGGAAATTGATATGAAATTCAAATCGGCCTGTTTTTCCCCCACTTTTCTTTCAAAAGATTTAAAGTTTAAAAATTGGCTCAAATCTAAATGTGAAGAATATGCGGAACACAATCACGATTATTGTAATCGGCCCATGGTATTCTGGGAGACTGCAAAAGCAGTGCTAAAAGGAGAAACAATATCATTTAACTCCAATATATTAAAAAAACTTAAAACAATAGAGAAGGAAGTTCTTAGATCATTGACCAACTTCTATAATTTTTACCTCTTAGAAAAAACACCAGCAAATTGGTCAAGATATACTAGATCTTAAAACGAAAGAGATGCATATCTAATTCATCAAGCAACACAAAAAGATTTAAAATTCCAAGCCAAATTCCATAGATATGGAAATAAATCAGGAAAGCTTCTGACAAAATTGGTAAGGGTAGTAAGAGGGTTGGCGGTGATCGAAGAACTTCAGCATGAGGGAAAAACACTAGTTAAGATAGAGGAGATGTTGGAGCTTCTTACAAAATACTATCAAGAATTGTATTCTTTCAAAAAATTAGATAAGTTCCAGTCTGATCAATTTTGGAGCAAAATAACATTCCCAACACTCATGTCAGAAGCTATGGAAATCTTAAGTGCTCCTATTTCCGAGTCTGAGATAGAGAGAGCTATAGCTAATCTTGCATTGGACAAAGCACCATTATCTAATTAATTTAATAAAATCCTCTCTCCTCTGATAGTCCCGAATCTTTGTAAATTATACAATGCAATGTATATTGATGGTCTCCCAGTTCCCCCTTATTTTTCTGCATCTTATACGACTTTAATAACCAAGCAGGGGAAAGATCTTAGTCTGAAAGAATCTTACAGACCTATAGCTCTCTTGAATACAGACTATAAGATTTTAACTTCTGTCTTAACAAATAGGTTACATACTAGCTACTATTATACACACGAATCAAGCAGGGTTCCTCCACAAACAAAATTTGTCAGCAAAGATAAGAGAGATCATATTGGTTGTTGATTATTTCAAGACACTGGAGAAAGGGTGCAGGGGGAGAGAGAGAGAGCACATCCCTGACCTAGCAGTTATCTCAATAGTTGCTGAAAAAGCATTTGATTCTGTACATTATGATCATTTACTTTGTTCACTATCTAAATTTGGTTTTGAAGGCAAATTTCTTCAATTTATGGGGAGCTTATATAATAAACCCTATACGAGATTTTTAGTTAATAGTATACTCTCGCCAGAGATTACGTTAGAGAGGGGAACACGGCATGGATGTCCTCTCTCTCCCCTTCTCTACGATATTTCAATAGAATCTTTAGTAATCATGGATAGACACCAATTAGAGGGTATAAAAATTGGAAGGAAGGAGCTCAAAATCGCTCTATATGCAGACAGATATTCTTCTTTATATATCAAATACCAGAAATAATTTTCTGAAATTATTATCAATTATCAATCAATTTGGATCTTTTTCAAGCTATAAGGTAAACACTTCAAAATCTGAATTTCTTTGGTTAAGGAGGAACAAAGATTCACCATCAAATATACCTTTTTTTTTTTAAACAATTTTTTTTTATTGAGACATTGAATGGAATTAACACAATAAAGAGTATGTCCAGACATGGGACAAAAACAATAAAGAAACTGATACATTTCACGTATAGAAGGTATACAAGGATTAAAACATTGGTGTGCTAATGTATAGTAGTATCTAGTCTATAGAAGTTCAATATTTATATAAAAGTAAAAATCAATGACATGGAAAATATTCAGGTCGATAACAGAAGAATAACAGTTAACATAAGTTATAGCACCACCTTTATGACCTTGAGTACGAAATGCAAAACATTATATATAAAACATGTGTGACTGGGACATATAGGAATGAAGCCTCGATTTTTTTAATACAGGTAACAAGTGGTCCCTACTACCAAATAAGAGGCATTTTATAAGCTGAAAATAGTAAGAGGTAGGGAGCTGGCTTTTATCAGGCCTCCCGTAGGCCTGAGTGTATGGGGGGGGTGGGAAATGCAGCGGGCAACAGCCGCTCATAATGAAGGGGAGAGGGGGGGCGGAGCCAGTTAAATTGTTATGAAAGGATGATAAGACGTGTAATGGTGCAGCTCCAGATTTAACTCGCAAAAACTGTTGATTTCTCCACTTATCTCTCAAGCTCTCCACATAATAACCATCCCTTCTGTATGAAGAGTGGTTCCTGATCCTGGACATACTAATTTTAATAGGATCAACCATTGCAGAGGAGCTAATATACTACTAGCGAAACGAAGTGCTGCGGCCTACCTCATCATAACATCTACCCCCCCCCCACCCCCGGTGTGTGGGCTGCCCGGGAGAGTGGTATCTACCCCTAACTACTTTTACACAGTATAGCGTTCTCTGGTCCCTGACTACATATGGAGGAGGACTTCACCCAACAGATTTTGGTGCTCCTGGACAACCTAGACCGTAGAATGTCCGATAATTTTGAAGACCTCAGAGGCATCATTAGAGAAGCTAGAGATTGGAGACATAACGACCTAGCCAAAATGGCGGAACCCAAGAGAGACGACTCATCACACGAAGCAGCAAGCAGAGAGGAGAGCGGTACGTCTACTAAGCCAGATCCTGAAATTACGATGACAGAGCCACTGATGTTGCAGAGATCTATTCCTCATTCTGTGCGGCTTGCACTCGCTGCACACCCGTTTAGCTCCTACGCATCTGCCAGACCTATTAGCTCTCTGCTGGAGCTCTCTACACCTATGACCCGGGTTGGTGAGGCTGGCCACCGGGTGCATAGTGGGGCCCCAGCTAGAGATCAGAGACACATTGATCAAGCACCGGACACAAAAGAGGTACAAAGAGTCATTCAGAGCGGCACAGTTGTAGTGGACACTCTGATACCTGCATCCCACAACATGTATGTCATCCTAAGGCTCCCTCAGCTCTATAACCAGCGGCCCCTTCAGATCATATGGCCGGTTTACAGCGTGTCAGGTTCTCCTCTCTGCAGCCTTCCCAGACTTGCCAAACCCCCGAAGAGAGGCTGCGGATGATAACACTACTGTCCCTGACAAATCTTCTACAGAGCTCTTCGTCACCTACCCTCTAAAAATTTGAACAGACAGCTCAAATATTATCCTATCATTACCTCCCACTGGAACACAGACTTCATGTATTTTTCCCATTATACAAACTTGCCCTAAGATGTGACTCTACCTAATCAAGTTACCTTGAGGGATCCCTCTCTCATATAGGCTTTTGTCCCTGATGTCTTGTTACCAGCTCTAATGTCTTAATGCAAACATATAGGACCTGTATTCTAGTTTTACCTTATATAATAAGTTTGTTTAACATCTTTTTCATGGGTATAAAGATAATCACTTTTAGACACCTAATAAGAAACTTTTTGCTGTGTTTGGGCTAAATATACAAAATTTTCATGCCCTTGCAACTAACTGACCCCTCCTCCCTCTGTCTAAACCCTCCAGGTTATTTCAGCACCAGGCACTAGGAGGGAATCTCACAAACCGCAAGTTCTCATTGTTTTTAGACCTATGTCTCAAGAGATAATTTAGCCCCTACTTTGACATTGATATTTCTCATCCAACAGCGCCTAGCTCCCACTACATTACCTACTCTGAAATAAACATATGTTCCTATTTTCCCCCCCAGGCTGCCTATTCTAAGTACACCCTCCGCCCCTAATCATAACTAACTTTTAGATGTCCAGTAACCTGCTACCCACCATATATAACCTATAAGGTACCCCTAATAGACTCAGATGTCATATACCCCCTGATCTCCCCCCCTTGATTTGATAGATTGTTCTCATTCTCCTTCATCATTCATAGCTATAACATATTCCCTCCTACTGCCTTTTAGATCGCGTAGGTCCTCCTCTTACTATTAATAAGTAATATTGAAACATACAACCAGAAATCAGGAAGCTTCTGTTCTATTATACTGACATATATAATATACTCACCAACTTGCCAGCCCCTCCTGTATTGTTAATTTTGGTTACCATTCCCCTATCCTTCACTCAACTAGTTATTTCGAGCGGCTCTGGACCGCTGTCTTATCTCTATATAACTAATTTCTGACAATATCAGTTTAACCTTTCAATTACTTAAAGAAAAAAAAAAAGAGGTCTTATTGCTATTTGCCCTAGTCTATTTTTGTATGTTTATATTATGTATAAGCGAAGCTACAGCTATAACTTTTCCCATAATACTACATGTAGTTAATCTCAGCATCTCTGTTTATATATTTATTGCTCTAGACGTGGTCTTTTGGTCATCACTAAATGCCACCCCCTATATCCAGGAGTACATATACTGTTCCTTGACATGGAAGGCCCTCTTAGGTCTGCTCTTGAATGATGACTAAGCAGTGACATATTTCGCTTCAATACATGTACCTTAACATGTGTATACTTTACTTACTTTATGTATGATTGTTAGCTTTACCTGAATTGTACTGGGACAATTTTTCTTACTTGTTGTCAATGCTATAAACCTCAAGAAAAAACTTGTTGAAAAAAAAAAAAAAAAAATTGTTATGAAAGTACAGACTACAGGGCTATTTAAAATGGAATGGAATTGGATCTCAGGGCTTTTAAGTACACTCCTGGTCTACGCCTCTAGTAAATGGAAACTAGGGCATGTGAAAGTAAGGGTAGCTTCCCAGAAAGAATACAAACATGGAGGGACATTTATAGAGATATAAAAGGTGAAGGACTACTACATGAGCCCCTCTCCTGGGGAGGTGCCAACTATAGGCGATGCGGGTAAAAGGAATCGGGATATGACCCGCAGGTAATAAATGCCAGCGGGAAAGGGAGGAGAGGGGTCAGATTAAGGTGTTAGGTGTCTAAGATAGCAGTGTCTTGAAAAAGCTATGTGTCCCTCCCAGACAAGCTTAAAAAAAAAAAAAAAATCTGTATAGACATAAAATATATAGCTAAACTTAGGATAGAGTGTGGTATACTTTTACCCTTATAGGAAGGCTCGCAATATAACTCATATACATAACCCTGGTTAATAGAAGATGGGGGTCACAATTAAGAATTTTAGCTTAAGTCATAATAGCAAACTTCACATATAAAGCAAATGAGTAAGTAAACGGCATAAGGAACCGCTAACTTCAGAGCAGACAACTCTCTGCATGTTATTAATGACATTTATGAGTAGGTATTATTAAGCCTCTAACATCTATGCAGTGGAGTACTTTAAGAGAGATAAGGGGGTCACTTGCATGGGCATTTCTAACATTCTCATGCTGCGGCAGCCCTGACATAAAGGACACCAAGGAAGGAGGTGGGCAGAATATATCACGGCCAAGGTACATAAACAGCTGTGAGGTAAATATATTCGGCACCATACATACTGTCAGTTACTACACAAACACTTTGAAACAATATAGTTAGTTTATCCCAGAATTTATAACCCAACATATGTCCAGCGCCTTGCAGTTAAAGCCTACATGCCTATAGAAAATAAAAAAAAAATAGAAGTGTATATGCCGGACCGTGCTTTCCCAGCTGACACAGCCCAGCAGTATCTATTAGAACATGTATAGAAAACACTGCAGTAGATAGACAGCATGTCTCTGAGATGAAGAGTCATATTAGAGCCATAATAAGCTCACATTAATGAAGAGATATATTCAGGGAGCAACTGTAAAGAGTAGTGTTGTGTCAGACTTGAGTGAACAGTACGTGTCAGCATGAGATACCTAAGATAAATGTTGATAACCTGCAGAGTTCAGCTAGCAATGGATCTCTGATGTTACCAGCTCCGAGTGTTGTTGAGGCCAGTAGCGGTAAGAGAGCCTCCCTGGATCCCATGTCAGTCTCTCTGTTGCATGAAGATAGAGAGAAGTCCACAGGATTATCTTTGTTAAAACATACAGAGGCAAGATGGAGGGCCGTCCACTGTGCAGCCCAAAGAGTCCAAAGTGTCGGGTGATAGGTTCAGCTAGCCTGCAATATGGACCGCCACGATTCTCAGAAGTAAGGATGGCTGTTTGTATTACAGCCCTTTCTTTACCTGACTCACCCACCACTGCTTTCTGAGATAAGGTAGTTACTGAACTCCCTGCGCTCCACACGCCTATTAACCCCGTTCTCGTGGGTAACGTAGCTTCGGCACCAGAAGGAGGACCTCCGGAGTGGACTGTCTTCACAGTGTTTGAAGAAGTGTGGGCTGTTGCTCTTAGCAAGCGTATTCGGCTAGATCCGGTCTGCTGTATCAGCGAGAGTTCTGACTGAGCTACGGAGCGTGGCGCAGGCCCTGTGTGAATAAAGGAGGGTTGTGAGTTGCTGATCCGGCCGTCCGTATCTGTCTGTTCCTCCACCTCTAAGCTGGGGCTTACTTTTATTATAGCGCTTGTCTCTTCTGTATCCCGAGGTGGATCTTCACTCAGAAGTGGCGAGTCCGGTTTACAGCAACCGGCTACCTCCACAACCGGCTCTGTCAGCGTTGTAGCCTGTAGTGGATCCATGGCGGCTCTAAGCTCTGCAATAAGAGCCTGCTGGTGGGAGTCCATAAGGAGCATCAATTCTTGTAGCAAAAAAGTAATTTGCTTCTCCATCAGTAGGTCTAAGGGATAATATCAACAAAATATAAGTTGATGCGCAGGAGTTTCCAAATATGGCGGTTCACTTAATCTCGCCGTCTCAGCCAGTTAGAAGACCTTAATACAGTTCCTGTGATAGCTTCTTGGGATTTTTGCCTCAGGCTAGCCTAGATTCTAGTTCACATTAGGAGCTGAGTATGATAAGAAAGTGAAAAAATAAGATAGGGAGCCTTGTTATGCCAAAAATAAAGTATTTTGAGATCAAATGTCAGGAGCTCTAAAATGTCACGTCTTGCTAGCTCGCTTGTTGGCTCCTCCCCCCCAAATATACCTTTTAAGATTGTCTCAGAATCATTTAAATATGTGGCGGCTAGATTACGAGTTTTGCGTTATGAGTGAAAAAGCCTCATAACGCTGTTTTGTCACTACCGCTGCTATTATGAGTCTTGTAGGTACAGCTGTACCGCACACCTTTTTGGCCATCACGCAACGTAACTACCGCACTTTTTAAAAAGTCCTTTTTCAATGGAATTTCCACAGCGCCGGTATTACGAGTTTGCCTGTTCAACCAAAAAGTGAGCGGTACAGCCCATAACTACAAGATCCGTACCGTAAACTGAAAGTCAGTAGTTATGGGTTTTACGTTACAAAGCTGTACCATAAAACTCATAACTAAAGTATAACAAAGTACACTAACACCCATAAACTACCTATTAACCCCTAAACTGAGGCTCTCCCACATCGCAAACACTAAAATAAAATTATTAACCCCCTAATCTACCGCTCCGGACATCACTGCCACTATAATAAACATATTAACCCCTAAACCGCCACACTCCCGCATCGTAAACACTAGATATTATTAACCCCTTATCTCCCCCCCCCCATATGTCGCTGCCACTATACTAAAGTTATTAACCCCTAAACCTCTGGCCTCCCACATCACTAACACTAAATAAATATATTAACCCATAAACCTAACCCTAAGTCTAACCCTAGCCCTAAAACCCCTACCTTTAATATAATTAAAATAAATCTAAAAAGAACCTACTATTAATAACTAAATAATTCCTATTTAAGGCTAAATACCTGTAAAATAAACCCTAAGCTAGCTACAATATAACTAATAGTTACATTGTAGCTATCTTAGGTTTTATTTTTATTTTACAGGTAAGTTTGTATTTATTTTAACTAGGTAGACTAGTTAGTAAATAGTTAATAACTATTTACTAGCTACCTAGTTAAAATAAATACAAATTTACCTGTAATTTAAAACCTAACCTGTCTTACACTAAAACCTAACATTATACTAAAATTAAATAAATTAAATTAACAAAATACATTTATCTAAATTACAGAAAATAATAAACACTAAATTACACAAAATAAAAAAGAAATTAGGTGTAAACTAATTACACCTAATCTAATAGCCTAATCAAAATAAAAAAGCCCCCCCCAAAATAAAAAAAAACTATCCTACAATAAACTGCCAGTGGCCCTTAATAGGGCCTTTTGCAGGGCATTGCCCCAAAGAAATCAGCTCTTTTACCTGTAATAAAAAAATACAAACAACCCCCCAACAGTAAAACCCACCACCCCCTCTAAAAAGACCTACCTAAAAAAACTAAGCTCCCCATTGCCCTGAAAAGGGCATTTGGATGGGCATTACCCTTAAAAGGGCATTTAGCTCTTTTACGTTGCCCAAAGTCCCTAATCTAAAAATAAATCCCACTCAATAAACCCTTTAAAAAACACTAACCCCCGAAGATCCACTTACAGCTTTTGAAGACCGGCATCCATCCTCAATGAAGCCGGGTGAAGTCTTCATCCAAGCGGCAAGAAGTCATCCTCCAGGCAGGCAGAAGTCTTCATCCAGATGGCACCTTCTATCTTCATACTTCCGATGCGAAGCAGCTCCATCTTCAAGACATCCGGCATGGATCATCCTCTTCTTTCGATAGTTCTTGAAGAATGAAGGGTCCTTTAAATGACGTCATCCAAGATGGTGTCCCTTGAATTCCGATCCAATCAGCCAATAGAATGCAAGCTCAATCCTATTGGCTGATTGGATCAGCCAATAAGATTTTTTACCCTTTAATTCCGATTGGCTGATAGAATTCTATCAGCCAATCAGAATTCAAGGGACCCATCTTGGATGAAGTCATTTAAAGGAACCTTCATTCTTCAAGATCCATCGAAAGAAGAGGATGCTCCGTGCCTAATGTCTTGAAGATGGAGCCGCTCTGCGTCGGAAGGATGAAGATAGAAGATGCCGTCTGAATGAAGACTTCTGCCCGCCTGGAGGATGACTTCTTGCCGCTTGTATGAAGACTTCTCCCGGCTTCGTTGAGGACTTCTGCCTGCTTGGATGAAGACTTCTCTGGGCTTGGTTGAGGATGGATGTCCGGTCTTCAAAAACTGTAAGTGGATCTTCAGGGATTAGTGTTTTTTTAAGGGTTTATTGGGTGGGTTTTATTTTTAGATTAGGGAGTTTGGGCAACGTAAAAGAGTTAAATGCCCTTTTAAGGGCAATGCCCATCCAAATGCCCTTTTCAGGGCATTGGGGAGCTTAGGTTTTTTAGTTAGTTTTTTTTGGGGGGGTTGGTTGTGTGGGTGGTGGGTTTTACTGTTGGGGGGTTGTTTGTATTTTTTAATTACAGGTAAGAGAGCTGATTTCTTTGGGGCAATGCCCTGCAAAAGGCCATTTTAAGGGCCATTGGCAATTTATTGTAGGCTAGGGTTTTTTTATTTTGGGGGGGCTTTTTTAATTTGATAGGGCTATTAGATTAGGTGTAATTAGTTTAAATATTTGATAATTTCTTTTTTATTTTGTGTAATTTAGTGTTTATTTTCTGTAATTTAGATAAATGCATTTTGTTAATTTAATTTATTTAATTTTAGTGTAATGTTAGGTTTTAGCGTAAGACAGGTTAGGTTTTATTTTACAGGTAAATTTGTTTTTATTTTAACTATGTAGCTAGTAAATAGTTAATAACTATTTACTAACTAGTCTACCTAGTTAAAATAAATACAAACTTAGTTGTGAAATAAAAATAAAACCTAAGATAGCTACAATGTAACTATTAGTTATATTGTAGCTAGCTTAGGGTTTATTTTATAGGTAAGTATTTAGTCTTAAATAGGAATTATTTAGGTAAAAATCTAAAAAAAAAAATCTAAAAAAAATCTAAATAGTAATTTGTATTTAGATTTATTTTATTAATATTACAGTAAAGTTAGGGGGGTTAGGGTTAGACTTAGGGTTAGGTTTAGGGGTTAATATATTTATTTAGTTTTAGTGATGTGGGAGGCCAGAGGTTAAGGGGTTAATAACTAATAAGTGTAGGTAGGTGTCGGTGATGTCGGGGGTGGCAGATTAGGGGTTAATAAGTGTAATGTAGGTGTCGGCGATGTTGGGGGCGGCAGATTAGGGGTTAATAAGTGTAATGTAGGTGTCAGCAATGTCGGGGCGGCAGATTAGGGGTGTTTAGACTCGGGGTTTATGTTAGGGTATTAGGTGTAACATAAATTTTCTTTCCCCATAGGAATCAATGGGGCAGCGTTACAGAGCTTTACTCTCCTTTATTGCAGGTGTTAGCCTTTTTTTTAGTCAGCTCTCCCCATTGATGTCTATGGGGAAATCGTGCACGAGCATGTAAAACCAGCTCAAAGCAGCGCTGGTATTTGTGTGTGGTATGGAGCTCAACGCCGGGTTTTTGCAAACCTGTAATAGCAGCACTATTAAAGGTGAGCAGTGGAAATAACTTGCAAGTTATTACCGAGCTGCTCATAACGCAAAACTCGTAAACTGGCCATGGGTGTTTTAGTCTCCTCTAACCCGGATAATTTATATGCTCTCAATATTCTTCTAATACTTTCAGATATTAAAGAGAGATTGAAAAATTGGCAAAATCTCCCATTATTCATCTCAGGCCGGATAGCCCTGTTTAAAATGATTTTACTCTCAAAACTGTTATATATTTTGCCAAATGTTCTGATAATACTTAAAGATATTAGGATGCTTAATACCACTTTAAGAAGCTTCATATGGAAAAACAAAACCCCAAGATTTGCTTTGTCTAAAATACAATTACCCCGAAATTTTGGGGGTTTCACATTACCAGATCTGCGCTTTTACAATTATGCTTTCTTAGCACGTATAGTGGCAGACTGGATCTCTTCTAATGACTATGTCACAAATAGTGATGTCGCGAACCTAAAAATTTCGGTTCGCAAACGGCGGACTCAAACTTCCGCAACTGTTCGCAAACCGGGCGAACCGCCATTGACTTCAATAGGCAGGCAAATTTTAAAACCCACAGGGACTCTTTCTGGCCACAATAGTGATGGAAAAGTTGTTTCAAGGGGACTAACACCTGGACCGTGGCATGCCGGAGGGGGATCCATGGCAAAACTCCCCTGGAAAATTACATAGTTGATGCAGAGTCTGTTTTTAATCCATAAATGGCATAAATCACCTAACATTCCTAAATTGTTTGGAATAACGTGCTTTAAAACATCAGGTATGATGTTGTATCGATCAGGTAGTGTAAGGGTTACGCCCGCTTCACAGTGACAGACCAAACTCCACGTTTAAAGGTACAGTCTACACCAGAATTTTTATTGTTTTAAAAGATAGATAATCCCTTTATTACCCTTTTCCCAGTTTTGCATAACTAACACATTTATAATAATATACTTTTAACCTCTGTGATTATCTTGTATCTAAGCCTCTGCAAACTGCCCCTTTTTTCAGTTCTTTTGACAGACTTGCAGTCTAGCCAATCAGTGCCTGCTCCCAGATAACTTCTTGTGCACGAGCACAGTGTTATCTATATGAAATATGTTAGATTAATTAGATTACACTAGCAGACTGATGTTTCACAGTCAAAAAAGTTTTTTTAAAAAAAATGTACACTACTGTTACAACAGATATGAGTAAATAATAAGAAAAAAGAAGCGCAGCTTCATCCGGTAAAAAAGTTCATCTTTATTGATTTGAATACATGGATAAAATTCCAGCAGCAGCAGGAAACATAGAACAGGGATGAAAGGTCTGACTAGTTTCGGCTATCACGCTGTAATCGTAAACCTGTACATCTGAAAATTGTATTGGTTTAAAAGTACTTTACTATTCTCTGATTGGTTGAATAGAGGGCGTTGTTTGCTAACACATATTAACTCCATGAGTGCTGAAAGGGGTAGTGGGAGCTAGATGGCTATACATACTGAATCTTAGAATATGTTAATGAGAACTATTTTACACCAGTATATTCTAAAGGTGACAGATAATATTTACAAAAAGGAGAAAGGAGGTTGGAATAGTATCTAGAAAATTCATACATCCTATACCTAAACATATATTTAAGATGGTTTTAGTATATATATCCTATTATTAAATTTAATGCTACATAAATAGATGTTATCCCTCTATATATCAAGAGAAAATGTTTGGAAAAAATGTTTCTCTTATCACATATAATTCAAGGGCAAAATTGGTATATACTCATACTCATATCTATAATGCAATACAATACATTGATCTCCACTGACTAGAAGAACCCCCTAAAAATCAAAATAATTCAATACAATTGTCTGAAAGAAACCTATTAGATTTAATCTATTCGTAGATTAGAACACCTCAGAATAACTGCGTGATCATAGTATTTGATTATAGTAGAACTAGTAAAAGACGTGTGGTTTCATTTAAGCCATATCAAGCTCTATAATTCTAGTATCTTAGGGTATCCTGATAGAATTTGTTCTTTCAGTCAGTTCATATCTTACATATATATATAGAGAGGTACTAAACACTGAAAAAGTGCAATGATAATAAACCAAAAAGCTAAAGGCCTATACACTGATGTAGGGTGTAAAAGTGACCAATTGTCCTATAGCTAACAATAGTTAGTAACTAAGGACTCCGAGCCATTATGGCCCAAATAAGTATCTAATAACACCAAACCTATAGTCATTTAGAAAATATCAACAGTAATATTTAAGGTGATACAGATTCTTAAAGTACACAATCTATAAAATATATATATAAATTATCAGAGTCATATAAACCCCTATTCTATGATGTGCAGAGTATTATATATGTTTATGGCTTGGAATAATGAAAAGATATTATATATGTATATAGGGACAGAAAACTCCAAAGAGGGGGTGGTTATGCACATGTGTCTCCTAACGTGTGAACAGTGTGTAGTTAGCTATACAATACTGGTATCATCACCTCTGTGAGCACACAGAGTTGTGTGATTGCATATTGGGATATCGGCTGCTGGCAGCCAAAAACGTGTAAAGGGTAAACGGTTGGCTGGAGTTGGCAAGCATCAGATATGAGTGGTGGCACTAGTTGGCAAGTGGGCTGGCACAAACGCTGGCAGGCAGGCAGACAGGCAGGCAACTGCAATTAGATTACACTAGCAGACTGATGTTTCACAGTCAAAAAAGTTTTTTTTTTAAAATTTACACTACTGTTACAACAGATATGAGTGGTGGCACTGCATGCAGGCAACTGCAATTAGATTACACTAGCAGACTGATGTTTCACAGTCAAAATTACACAGGCAAAAAATAATAAAAAAAGACTGATGTTCTAGCCCTAAAAAGGGCTTTTTGGGTGCTGTCCTTACAGCAGAGATCAGATGAGTCCTTCAGGACTGTAGTGGACACTGAATACAGTAGCCTAGCTATGAATTTCCCTATAAAATCAGCAGCAGCTACACTATCCCTCCTCTCACTAAGAATGGATCAGAATGAATCTAAAATGGCTGCTGTCCAGGAGCTGGGAGGGTCTGGGAGGGAGTGTCTGCTGCTGATTGGCTGAAATGTGTCTGCAGACTGTGAGATACAGGGTCAAAGTTTACTCAATGATGATGAATAGGGGGCGGATCGAACATCACATATGTTCGCTCGCTGCGGCGAACGCAAACAAGCTATGTTCGCCGGGAACTATTCGCCGGCGAACTATTTGCGACATCACTAGTCACAAATAATGAACTAGAAAATAATATATGTTATCCGTTTCTCCCTGTAGCTCTAATACACTGTAAGATTAAACTAATACCCTAAGAAATAAAAACACTTTAAACTATATTCAATCCTATCCAGAGTTGGTGGAAAATGGGTAAGCTTTTGGCTTTGGATTGCAATGTGTCAAAATTTGTTCCATTCCAGGGCAAGCTAAAATTCTTAGCAGGTATACACTCAGCACCGTTCCAAGGATGGCATAGCCTAGGCTTGGACAGGGCTATCCACTTTATTGATAACGAGAATCAGTGTGTCAAAACCTTTGAATCACTCAAGCAAGAATTTAATCTTTCAAATAAGGAATTCTTTGCGTATCTGCAAGCTAGATACTTTGTAGTAGAATTAATGAATGAGTCAATAGGTGCTGGTCCTCGGGGAATCTGGAGGGCTGGTTAACTATGGTGAAAAACGGATATATGTCTATCTCTCCATGTTACCATCTTCTCATCTCCCTTAAGGGTAGATCGAATCTTGAAAAACTCTCTGCAGAGTGGAACATCTTGATACCTGACAATAACATTGACGCATGGTTTGTTCAGGGTTCTATTGCAAGAATAGCACAGGTCACACTATCCTCTACCTGGAGGGAATCACACATTAAACTCCTCTACAAGTCATATTTTACTCTGTAAAAAGGTTCTAGATGTGGAAATATAGAATATAATAAGTGCCCAAAGTGCTCAAAACCTGCAGCTGACCTCGTCCATATGATATGGAGCTGTCCCAGAATTAGACAATTCTAGATTAAAGTAGAATACTGGCTAAAATATTCTCTCAAGGTCTCCCCTCTGG
The DNA here is from genome assembly GCF_027579735.1 of Bombina bombina. Classification (NCBI taxonomy): domain Eukaryota; kingdom Metazoa; phylum Chordata; class Amphibia; order Anura; family Bombinatoridae; genus Bombina; species Bombina bombina. The sequence goes on along the minus strand of NC_069501.1, from coordinate 1,248,974,845 downwards.
AACTGTCACTGATCTATAGTGTGTTTTTAGGGAAGGATAGGAAAACCACACTCACAACATAAATTAATCAACATGACTATTCTTGCAGCCAGATATTTAATTTTCAAGAAATGGAAAATGAATGTAATCCCAACTGTTACGGAAGTTAAAAACGGTGTGAAAAACCAATGTATATTAGAGCAGATAGATACCAATATGAATGACAAAGCGGATATTAGAAAGTTTTTTACAAAGTGGTCAGTATTCATTAAAACTTTTTCTCCAGTTGAAATAGACTATATGATTTTCCCATTTAGAAATTCAGAACTAGTATTGTTGGGAGTATGGTAAAATCCTATACTATGTTACCCTGCCCATCATCTGTTTATCCTTTTTTTTTTTTTTTTTTCTTCTTCCTCTCCTATATACATAGATTATTACTATTGTTAGTGGATTAGAAAAACTTATCTTGTTTTTTCAATAATTAAAATAGGGAAGTGGGTGGTTGAAGGGGGGGAGTTCGGAAAAACAGAAAATGGAAACGTTGGTACCCATCCAGGGGTAGTATGAAGTCTTGCGACTCATTAGTATAAGGTTTTAAGATCTTGGTTGTATTATTCCACAAGGTAAACTTTTATGTTTTTTGACTGTATACTTTTCAATTATTGTGCGGATCATAATGTAAAGACCAGATTGTGGTATAATTATATAGATATATAATATAGGTTGAATACTGATCTGTATGACCTGCATTTATTTATTTTTCTTCTGTAAACACTGTTATACCATGGTTCCCACCCTCTTTTTTTCTGTACCCTGAAATGGATTATCAAATTAAATTAAAAATATATTTAAAAAAAATGGCATGCCCTATCTGAATCATGAAAGATTCATTTTGACTAGACTGTCCTTTAACTTTGATCTTTTGGGATTTCTATCATAATTAAATAGTGAATTTAACAACATATATTGTACTTTATTGCACTAAACCAATAAACCTCAAGATTTTAAAATCTTTATTCCATCTGGTGTTTGTATCTTATAGTTATTTACTAAAATAACTTGTTTGATCTCTTCATAAGTAATTGCACACCATAGATTTTATGCATGGTCAACTGAGATAAACCATGAAAATCTCTCTTCAATTTAATATTCTTTATCTTCATTTTTACCGTCCTATAAAAGTTTATTTCAAAGTAATAAAAATAAATATAACATAAACCTTTCTTCTAAAATGCTTCTTTTTTTCTAATTTAAGTGTATAGTAGTAAATTCTACATCCAACTGAAAAACATTTACAAATGTTAAAACTTTTAAAAGTGCTGTAATTACTTGGGATTAGGGAATGTTAGGTTTTGAATTGGGGAATAGAGGGTTTCCTTGACATGTATTTTGCTATTGATATGGCGACCCCACGGAAGTAGTAGAGCCTGGCAAATTAAGTAACAACTGGCAATCAACATTCTTCACATAATACCCAAATATCAACGGTCAAACAAAATACTTTAAAAACATTTAAGACTTTAGTTTTGTAAGAATAAAATGCATTAACTTACTAGGGACACACCCCTTGTAAAGCCCTTTTATTTTTCTTTATCTTATTTTCTTTGCTGTGGCCAATTAGGAACAGATATAACCAAGCTGCTGCCTTTATCAGCCAATCACTGTGCTACATGAAGAAGTGTCAGCGTTCTGCTTTGATAGGAATGCAGTCCAGCGTCTTTGTGGGTGGAGACTATAGTTTGAATGCTAAGTTACAGTAACATCATGCTTAATAAATAAAGTGGGTGCCTTGCAAGTTTTTAAATTATGCATAATGACTTTTTGTAATAAACAAAAATCAAGTTTAATGTTCCTTTACATTTAATATAAAAAGTAACTACTTATAATCATTTATAATGTAACTACTCAGCATAGTCAAATATTAAAGTGACAGTCTATACCAAAATTGTTATTGTTTAAAAAAATAGATAATGTATTTACTACCCATTGCCCAGCTTCGCACAACCAACATTGTTATATTAATTTACTTTATAACATTTAAACCTCTAAATTTCTGCCTGTTTCTAAGCCACTAAAGACAGTCTCTTATCACATGCGTTTTTATTTGCTTTTAACAGTAAGACACTGCTTATTCATATGTGCCATATAGATAACATTGTGCTCACTCCTGTGAAGTTGTGCAGGACACAGCACTAATTGGCTAAAATGCAAGTCAACAGATTATAAATAAATAGCCATGTGATAAGGGGGCAGTCTGTAGAGGCTTAGATACAAGGTAAAAATGCAAAATTGGGGAATGGGTAATAAAAGGACTATATATCTTTTTAAACATTAACATTTTTGGAGTAGACTGTCCCTTTAACTATTTTGCTCCAATTTAAATACACGGAGACCCTATTAGTAAATATAATGATGTATAGGATATATAGTGTTATAAATAGTGATGTCGCAAACTTAAAAATTTTGGCTCGCGAACGGCGGACTCGAACTTCCGGTATTGTTCGCGAACCGCCATTGACTTCAATAGGCAGGCGAACTTTAAAATCTACAAGGACTCTTTCTGGCCACAATAGTGATGGAAAAGTTGTTTCAAGGGGACTAACACCTGGACTGTGGCATGCTGGAGGGGGATCCATGTCAAAACTCCCATGGAAAATTACATAGTTGATGCAGAGTCTGCTTTTAACCCATAAAGGGCCTAAATCACCTAACATTCCTAAATTGTTTGCAATAACGTGCTTTTAAACATAAGTTATGATGTCGTATCTATCAGGTAGTGTAAGGATTACGGCCGCTTCACAGTGACAGACCAAACTCCAAGTGTAACGCACCGCAAACAGCCGCAAACAGTCCATTTGCACAACCACGAGATAGATTGGATAGATAGATACATAGATTACATAGCTCAATCGATGCAATATACATATAATCGATACAAATTACATAGATCAATAGATGCAATATACATTTGATAGATACGAATTACATTTATCAATAGATGCAATATCCATTTGATAGATACGAATGTTATCGATCCAAAGATGCAATATACATTTGATAGATACGAATTACATCAACCAAAATATGTAATATACATTCTATAGATACGAATTACATCGATCAATAGATGCAATATACATTTCATAGATACGTTTGATAGTTAGATCGATTTGATAGATAAATATATAGATTTGAAATATATATAATTTCCCTGACAGAGTATAACAATAAGACATGCGGTCTGTGACCCGTGGTGTGTTAAGTAGTACTATTCTTAGCAGTTTACTACAACCTGTTACTCCCCCTATCGGGGAGGTCTATATGGCCTGCATTTTTGGAACCGGGAGATGGAAGAAGATGATTGGTCTGTCCTCTTACTTCAAATTTGTCAAAAACAGTGGCTGTCTTAAAACAGTCCGGACACAAGATAGATAGATAGGATAGATAGATATACATAGATTGATAGTTAGATAGAATCGATAGAAGAAAAATAGATAGATTTGTTAGATATATAATTACCCTGACAAAGTATAATAATTAAACATGCGGTCTGGGACCCATGGTAACTAGGTTGTGTAAAGTAATACTATTCTTAGCACTTTCATCCCTGTAACTTCTCCTATCGGGGGAGGTCTATATGGCCTGCATGATTACCATGACAAAGATTAACAACAAGACACGCGGTCTGGGACCCATGGTAACTAGGTTGTGTTAAGTAAAACTTTTCTTAGCAGTTTAATCCCTCTTACTCCCCCTTTCAGTGCAGTTCTATATGGCCTGCACGATTACCCTGACAAAGTATAACAACAAAACATGCGGTTTGGGACCCATGGTAACTAGGTTGTGTTAAGTAGTACTATTGTTAGAACTGTAATCCCTGTTACTACACCTATCAAGGGTGGTCATATGGCCTGCATGATTACCCTGACAAAGTATAATAACAAAACATGCGGTCATGGAACCATGGTAACTAGGTTGTGTTAAGTAGTACTATTCTTAGCACTTTCTTCCCTGTTACTCCCCCTATCGGGGGAGGTCTATATGGCGTGCCTGATTATCCTGGCAAAATATAACAACAAGACATGCGGTCTGGGAACCACTGTTAACTAGGTTGTGTTAATTTTTTACTATTCTTAGCACTTTAATCCCTGTTACTCCCCCTATCGGGGGCGGTCTACATGGCCTGGCTGATTATCCTGGCAAAATCTAATAACAAGACATGCAGTCTGGGAACCACTGTTAATGTTAACTAGGTTGTGTTAAGTAGTACTTTTCTAAGCACTTTAATCCCTGTTACTCCCCCTATCGGGGGAGGTCTATATGGCCTGCATGATTACCCTGACAAAGTATAATAACAAAACATGCGGTCTGGGACCCATGGTGGTTCTGGTATAACTAGGTTTTCTTAAGTATTAATATTCTTCCTAGTTTAATCCCTGTGATTGGTCTGTCCTCCTACTTCAAATTTGTCCAAAACACAAGTGGCTGTCTCAAAACAGTCCGGACAGAAAATAGATAGATAAGATAGATAGATATACATAGATTGATAGTTAGATAGAATCGATAGAAGAGAAATAGATAGATTTGTTAGATATATAATTACCCTGACAAAGTATAATAATTAAACATGCAGTCTGGGACCCATGGTAACTAGGTTGTGTTTTAAGAAGTACTATTCTTAGCACTTTAATCCCTGTAACTCCCCCTATTGGGGGAGGTCTATATGGCCTGCATGATTACCCTTACAAAATATAACAACAAGACACGCGGTGTGGGACCCATGGTAACTAGCTTGTGTTAATTAGTACTTTTCTTAGCACTTTAATCCCTGTTACCCCCCCCTATCGGGGGAGGTCTATATGGCCTGCCTGATTACCCTAACAAAATATAATAATAAGACATGTGGTCTGGGACCCATGGTAACTAGGTTGTGTTTTAAGTAGTACTATTCTTAGCACTTTAATCACTGTAACTCCCCCTATCGGGGGAGGTCTATACGGCCTGCATGATTACCCTTACAAAATATAATAATAAGACATCTGTTCTGGGTCTGGGACCCATGGTAAGGTTGTGTTAAGTAGTACTGTTCTTAGCATTTTAATACCTGTTACTCACAGTATCGGGGGAGGTCTATATGGCCTGCATGATTACCCTAACAAAATATAATAATAAGACATATGCTCTGGGACCCATGGTAAGGTTGTGTTAAGTAGTACTGTTCTTAGCATTTTAATACCTGTTACTCACCCTATCGGGGGAGGTCTATATGGCCTGCATGATTACCCTTACAAAATATAATAACAAGACATGCGGTCTGGGACCCATGGTAACTAGGTTGTGTTAAGTAGTACTGTTCTTATTAGTTTAATACCTGTTACAACACCTAATGGTGGGATGTCTATATGGCCTGCATGATTAGCCGCACCAAACCGAAAAAAAAGACATGCGGTCTTGGACTAAGACCCATGGCTAACTCGGTTGTGTAAAGTAGTACTATTCTTAGCACTTTGATCCCTGTTACTTCCAGGCCTCTCGGGGGAGGTCTACATGGCCATCATGATTAGCCTAACAAAGTACAACAATAAAACCTTGGCTCTTGAAAGCCTGTTAATTGGCTGTATTTTGGTAGTACTGTTCTTATTAGTTTAATACCTGTTACAACACCTAATGGTGGGAGGTCTATATGGCCTGCATGATTAGCCGCACCAAACCAAAAAAAATGACATGCGGTGTTGGACTAAGACCCATGGCTAACTCGGTTGTTTAAAGTAGTACTATTCTTAGCACTTTCATCCCTGTTACTTCCAGGCCTCTCGGGGGTGTTCTACATGGCCATCATGATTATCCTAACAAAGTACAACAATAAAACCTTGGCTCTTGAAAGCCTGTTAATTGGCTGTATTTTGGTAGTACTGTTCTTATTAGTTTAATACCTGTTACAACACCTAATGGTGGGAGGTCTATATGGCCTGCATGATTAGCCGCACCAAACCCAAAAAAAAGACATGCGGTCTTGGACTAAGACCCATGGCTAACTCGGTTGTTTAAAGTAGTACTATTCTTAGCACTTTCATCCCTGTAACTTCCAGGTCTCTCGGGGGTGGTCTACATGGCCATCATGATTATCCTAACAAAGTACAACAATAAAACCTTGGCTCTTGAAAGACTGTTAATTGGCTGTATTTTGGTAGTACTGTTCTTATTAGTTTAATACCTGTTACAACACCTAATGGTGGGAGGTCTATATGGGCTGCATGATCAGCCGCACCAAACCCAAAAAAAAGACATGCGGTCTTGGACTAAGACCCATGGCTAACTCGGTTGTGTAAAGTAGTACTATTCTTAGCACTTTCATCCCTGTTACTTCCAGGCCTCTCGTGGGTGGTCTACATGGCCATCATGATTACCCTCACCAAAATATAACAACAAGATGTGCGGTCAGGGAACCATGGTAAGGTTACTTCCTTTTGCACAATCGAGTATACCAGTTGCAGGCAGAGGTTCTGACCCTGCATTATGGCTGCACCTCTCCCTAAAAGAGGCATCCGTTACAGAGTCTGTGGGCATGTATGCAAAGAGCTGGCCTGCCTAAAAGGAGCAGCAAGGCCGTACAGGTCGTTCTCCTTCAGCGATTTTATACGATGGCCCACGACCCTCAACAGCCACAACAGCATGAAACACCACATATGCCATCCTTTTGCACAATAGAGTACAGGTATGACATTGATTTTAGGAACACAGAGATAATTTTTATGAACCGTGAAATTGAACTAAAAACCATGCTTGCACACCCAGTACAGTACAGGTCGTTCTCCTTCGGCCTTTTTACAAGAGGGTCCACCAGGACCATCCACAGAAACAACAGCAGGAAAGAGGACATATGGCATTGTTTAAATCAATAGAGTACAGGTACGGAATTGATTTTAGAAACTCGGAGATAATTTTTAGGAACCGGGAAATTGAACACCAAAAATGATTGGACAGCCAGTATAATTCGTTCTCCTTCAGCCTTTTTATAAGAGGGTCCAGGACCCTCAACAGAAACAACAGCAGGAAAGACGACATATGGCATCCTTTAGAACAATAGAGTACAGGTACGGCATTGATTTTAGAAACCCGGAGTTAATTTTTAGGAACTGGGAAATTGAACACAAAAAAATGATTGGACAGCCAGTATAATTCGTTCTCCTTCAGCCTTTTTATAAGAGGGTCCAGGACCCTCAACAGAAACAACAGCAGGAAACAGGACATATGCCATCCTTTAGAACAATAGAGTACAGGTACGGCATTGATTTTAGAAACCCGGAGATAATTTTTAGGAACCGGGAAATTGAATAAAAAAAATGATTGGACACCCACTACAATTCGTTCTCCTTCAGCTTTTTTATAAGAGGGTCCAGGACCCTCAACAGAAAAAACAGCAGGAAAGAGGACATATGGCATCCTTTAGAACAATAGAGTACAGGTACGGCATTGATTTTAGAAACCCGGAGTTAATTTTTAGGAACCGGGAAATTGAACACAAAAAAATGATTGGACAGCCAGTATAATTCGTTCTCCTTCAGCCTTTTTATAAGAGGGTCCAGGACCCTCAACAGAAACAACAGCAGGAAACAGGACATATGCCATCCTATTGAAAAATAGAGTACAGGTACGGCATTGATTTTAGAAACCCGGAGATAATTTTTAGGAACCGGGAAATTGAATAAAAAAAAAGATTGGACAGCCCGTATAATTCGTTCTCCTTTAGCCTTTTTATAAGATGGCCCACGACCCTCAACAGGCACAACAGCATGAAACCCCACATATGCCATCCTTTTGCACAATAGACTACAGGTATGGCATAGATGGAACCCGGAGATAATTTAGAGGAATCAAGAGACGGATAAAGATGCTTGGTCGGTCCTCCTCCTTCAAATTTGGGGCACTGCGCGTGCAATCTACTGTGCCACCAGATATGAGTGGTGTGTTAAGTAGTACTATTCTTAACAGTTTAATCACTGTTATGTGCGTTTTTTATTGCTTTGAGTTTTGTAGCCACAGTGCAGCAGCAGAGGCCAGAAAAATTAGGCATGTACAAATGCATTAAAAATTCGGTATTGTTGCAGCCACTGCTGTAGCAGCGGCCAGAAAAATTGATGTTTGCTAAACAGTTAGAAAGTGCCCTTAAACCTTGCGGCTTGAACACTAGTTGTTGGCGGATAAGTCGCGCAAGTCATCCTGCATTATAAGGAAAAAAAAGCCAGCGTGTGTACCATTTGTAGCCCAAGGCAGCTCATCTCATCATTAGGCCTTTTTTACTCAAATGTATTGCCCAATATCAGTCCCTTCGGGATCCATCCCTCATTCATTTTAATAAAGGTGAGATAGTCAAAACTTTTTTGACCTAGGCGACTTCTCTTCTCAGTGACAAAACCTCCTGCTGCACTGAAGGTCCTTTCGGAAAGGACACTTGAAGCGGGGCAGGCCAGAAGTTCAATTGCAAATTGGGATAGCTCAGGCCACAGGTCAAGCCTGCACACCCAGTAGTCAAGGGGTCCATCGCTCCTCAGGGTGTCGAGATCCGCAGTTAATGCTAGGTAGTCTGCTACCTGTCTGTTGAGTCTTTCTCTGAGGCTGGATCCCGAAAGGCTCTGGCGATGCATAGGAGTTAAAAAGGTCTGCATGTCCTCCATCAACAACACGTCAGGAAAGCGTCCTGTCCTTGCCGCCGTAGTCGTGGGAGGAGGAGGAGGAGGATTACTTTCATCTCTTCCCCTGTTAGATTCCCATTGTGCTGTGACATCACCCTTATACGCTGTGTAAAGCATATTTTTTAATTTATTTTTAAAATGCTCCATCCTTTCGGACTTGCGGGAATTTGGTAACATTTCAGGCACTTTATGCTTATACCGGGGGTCTAGTAGCGTGGACACCCAGTACAGGTCGTTCTCCTTCAGTTTTTTTATACGAGGGTCCCTCAACAGGCACAACAGCATGATAGGCCCCATTTGCACAAGGTTGGATGCCGAGCTAATCATGTCCTGTTCCTCGTCCTCACTGATCTCACTGAGGGTATCTTCTTCCCCCCAGCCACGTACAACACCACGGGTACCAGAGAGGTGACAACAGCGAGCACCCTGGGATGCCTGTTGTGCTTGGTCTTCCTCCTCCTCAAAGCCACATTCCTCCTCTGACTCCTCTTCCTCACAATCCTCTTCCTGCGTTGTCGCAGGTCCAGCAAGCAATGCTGATAAGGCTGTTTCTGGTGGTGATGGACACCACAACTCTTCCTCTTCCTCTTCACGCTCATCTACGGCCTGATCCAGCACTCTTCGCAGGGCATGCTCTAGGAAGAAAACAAATGGTATGATGTCGCTGATGGTGCCTTCGGTGCGACTGACAAGGTTTGTCACCTCCTCAAAAGGACGCATGAGCCTACAGGCATTGCGAATCAGCGTCCAGCAATTTGGCAAAAAATCCCCAGCTCCCCAGAGGCTGTCCTAGCACCCCGGTCATACAAATACTCGTTAACAGCTTTTTCTTGTTGGAGCAGGCGGTCGAACATTAGGAGTGTTGAATTCCACCATGTTGGGCTGTCACAAATATAGCACTTCACTGGCAGGTTGTTTCGATGCTGGATATCGGACAAGTGTGCCATGGCCATGTAGGAACGCCTGAAATGGCCACACACCTTCCTGGCCTGCTTCAGGACGTCCTGTAAGCCTGGGTATTTATGCACAAAGCATTGTACAATCAGATTACACACATGTGCCATGCACGGCACATGTGTCAACTTGCCCAATTTCAAGGCCGCCACCAAATTACTTCCATTGTCAGAAACAACCTTGCCAATCTCCAGTTGGTGCGGAGTCAGCCACTGATCCACCTGTGCGTTCAGCGCGGTCAGGAGTGCTCCGCTTTCAGGCAAGTCAACCCCAAGACGGCGTGACACTGCCGTATCCGGGATGTGGAATAGTACCTGGGGAGCTGGGGGGGGTGCCATTGATGTGGAGCAAGACGCAGAAGCAGAAGAGGACTCAGCCGAGGAAGAGGTTATGGAAGACGTTATGGAAGAGGATGGAGTAGGAGGAGTAGAGGAGGTAGCAGCAGGCCTGCCTGCAAGTCGTGGCGGTGTCACCAACTCTTCTGCAGAGCCACGCATTCCATGCTTGTCAGACATCAGCAGGTTTACCCAATGCACAGTGTAGGTGATATACCTGCCCTGACCATGCTTTGCAGACCAGCTATCTGTGGTCATATGGACCCTTGCCCCAACGCTGTGTGCCAGACATGCCATTACTTCTTTTCGAACAACAGAGTACAGGTTTGGGATTGCCTTTTGTGAAAAGAAATTTCTGCCAGGTACCTTCCACTGCGGTGTCCCAATAGATACAATTTTTTTGAAAGCATCAGACTCCACCAGCTTGTATGGTAAAAGCTGGCGGGCTAAGAGTTCAGACAAGCCAGCTGTCAGACGCCGGGCAAGGGGGTGACTTTGAGAAATTGGCTTCTTATGCTCAAACATGTCCTTGACAGACACCTGACTGTGGGCAGATGACCAGGAACTGCTACGGAAGAGAGACTCAGGGGAGGATGGTTGAGAGGGGGCAAGGAGGACAGCAGTGATTGACGTGGCTGAAGATGCTGGAGCAGGAGGAGGAGGGCGGCTTTGAGTTTGTGTGCTGCTTGTACTCATGTGTTCTTCCCATCGGCGTTTGTGATGGGAGACCATGTGCCTTCGCAAAGCAGTTGTACCTAGGTGGGTGTTGGACTCAGTTTCTTTTGGCACAGGTTGCAAATGGCATCGCTGTTGTCAGAGGCAGACACACAAAATAATGCCACACTGCTGAGCTCTGCGATGACGGCATTCTAGTGGTGGCAACAGCATGCGTTGATGGTCGTCGTCGTGCTGTCTGGCTGACCACGGGTGCCGATGCATGCTGCCTGACTGTGCCACTAGCTCCTTGCGACAACCTCCCCCTGCTTCCAACTCGTCTCCTCCTCCTCCTCTCTGTCTCCCCATCTGAACTTTCCCCCTCTTCTTCTTCTCTTCAAGCAGGCATCCACGTGACATCCACCAACACATCATCATCAACCGCTTCACTTGTATCTGACACATCAAGAAAGGAAGCAGCAGCGGGTACAACATCATCATCATCACACCGTACCTCCATGTCTGTAATGCTGCCTGACTGAGACATATCACTGTTATCTACATCCTCTGTCAATGATGGTTGCGCATCACTCATTTCTTCCAACTGATGTGTCAATAACTCCTGTGACAGATCAAGTGAAGCGGCTGTGGTGCTATTGTTGGTGGTGGTGACAGGCGGTCACTTGAGAGGTGCCCAAAGCACAGCTGGACGTAGATGGTGCATCAAGGTTAGGAGGACTAGGAGCGGAAGCTGTAGAAGATTGGGTGTCCTGTGTTAGCCATTCAACTAGGTCCTCCTCAGAACTTTTCGCATCCCCCCTGGCACCCGGCATCTGAACAATGTGCATATTTGTAGGGTCTAAAGGAATCACAGCACCATGACCACGACGGAACCTGCGTGGTGGCCTGCCTCTGCCTGTCATTTTTTTAAAAAATGTACACTTACAATACTATTATAGAAATTATCAGTCGTGGAACTGGGCAAGTGGGCACAGTATACGCTGTGAGCCTGAAAAAAAAAAAAAGACTGATGTTTCAAAGTAAAAAATGTTTATTTTTTAAATATTAAAAGTACTGTGACAACAAATATGATTGGTGGCACTAGTTGGCGAGTGGGCCTGTCTGGCATACACACTGGGAGGAAGGCAACTGCAATTAGATTACACTAGCTGAGTCACGCTTCTTAGTCAAAAAAAATTTTTTTATAAAAATTGACAATACTGTTAGAACAAATATGATTGGTGGCACTAGTTGGAAACGGAAAGTGGGCCTGGCACACATGCTGGCAGGCAGGCAGGCAACTGCAATTCAATGGCACTAGGAGACTGATGGTTCACAGTCCAAAAAGTTATGATTTAAAATATTTTCAATACTGTTACAACAAATATGATTGGTGGCAGAAGTTGGCTAGTGGGCCTGGCACACACGCTGGCAGGCAGGAGGAAACAGCAATGCAATGGCACTAGGAGACTGATGTTTTACAGTCCAAAAAGTTATGATTTAAAATATTTTCAACACTTTAACAACAAATATGATTGGTGCCAGAAGTTGGCTAGTGGGCCTGTCACACACGCTGCCAGGCAGGCAACTGAAATTCAATGGCACTAGTAGACTGATGGTTCACAGTCCAAAAAGTTATGATTTAAAATATTTTCTATACTGTTACAACAAATATGATTGGTGGCAGAAGTTGGCTAGTGGGCCTGGCACACACGCTGGCAGGCAGGACGAAACTGCAATTCAGTGGCACTAGGAGACTGATGGTTCACAGTCCAAAAAGTTATGATTTAAAATATTTTCAATGCTGTAACAACAAATATGATTGGTGGCAGAAGTTGGCTAGTGGGCCTGGCACACACGCTGGCAGGCAGGAGGAAACTGCAATTCAATGGCACTAGGAGACTGAAGATTCACAGTCCAAAAAGTTATGATTTAAAATATTTTCAATACTGTTACAACAAATATGATTGGTGGCAGTAGTTGGCTAGTGGGCCTGTCACACACGCTGCCAGGCAGGCAACTGAAATTCAATGGCACTAGTAGACTGATGGTTCACAGTCCAAAAAGTTATGATTTAAAATATTTTCTATACTGTTACAACAAATATGATTGGTGGCAGAAGTTGGCTAGTGGGCCTGGCACACACGCTGGCAGGCAGGAGGAAACAGCAATGCAATGGCACTAGGAGACTGATGTTTCACAGTTCAAAAAGTTATGATTTAAAATATTTTCAACACTTTAACAACAAATATGATTGGTGCCAGAAGTTGGCTAGTGGGCCTGGCACACACGCTGGCAGGCAGGAGGAAACTGCAATTCAATGGCACTAGGAGACTGAAGATTCACAGTCCAAAAAGTTATGATTTAAAATATTTTCAATACTGTTACAACAAATATGATTGGTGGCAGTAGTTGGCTAGTGGGCCTGTCACACACGCTGCCAGGCAGGCAACTGAAATTCAATGGCACTAGTAGACTGATGGTTCACAGTCCAAAAAGTTATGATTTAAAATATTTTCTATACTGTTACAACAAATATGATTGGTGGCAGAAGTTGGCTAGTGGGCCTGGCACACACGCTGGCAGGCAGGAGGAAACTGCAATTCAGTGGCACTAGGAGACTGATGGTTCACAGTCCAAAAAGTTATGATTTAAAATATTTTCAATACTGTTACAACAAATATGATTGGTGGCAGAAGTTGGCTAGTGGGCTAGCACACACGCTGGCAGGCAGGCAACTGAAATTCAATGGCACTAGGAGACTGATGATTCACAGTCCAAAAAGTTATGATTTAAAATATTTTCAATACTGTTACAACAAAGATGATTGGTGGCAGTAGTTGGCTAGTGGGCCAGGCACACAAGCTGGCAGGCAGGCAGGCAGGCAGGCAACTGAAATTCAATGGCACTAGGAGACTGATGGTTCACAGTCAAAAAAGTTATGATTTAAAATATTTTCAATACTGTTACAACAAATATGATTGGTGGCAGAAGTTGGCTAGTGGGCCTGGCACACACGCTGCCAGGCAGGAGGAAACTGCAATTCAATGGCACTAGGAGACTGAAGATTCACAGTCCAAAAAGTTATGATTTAAAATATTTTCAATACTGTTACAACAAATATGATTGGTGGCAGTAGTTGGCTAGTGGGCCTGGCACACACGCTGGCAGGCAGGCAACTGCAATTCGATGGCACTAGGAGACTGAAGATTCACAGTCCAAAAAGTTATGATTTAGAATATTTTCAATACTGTTACAACAAATATGATTGGTGGCACTAGTTGGCTAGTGGGCCTGGCACACACGCTGGCAGGCAGGCAACTGCAATTAGATTACACTAGCAGACTTATCTTTCAGAGTCAAAAAATTATTATTTTTAATATTTAAACTACTGTTATAACAAATATGATTGGTGGCACTAGTTGGCAAGTGGGCCTGGCACACACGCTGGCAGGCAGGCAACTGCAATGCAATGGCACTAGCAGGATGATGATTCACAGTCAAAAAAGATTTTATTTTAAATATTTAAACTACTGTTATAATAACAAATATGATTCGTGGCACTAGTTGGAAAGTGGGCCTGGCACACATGCTGGCAGACAGGCAACTGCAATTAAATATCAATAGCAGACTGATATAACAGTTTGTTTTTAAAAAAGTTAAAAAAAATGTTACAACAGATAGGAATAATCACACTCATGATAGAACTAGGCACAGTATGTGCTGGCAGCCTGACACACAGGCTGGCACTAGTGGTGGCAGGCTGGCCTGTAAACTAAAATAAAATAACACTAGAAGACTGATGTCAAATATTTTTTTAAAAAAAATTAAGATAATGTTACACCAGATAGGAGTCGTGGACTGGCACTGAGGATGGAAGTAGGCACAGTATATGCTGGCAGCCTGACACACAGGCTGGCACTAATGGCAGCCTGGCTGGCTTGTCAACTAAAATTAAATAACACTAGAAGAGGACTGATGTAAAAAAATTTTTTTTTTTTTAATTTACACTAATGTTGTTACAACAGATATAAGTGGTGAAAAAAAGAGATATTTATCTATGTGACACACTATATGATGTGGGCCAGAAACACACAGGCCTGATGGAAAAAGAAATTAGATTACACTAGCTAAATGATTTAAATATTTTTTTTTTAAATTTAAAATAATGTAAAGCAGATATGAGTCGTGGCTGGTAGGTAGGGCAGCTATTAACCACACCGCAGTATGCTCTGTAAATCAGAAACACACAGGCCTGATAGAAAATAAAATTAGATTACACTAGCAAAATGATTTAAAGGTTTTTTTTTTTAATTTGAAAAAAAGGTTAAGCACATATGAGTTGTGGCTGCTAGCCTATGGAGGGCAGCAATTAAACACAGTATGCTCTGTAAATCAGAAACACACAGGCCTGATAGAAAATAAAATTAGATTACACTAGCAAAATGATTTAAAGGTTTTTTTTTTTAATTTGAAAAAAAGGTTAAGCACATATGAGTTGTGGCTGCTAGCCTATGGAGGGCAGCAATTAAACACAGTATGCTGCTGAGTAAGTCAGAAACACACAGGCCTGATAGAAAATGAAATTAGATTACACTAGCAAAATGATTTAAAAGTAGTTTTTTTTTCATTTAAAATAAGGTTAAGCAGATATGAGTGGTGGCTGGCACAGAGCAATTAACCAAAAGACTGAAAAAAACTGAAGTATGTGCTGTGTGAGCCTGAGAGACACAGGCCTGATAGAAAATGAAAATAAATTACACTAGCAAAATAATTTCAAATTTTAGTTGGTTAAATTTAAACTAATGTTAAGCAGATATCAGTGGTGGCACTAATCACAGTATATGCTGTGAGCCTCACACACAGGCTGAAAGCCAGGCAAATGCAAATAAAAATACAGAAAAAAAAACAAAAAAAACGACTGAAGTTATAGCCCTAAAAAGGGCTTTTTGGGGTGCTGTCCTTGCAGCAGGGATGAGTCCTTGAGGACTGTAGTGGACATTAAATACACTAGCCTAGCTATCTATTTCCCTATAATGGCAGCAGCAGCAACACAAAAGCTCCTCTCACTAACAAAGCAAGATCGTAATGAGTCTAAAATGGCTGCTGGCAAGAAGCTGGGAGGGTCTGTGAGGGAGTGTCTGCTGCTGATTGGCTCAAATGTGTCAGAAGGCTGTGACATACAGGGTCAAACTTTCCTCAATGATGACACATAGGGGGCGGATCGAACATTGCATATGTTCGCCCGCAGCGAACGCGAAGAAGCTATGTTCGCGGGGAACCGTTCGCGGGCAACCGTTCACGGGTGAACAGTTCGGAACATCACTAGTTATAAACTGTATATGTAACCGTGTGTTTAAAATACAGAAGAAAAATATACACTTGAAACTCATTCTAACATCTCAGGAATAACTGAATGTCCAGTGTGGTGCAGAGTTAATATAGGAATATAATTAAATAATCTGCACTATCTACTTGTAGTGGACTTGTATTTCACTATGTAGACAACTTTTACAATTTTTATTGCTTATTAAAAAAACAAGAAGAAAAACTAATTAAAAGCACACTTCATTGTCCAGAAAAATATTGAAATACGAATATTAATGGATTCATTTCTATTCATTTGCTCTACATTGTATAAATGATGGATGGTACAAAAGGACTAACGTTGGCTAAAAACACATTTAAATACAAATATTTGCTAATGCTAAGCCAGTAACCAGATTACATGCATTGAACTTTCCCTAACTCCTTCATGGGTAAGAAAAAACAATCATAAAATGGAGTATAATTCCCTAACGCATTTCACTTATGGATAAAAGTTTTAGAAAAACAGATTGCTGCACATAAAAGCGAAATCTCTCAGCTGAAAATGTATCACATCTATCAACTACAAGCACCAATGATCATGATAAAATGAATATTTAAAGGAATAGTAAATACAGTACATTTGCATAATAAACAAATGCATGATAAAAAGACAATAAAATAGCACATAGTCTGAACTTCAAATGAGTAGTAGATTTTGTTTTTGACAAATTTCAAAGTTATGTCTATTTCCACTCCCCCTGTACCATGTGACAGCCATCAGCCAATCACAAATGCATATACGTATATTCTGTGAGTTCTTGCACATGCTCAGTAGGAGCTGGTGACTCAAAATATAAAAAGGCTGTGCACATTTTGTTAATGGAAGTAAATTGTAAAGTTTAAAATTGCTGCTCTATCTGAATCATGAACGTTTTATTTTGACTTGAGTGCCCCTTTAATCTTTTTTCTTTTTCTTTCTTGGAACCATTTTGCTATCCATACTGTTACATTACATAATAGTTTAAAAGGAAATGTGTAAAGTATAACGTATATAAATAGTATCAAATGGAAGGGATTGGTTGTATC